>NC_052357.1:81212344-81301755 GCF_009727055.1 Benincasa hispida
ATTCTGGTTCCTTTGGCACTGTCACGGATTCCTCTTGTCAGTCATCTGGGTGTCCTTGCCCTTACCTGAAAAAAAATAAGGATAAAGGTTGAGTATAAAATACCCAGTAAGTGATCCCATTACCGGGATCAGACTATGCATCCATGAGCAAAGAAAAAAAATTAGCCCGTGGCTCATACAGTTACATCGGTTTTTGATGACGAAAGGAAAACCAAAAGACGTACTATCTTGCCTTGAAATGCATGTCTAGCGGCCCGTAGGCGCACCGCCAAACATGATAATGACATGAACGTTAACCTGTCGGTTCACGCATGTCTAGTGGCTCGTAGGCACACCGTCAAAACATGAAACATGAAAATAAAAGTAACATGAACGTAAACCTGTCAGCTCACGCATGTCTAGCGGCCCGTAGGCACACCACCAAACATGATAATAACATGAACGTTAACTTGTCGGTTCACGCATGTCTAGCGGCCCGTAGGCACACCGTCAAACATAGTAATAACACGCGTCAAGGCAAGATAATAAACCGCTCTACTGGTCTATACATGCATCACATACATAATATCAGTACTAATTATAATTTTAACATGCTCATAATACTTGTAACCACCATGCAACTAGCAAAACATAATATCAAACAAAAGCACGCTCCAGAGTCAACCAAGTAACTTCATAGGTCTAATCTAGAACGCCTGGCACGAAGGCACCAATAATAGTATCACTTACCTCAACTTGGTCACAAAAGTCCACGCAAATAATTCCTTAAAACCTTTGGAAAACTTGAATCAACCCAAAGTTGTGACTTGATCCAAGACAAATTCCAAAACTTGATTCAAGTAGCCAATCTGATCAAGAATTAATTCCAAAATCAATAACTTATTTTTTTTCCACTATTACTCTCAATCCAAAAGAATGACCAACCAGTTCACACAAAACTTACCAAAATTGAAACTCTTCGATGAAGAGAATGGTCCTTTCTTTGTTAGCAACGCCTCGAAATCCAAATCCTGAAAGTCAACACAATGGGTAACACTAAAATCGTTTTCAACACCAAGAGGCACTTTAAAAAAAGACTCAACATCAAACCTTGCCCAAAACAATCCAATCTTATCCAATCTCAAAAAGACAGTGGCGGGCAAACGGTGGCAGAAGCAAAACTTGACGGCAGGGCTAACGTCGGCGAGGAGAGCGGCGGTCGACTGGCACAGTGGTGAGACAGCGGTGCTTGCGGCGGCGACGGAACGGTGAGGCTGACGGCGCTGCTCGTGGCGTCGACGGAACGACAAGGTGAGGCTGGCGGTGCTGCTCGCGACGTCGACGGAACGGTAAGGTGAGGGCTGGAAGGCGGACGACGGGCGGTGTTGGCGGCTAGAGCAGAAAGGAAAAGAAGAAGAAGGGAAGGAAAAAACGTGCGTGCGGGTTGAGGAGAGAGAGAGAAAAGTAAATTTAATTTACTTTTCTTCTTTCTTCTTTTTTTTTTTTCCATTCCTTTAACCCTTTCCATAAATATATATATAAACCAAATTAAAACTTTTCATTTTCCCTTGAAAAAACAAATTCCTTAATTTATCTCCCAATATATATATATACTTATATATATATATATATATATTTTCCTTTCCCAAAAAAAAAAAAAAAAAAAAATCTAATATACACATTTAATTATCTCCATAGATAACCAAATCTCCCAAAATACAAGCCAAAATAAAACTCAATTAATTCTAAACAATTAAATCATATTTTAGCTTGGCCAAAAAAACATAAATCTCATATAATTTATCCAAGTAGCCAATAAAAAAAAACTTAATTATAAAATAAAAATCAGGATATTATACTCTTGTATAAAAAAATCTCACTCATGCTGTATTTAGGGTTGGACATTACATCGACATGCATAAACCGAGATTATTTGAACTCAAAATTGAGAAGAAATTGGCATTATTTATATGCATAATCATCTCCTTTTGCAATTTTTTTAAAAATATTAATCGTGCCATCATGTATATGTTAGCATAATTACTTAAATCTACATTAGATGAACCCAAGGATTATTTATGCCAAATTGCCAATAATAAATAACATACCGGATTCCATTGAGATTGATGGTAGCTTCAAGATGATGATGGCTTTAAGATGATGATGGCTTTAAGATGACTATAGTCTTCCTCAACCAAAACTTTGAATGCTCTTAGTAAGATCTCTCTCTAAATGGGATTCAAGAAAGATTGGGTGCTTATTATTTTGGTATATCGGGGACCATATCCTTAAGGTGTCTTTATATACTAGTTCAAGTAGGTTCCCTCTAAACCCTAATTAGCTAGGAATGAGCTTCTATCCATTAAGGCCATACTCAATTAGGAATCTAAGGCCTTAATTAATTAGATCACATAATAGGGTCCAATCTAATAAAATAACCCAATGTGATAAAATATTGATACACATACATAGAGTATTATTATTCAAATACGTCTAATAATCTCCCACCTGGACTTTGTCTGTATACCTAATGTAATTAAATCACATAAACCTTAACGCACATAAACAAGTTATTTCAATAATAGAATTCCCCTTTAGTTCAATTTGGACCATCTCCTGTATTAGCATGGAATCAAGGCGGCTTTCATCACTATCCTTGTTACTAAACCTTAATTACCAATTCTAAAAAGTGATCTAGATCATGCCTGTTTCCAACTGGTCCAAATTCCTTAGTGAGATCATTCTTAAAAGCTTTATGCTAAACCACATTTGTAAAATCGTATGCATAATAAACAAGTTCAGATAATAAAATATAAACCATAACTTTATTTTATATAAAAACTAAATTAAGGTCAAAGAACATCCTCAATAATAAACTCCCACTAAATCATGGAACCAAAAAAGTGACTAACACCCACGTGAGCAACATGCTCATGGAAAACGTTAGGTGGTAAACCTTTCCGCCACTATAGATTTTGTTCCTATGTGCTCTATTGAAATTTGACCATTATGAACTATTTCTTTAACATATAGAAACTTCACATTTACGTGCTTTGACTTCGTATTTATAACGACCCCACCTCCTAAGACTACTAAAAAGGGGATCGTTACTACATGCATGCATAAATATTCGCGTTGAGGAGAATAAAGTAAAATAAAATAGAATAATCATGATTTTAACTGCTTTAGGTATATAAGAAAATGTTATGCCATTATCTCAAGATCTTAAATCGTTCAACCCGGGCACCCTTTTTAACATGAAATAAATTATTATAAAAAAAAATTATAATAAAACATAAATGTAATAAAACCAAATCATGAGAAAATATAAATGGTCTAATGCGGAAGCGAAATTTGGTTCCTTTGGCACTGTCACGGATTCCTCTTATCAGTCGCCCGAGTGTCCTTACCCTAACTTGAAAAAAAAAATAAAGATAAAGGTTGAGTATAAAATACTCAATAAGTGATCCCATTACTGGGATCAGACTATACATCCACAAGTAAAGAAAGGTAGCCTATGGCTCATACAACTACATCGGTTTCTGATGAAAGGAAAACCAAAAGACGTACTATCTTACCTTGAAATTCATGTCTAGCAGCCTGTAGGCATACTGTCAAACATGAAAATAACATGAACATGAACCTGTCGACTCACGCATGTCTAGTGGCCCGTAGGCATGCCGTCAAACATGGAAATAACATGAACGTAAACCTGTCGGCTCACGCATGTCTAGCGACCCGTAGGCTCGCAGTCAAACATGAAAATAATATGAACGTAAACCTATTGGCTCATGCATGTCTAGCGGCCCGTAGGCACGCCGTCAAACATGAAACATGAAAAAAAATAACATGAACGTAAACCTATCGGCTCATGCATGTCTAGCGGCCCATAGGCACACCGTTAAACATGGAAAAATAACATGAACATGAACCTGTCGGCTCACGCATGTCTAGCGGCCCGTAGGTACACCCTCAAATATGAAACTAGACCCGTAGGTCATCTGAAATAAAACATGTGTCAAGGCGAGACAGTAAACCGCTCTACTGGTATATTCATGCATCACATATATAATATGTGTACTAATTAGAAATTCGAACATGCTCAATGCTCATATCTGTCATGCAACAAGCAAAACATAAGCAAAACATAATGACAAAAAATCATGCTCAAGAGTCCACTAAGTAACTTTATAGGTCTAGTCTAGCCGCCTGGCACGAAGGCATTGGTAATAGTACCACTTACCTCAACTTGGTCTCAAAAGTCTACACAAATAATTCCTTAATAGCTTTTGGATAAAACTCAAATCAACCCTAAGACATTAACCACAAGTTTAGTTTGGCAACTATGGCCTAGGAAGTGAATCAAAGATTAAATAAATCCTTGGGGTCCAAGTTCAAAGATAACCAACCAACTTACACAAAACTTACCCAACTCCAAAAAATTTTCCATCTAAAAGAATGGTCTCTTCTTTGATAGCAACGCCCTAAAATCTTCCAAAATCCTAATCCTGAAAGCCGACACAAAGGGTAATAATCAAAATTGTTTCCATCACAAAGTGACACCCCAAAATCTCAAAAACTCAATCCTTGCCCAAAATAAACCAACTCTTACCCAACTCAAGATTGCAAGAATAGGCAGTGGCGGTCGAATGCGTTGACTTGTGGCTGGGTGCGGCGGCAGAAGTGGAGCTGACGACTGGGTGCGGCGGCTCACGGTCAACCCGACGGTCCAGACACCGACGAGATTGCGACAGACGAACGACGGGCTCTTTCGTTGCGATGGGGACGGCACTGGCGGTCGACACGGAGCTGGCGATAGGGACGTGCGATGGCGGCGCTTCGACGATATGCGGAGGGACGCGGCGATGGCGGTGGCAGCTAGGGTTTAGAAAAAAAAAAACGGGAGAAAAAAAAAAAAGGGGGGTCGCGTGGGCCTTGAGGAGAGAGAGAAAGAAAATTTATTTTCTTTTTTTCTTTTTCTTTTTTTTTTTAACCTTTCCCACAAGTCTATATATAAAAGCTTGAACCCTTTCCTTTTCCTTTTCCCTTTAAAAATAAATTCCCTAATCATTTTTTAAAATATATATACTTATATATATTTTTCTTTTAAAACTCCAATAAACAAATTTAATTATCTCCATAGATAATCAAATCTCCAAATGCAAACCAAAATAAAACTCAATTAATTCCAAATATTAAATTATATTTTAACTTAGCCAAAAACATAAATCTCATATAATTTATCCAAGTAGCCAATATAAAAAAAAAAAGCTTAATTACAAAATAAATCAAGATGGTACAGTATTGCTTTTGTTGTTGCTAGAATACATCACTGCCAACTTATTGTCACAAAATAATTTTAGTGGTCTTTCTATGTCAACCACTATCCGCAGCCCAGTGACAAAATTTCGCAACCATATTCCATGACTGGATGCCTCAAAACATGCTATAAACTTCGCATCCATAGTAGAAGAAGTCATTAGTGTTTGTTTAACACTTTTCCAGGATAAAGCTTTTCCAGCCAACATGAAAATATAACCTGAAGTGGATCGCAAAGTGTCTTGGCATCCAGCATAAATGGAATCAAAATACCCAATAATCTCCAAAACTTATAATCTTTGGTAAGTAAGCATATAATCTTTTGTTCTCTATAAGTACCTCATAACCCGTTTGGCTGCTTTCCAATGATCCATCCTCGAGTTGCTTAAATATCTACATAACACTTAAACTATGAATATAATATTTGGACGCTAATGGAAAGCAAAACGCAGAAGCTAACATAATCAATAAGCACTCTAATTACATTTAATTTGAGTTAAAAAATATGCAAAGACAGATTTTCAAAAGGAGGGTTTCACAAGAAGTATACCTTTATTGAAAACTCTTTAAATCCTTGCTGAATTTCACGAATTTAATCTTCAAAACAATAGTAGACTATTAAGAGAGTCTTCTCTACTAGTCTTAGCCTTGGATTGAGTGGTGGAAACTCTCAATTAAGTTAGGATTCAAAAGAGTTTGATGGAGAGTTAAGAGTGAAAAGAAATTTCAGAATTTTTCTACTAAAATTTTGTTGCATGAAGTGAAAATAATTAGATAATCAAGCTTTTATTAAGCTTAATCATGCAAGCACTCGCTTATTCAACAAAGTGACACGTCAAAATGCACTAAGTGAATGGCGTAGGTGTCAAGAAATAGAAAATCTCACTAAAACTCAAATGTGGGACTTTTCCACTATCTGATTTAAAACTCAAATTTTTATTTAAATTAATCAAAATTAATTTTAAATAATAAATTCAATTTCTAAAATTGAATTAAATTTGAAAAATATTTTATTTAAATAATTAATTAAACAAATATAATTAATTAATTAAATAACAATAATTTAATATCAAATATTAAATCAATAAAAACACATAATTTAAACATGAATCCTATTCATGTAATCAATATTTAAATATTTTAAACTCTCCAATTTATATTTAATTTTAAATAAATCAAAACCTTTAATTATATCGAATATAATTATCCAAACCCTAAAATTGAATTTGAACATTTTAAATTCAAAAACCCTAATTTTGAATTTTGAGCAATTCAAAACTTTCTTAATTTTTTTTCTAATCCAAGGTTTTAATGTTTGACGAGCTAGTAGAGGGACCTTATGGTCCTACAAATCATGAACTTCAATGATTTGAGATTAATTGGTTAAACTCTTTAAATCGAGTTAATCAAATATTCGTTAACCACTAAAACATACCACTATAGCTCGATGGTTGCACTCTCCTCACTGTAGATATATTTTTATCCACTTGATTTAACCATAACTAGTTCACAGGTCATTCATATTTACAGCTGGGTCAAAAATACCGTTTTACCCCTATAAATACATCTTGCTCCTTAAGCTCTCACTGATCCTCTACTGAACAATTGGTTTATAATTCAACTAACAAACCATATCCCTCTCGGATTTGAGAGGGTAGGGCCCCTTTATTCAAGACCAGGAATAAGCATTTAAGAGAACAACCTATCTGCTAATCCTAAAACGGGTAGAAGTGAATTCCATCTTGCAGGACTATGTCCCTAGTTATTTATCCGGTCTTATCCCTAAAATGGGAGGCTTGTTGTGCAATGCTATTGAACTACTCTCACCTATGCAGATCAAAGGATAATCCCGAATAAATAGGAGTTCATAGTTAGCTCAGAATTAAGATCGAGTTATCTTAGGTCATCTAATTGAAATAGTCAGTTTTTACAGTAAACAGTCATTTTAAAGAAAAGTGACTATTTTGTGGTACGATCTTATGCAAAACTCTTTTTCATAGGATGTCCCTACTTGCATGTCTCCACATGAACGATTTTAGGATCACATCGTATGTATCATCATATAAAGTAGGCTGCATTCATAGTGTCCCCAAGACGAGGTACCCAATCTCATCTATATACTTATAGACTTTTTTTGCTATATATTATAACTTGATCCTCTTTTATGTCTCTACATAAAGTTACAGTATTCATACAATAGCCATGGATTCGTTTATTAAATTTTTATTACATAATGCAATTTCAATAATACTTTTATTGAAAAAACTTCAATAAAACTTTCATTGATAAATAGAAAATGTTTCCATGATCACGAACTGCGAGCTTTTAGGACATTCCCAACAGATGCATACATTAGACTTCCAATAGTCGATGCAAGGGAAGCTTCTGCATCTCCTTAGTTGATAGCTCGTAGAAATACAAGCTATTGTAGTTTTTTACTTAGAATTATGAAGGCTAATAAGCAGAATATGCGTTAATAATATCAAAGATTCATATGGAAAAATGAGTTTGTGTCGATCAATATTGAAAATCCACACTAACCTTATATCATGTGTTATTATGCATCAAAGTGTATTTTTGCAGCCATTGTAGGAATCGATCGCATGCGTTGATACTAGACCATCACAAAATTGATCGCATGCATTGATCCTAGACCATCGAAAAGTTGATCGCATGCGTTGATTCTAGACCATCGCAAAGTTTATCGCATGTGATGATCTTAATGAAGACCAGTTCGTAGCATGAAATGCTGCAACTACAGAACGACAGCCATGATAAGAGGACGATCGCAAGGTGGGTGGAATACGTTGATACTTCAAGATGAAACAAGCATGAACGCATACCTTGGGAGTATCAACAAGATAAGATGATGTTGACATTGCCCATACTGCGACAAAGGTAGCGGTGAGGCAGAGTGCAATCATGAACGCTGTTGGCGTTTAAGCTCTATAAATAGCACCTTGGACCTTCACTTCAAAGCATCCGAGCTTCTACCTTAAGGCAGATGCTTGCGATCACAGATGAGAGTATGAACGAGATTTTCTTTGAGGATTCTTCACCTCCACAACCCATTCCGAGTGATGACCGGAGTTTTCGCTGGAGAAAGAGCTCGAGAGAGACTTCTCCATCATCCATCCATGGTGCCACCAGCAGCCTTGACGCATTTCGGATGAAAAGCAAGAGATCGTTTTCATCTAGCCTTCCATTTCTCCTTTTGTCTCTGTATTGTATTACATTTTGGCTTAAGACATTAATATATTTTGTAATCAATGCATATCTTAATTCCTTCAACGCCATATTCTTTATATTCTTCATCTTTGTCATCGTTTACCTTCATCGTTTAGTTATCAAAGGCGGTCGCATACTCAATCTTGTAGCCAAGAGATAGGACGCATGTAGCAACCCACCGAGAGGTGTGCATTGCGCGAGTATAGTGAGCTAATCCTCTTCGCTTGGTGTGAGGCTATAGCAACGCTTATCTATGGGCTGTTGCAATGCTTGTCTATGAGTTGATTGGCCACAACCAACAGCCTGAGAGGGTGAGTAGTGGAACACACTAAAGCAAAGTATGCATTGTTCTTAGAGATAGGCACGATCTTATGCTCGACGCAACCATGTATTATAGAGATATAAGCATGCAGCTAGCTACCGAGAGGTACGCAATGCGTTAGTGTGGCAAGCTGGGATTACTCGGGCGACCTAACATAATGAGCATTATTATGCTTTAACGACTGCTGCATCTCTATCGATTCTTATAGTTAAACTTCCATTGCTCAATCTGTTTAGTTAGGAGTAGGAGTAGCGCATAATCCTTTACTTTTATCTTTTTACTTTTATTCATTACCTCAAACGCATTACTTCACAAACATTGAGTTGCAAGTCCCTGTGTTCGACCTCGAATCATCCCGAGAAACTTGTGTTCTCGTTATACTTAGCAAGAAAGCGAGAAAATTTGTGATAGGGACACATGGTCATCGCATACATTCTTAAACGCATATTATATATTTCCTAGTCCAACGCATGGAGATCAACACATACATAAGATGCATATTTATTTTCCTCTCCTTTTTCCAAAGCAACAAGTTTTTGACGCCGTTGTTGGGGACTTGGCATCTAATAGTTTGTTAAGTTTTGTGTTTTCGCAGGCACCCTTTTAATCATGGGCGTATTGTAGCTTGTGCGACCAAGTTACAAACAATATTTGAGTGAAGGCGATGCACCAAAAATCAATATTGACCCCGAGATAGAAAGGTTATCTGTCGCACGAGCTGAAAGCAGTCTTAGGAGTATGTCAACCAACATGCGGCCAACAAATGCTGGAAGTTCTAATGGTTAGGACAATGAGTTCCTTGACCTTAGCAGTTGAGATCAATCTCCTACATGGAAGACTTCTTGCAGTAGCTTCACTCCAATTTCTTCAGGGACGTCTTCTACTCTATCTTTACCTTGCTTTCCTAGTTAACTTTAGTTTATTTATTTGAATATTGTCATTTTGGATTTACGGCTGCTTTCTTGGATGAGATGTACGTTCACTCCTTATAGGTGCGTTAATAATTCCACTCGATGCGATGGTTCGGAAGAAGAATCTTCTCCATCATTCAATGCATGGCTATTTCCCTGCATGAGTTCTAAGTATTGACGAAATTGATATTCTGCTCATAGGTCTTTTCTTGTTATCTTTTATGCGTTATCCTTATGAAATTCTCCTTTGTCCACTTGCTTTCATATGCATTGATAAATCAACATTCATGATACTTATAATTCACTACATCAACTAATTAAAAGTTTCACAGCTCACCCCACTTTAGTAGCTTAGTCAAAGTTTGGCAGTAAGTTTTATTATGTGTAACCCTCTGCTCAAACATCTTCTATCGCATTCCTAAATGAGTTTGTTTTTAACTTTTTGGCAAAGATCCTTAAGAAATCTAGAATTTTCCGTCTCAAACAATGATCTAGAAGTGGAATCATAAAACTTGAAACCCTGAGAGCGCTCAAAATACCCAACAAAATAACAATCAATAGTTTTCTAGTCCAATTTTCTTTCGTTACACCTGTAAGGCCTAGCCTCAGCTGGGCAACCCCAAATATGAAGATGTCTAATAGGCTTCTTTCTTGTCCATAACTCATAAGGGGTTTTAGCTATCGCTTTACTAGGTACCTTATTAAGGATATATGCTGCAGTCTTTAGTGCCTCACCCCAGGGGGATTCTGATAGAGAAGAATGACTAATCATACTTCTTACCATATTCTTAAGTGCTCTATTTTTCCTTTTCACCACACCATTCATGCTGAGTTTGTCCAACATAGTGTATTGCAGGACGATTCCATGTTCTTCTAGGTATTTGGCAAAGGGTCTTGGACATTATTCACCTGACCCATCATATCTACCGTAGTATTCCCCAAATGATCAAATTTGACCACCTTATTTTTTTCCCAAGTTGAAGTTCAACTTCAGCTTTGAAAGACTACAAAACGTCCAAAGATTGAGACTTCCCATGAATTAAATATAGGTACCCATATCTTGAATAGATGTCTATGAACGTAATAAATTATTGTTGTCCATTCCAAGAAGCCGTCGGGAATGTACCACAAATGTCTGTATGTCTTAGTTCTAAGATGTTTAAGCATCTATTGGCACCTAATTTTCTTATGTTTATCTGTTTTCCCTTAATACATTCCACACAAACATCAAAGTTACTTAAATCAAGGGAATCAAGAATTCGATCTGATATAAGTCTCTGAATTCTCTGTTTAGAGATGTGACCTAAATGCTTGTGCCATAACATAGCGGAATTCTAATTTAATTTATGCTTTGTACCATATCAATTAGATAATAGAATTCTGTTAAATGAAGCAAAAGAATCATACATATATAGATTATCAATTAAAGAACAACCAATAAGCTTGGAATCTTGAAAAAGACCAACTTTATTATTTCCAAAAGAATAAGTAAAACCAAATTGATCCAAATTGGAAATAGAAACTAAATTCCATCTAAATGACGGTACAAAAAAGTCTCATTTAAATTCAAATAACAACTGGTTTTTAAACTAATATAAAATTCCCAATAACTTCAACTAGAACTGCTTTGCCATTTCCCACATGGATTAATCTTTCAGCATCACTTGACGGCCGGCTCTACAAGTAACCCTGCACTGATATACTTATATGAGTAGTACCACCAAAATCTATCCACCGAGTATCTGTAGGTATAGAAGCTGAATTAACTTCAGAACAAACCAAAGTAAGAAGTTTACCTTCTTTACACGCCACTTGGCGTACTTAGGACAATCTTTCTTGATGTGACATTCCTTTTTGCAGCAAAACAAGGATTTTTAGTAACCTGTTTCTTTCTCTTATTTTGCTAAGATTTCTCTTCTGAACATTCTTAGATTTCATTTTCTTCTTATCACGAGAGTCAGTTGCCAAATGACCACTTGTCGTCATTTCTCTCTTATTCCATTCTTCTTTTTGCACCCCTTGTGAGATAACTCATTAATACTCAATTTATCTTTTTGAACATTATAACTTATCTTAAACTGAGTGAATTGTGCAGGAAGAAAAATAAGTACCAGATGTACGAGTAAATTTTTATTTATCTCAATATCAAGTGTCTTTGATTTACCTACGAGATTGGATATTTCCATAATGTACTCCTGATGTTCCCATTGCCCTTATACCTTATGGAAGTTAAATAAGTTAAAAGACTACTTGCTTCTCCATTTTTTTTAAGCAAAATATTTCTCAATTTGAGCAAGGAACTTTTTAGTATTTTCACTTTACATGATAGAGCCCCGAAAGACTATGGAATAGAGTGTATAATGATCATCAGACACATGCGATTTGACCGTTCTCACTTCTCTATATTAGCCTTATTCGGATGTTCCTTATTAGCAGTAGGTTTATCGGTCCTTAGCGTAATGTTTAAATCCATACGCCCGAGAAATATCTCTAGGCTTTCTTTTCAAATCTTGAAGTTTGATCCATTCAACTTTGAGATTGGACAGATTTTCAGATATTTGAGTAAGACTAACCGAAACAATAATAAACAAAACATATACTCACAACTAAAGTGTGACAAAACAATTTCACATATATGGTGGGTCCTTTTTACAAGATACTTAGTGCAACATTGATGTCTAACCTTGGGGCAAAGACACCAATGCAAATGGTACTCTCAATGTAGTAATCAAAGAATTGACAATAAACTCTGTAAAAAATAGCCTTTTTTTGGACCGATTATTTTTCACATGAGCAGTCCTTACAATTGTCATATACTCATTACCACACACATACCCACAATTTGGCCAAATAATTATCTTCCTTTGGCCAATAATCATTTGCATAAATTAATGAATATGCACATCTTATATTTTAGAATTAAATTATTCTAGATAATAGAGACTACTTTGGTAACATACTATTTTGACTAATTTATTCTAAAATATAAGATACAATAATATAATAATATTATTGTACAAAAATAATAGAAGAAGAACACCAAATAGTCTTTACTAAATTCAAGTAATAATTGCATACAATACAATTAAAGTAAAATAAACATGTGAATATCCCAAAAAATTATCAATCATATTCAAGTTAAAACCAAAATATGATCAATTAATTTTGAATCCACAACGTGAATAATCAAATTTAAACTTAAATCCATGATATGATTAATCAAACTTAACTTAAATCGGCATTATTTTCACTCAAATTAAAACCAAATTCACACCATTATCAATTCAAATTGAAATTTAAATTACAAAATTATCCATTAGAAGTCTTGATTTTGAATTGACTAAATACCAACAATCATGATTAGGAATTACCGGCAAGATCAAACAAAAAAACCGTTGGTAAACTCAAACAAATTGTTTCATTCCCAATAGAGGTTAGATTGAAAAAAAATGGATTGATTAATTATTAACAAAATTGATTAATCAATTCTTGGACTTGAATCTACTGAATTCATTGACTAAAAGAAAATAAAACCGCCACAAGAACAAAAATCACCTACACAAGAACCCTCTGATTTGCACAAATTGCAAAAAGAATTTTTTAAAAAATTGAAATAAAAAATTATGTTTTTTCAATCACATTAGAACGCTAAAGAGCACAAATCAGATTGCTAAAAAAACACAAACAAAATCTGAACATTCAGTGATGATTCCATTTGTGGGTTTCACTTTTGGGCAGTGTTCATGCTGCAACATTTTTTTAAAAAATAATCTTTAAAATCTTTAACCAAACCAAAATTGAATCATAATTTCGTTGAAAAAACAAATGTAAGCCAACAATTCAACATGAAACATATGCTCTGATACCATCAGTTAGCATAATTACTTTAAATCTATATTGAATAGATGAACCCTAAAATTATTCATGCCAAATTGCCAAGAATAAATAACATACTGGATTCCATTGAGATTGATGATAGCTTCAAGATGTTGATGACTTTAAGATGACTATAGTCTTCCTCAATCAAAATTTCGAATGCCGGATCTCTCTCTAGATGGGATTCAAGAAATTGATCGCTTATTGTTTTGGTATATTGGGGACCATAGCCTTAAGTCTCTTTATATACTAGTTCAATTAGGTTCTCATTAATTAGCTAGGAATGAGCTTCTACCCAATAAGTCCATACTCAATTAGGAATCTAGGATTTTAATTAATTAGATTACATAATAGGGCTCAATTAATTAGATTACATAATAGGGCTCAATCTAATAAAATAACCCAATATGATAAAATATTAATATACATACATAGCCCATACTTTAAGTATACGTATTATTATTTAAATACATCTATATATGCATACATGCATTAAAAAATAATCTAATCATTTATTGCATTCTTCATCACATCTTTAATACATTTCCGTTTTGTAAAAAAAAAAGAAAATCATTACATTGTCTTTACATTTTCTTTTAAAGAAAATAGCTCAACAACTACATGTTCTATTCTTATAGGGTAAAAGGCAAATCCATGAAAGAACAAAATGATGAGTTAAAAAATATGAAATGAGCCATTGACTAGATTCAAGAGCAAGTCACAATGATCCAAAATGTGGAGCTTGAAAAGTTAAGCCAAACTCAAGAGCAAATCTTAAGATTTCAAAATTTGGAGATGATGAGAATGAGACAAGACATTGATATGATTCAAGGTCAAGTGGCAAAAATCCTTGATGTTTTTCAGAATATTGAAAAAACTACAAACTATCAACTTGGATACTCATTACATAAGGAAAAACTATTAAAATAAAATAAAAAAGAGGTGAATTGTTCCTCACAGTCATGAAGCCAGGAGACAGAAAAAAGAGAAAAGCTATGATCCAATCCTAATAACCTATACCGAGTAAGCTATGATCCAATCCCAATAACCTATACCGAGCTTTTACTCAAATTATTTCAAAATTGCCTTTTAACTTTAATGCCTGTAGAGCCATTACGACCATCCTATCCAATGTGGTATGACTCGAACACCCATTGCAAGTACCATGCAGGAGCTATAGGACACTCAACATATCTTAGCCAACATAAAGTGCATGCATTGATCAAAGCAGGTTGGCTAATTTTTTCAAGTGGCAAACACTAGAATTTGTGGTTTTCTTCTTTTTAATTTGGTGTACTTGATTATAAAAATATATGTAGATCTTTGATTCTCTTCTGTTAATAAAATTAATATTTTGAATCTTTTGTAAAAATCTAGCTAGCAATAGAGTGATATCAAACCATGACTTAGCTAAATACTTGAAAGAATATGAATATGTGAAAGTTGAGCTATTGTGTTATTCTAAAAAAAAGTCAAGGTTTCATTATGCACGTGCATTCAAGCATTATTCGTATCATGTCATTTGCTTAAAATTATTTCTTTGAAAATTTTGTTCATTAGAAATAAAATGAATTTACATACTTCTTTCATATGTGAAATATTTTTGAAAGTGAAGTACTTTTAAGTTCACTCTAATCATTCTTGTTAGTAAAAAAAAAAATTAAAAAAATATTAGCAAGAGTCTTAAGCGACTATGACATGTTTATCATTTGGAAGAAGTGTGTAAGAAAAGAAAGAGTAAAAGAAAAAAAAAAAAAGAAGAAAAAAATGCTTTCACTACTTTCACTGAGTATATAGAAAACAGTCAAATATCAACATTTTTATCCCATTTTGTTTAATTTCATTATTGAGCCAAATTTTGAGTTAAAGGCAATTTTATCTTGACCTACCTAAATCTCATGTGCTGAGCTTTATACTACCACATTGCGAAACAAGGTTTAAATTATCACACTGGGTTAAATACCCCTCTTAAGGTAAGGACCTAAAAATTACTCACTACGTAAGAATTTGCACCTAATCAACCCTCATATTTGAACCTAGGAAAATCTATTTATTTTACCAATCCTTCGTAAACCTACAACTCTCACCATATGTAGTTGTATAGTAAATTTTTATGTTTGTCTAAATAAAAGCCTTTTGCTAGCCTATCACAATAAGATATGGGTCAAAATTTAAAACTATCCACTCAAAAAGGCTTCTAAGATAATGAAATAGTTTTGAACTCTTACGATGTACTACTTTATAACTAAGACTTGCAACTCTCGCATTTCTATATTTTGACTCTGCTTAATTCTTGACTTCATTCCTATCATTTCTTTGAATAGAAAGTGGTTTTAAGATTGAAGATAATGATTTTGAGAATTAAGGAGTTAGAAACTTGAGAGCGAACCTTAAAGTCTCAAGTCTCTTCAATGAGTTTCTTTTAAGGGACAACCTCTGCGTGGTATCAAGGAGCATTAACAAAGAAGCGACATGAAGCGACGATTGAAGTTATAAATGATGATTTGAACAAGATCAATATCTTTCATATCTGATTGAATCATTTTGCCAAATCATGTCAAAGTAAACTTACTATATACCTATAGATGTAAGAAAAAGTAGTTAAAAGTAAAAGGAAAAAAAAAGGAAAATCATGAAAGGCCATTGCAAGATTGGAACAACCTATGTAGAGCAAGAAGCCACTCAAGCCACACTAGCTCGATGTATCGATCTTAACCATTACTTTGTGAAATTCTACTCTAACTTCTTTCTTGGCTTGTCCTTAGCTAAAGAAAGAAAGATAGTTGGAGGCCGAAGACCAAAGTCTGGTTTTCACAACATATGAAAAATTAACATGAACCTCTTTAGAAATCATCAAAGTGGGGCAAAGTCTTCATTTATACATTGGGACAAAGCCTTCATTATTTTATTAGCAAAATTATCATCATCAAATTGGAGCAAGGTCTTCACCGCTTTCCTAAATCAAAGTCTTCATTATTTTATTAGAAAAACCATTGTCATAAAATTGGGGCACAACCTTCACTATTATTGTAACGCCCGGATCCTTACACTTTATGATCCGACCGCTACGACATGCATACTTAGACTTTTCTATCATGAGATGAGTTTTGGTTGAAATTTCAAAGAACATATCTAAATTTTATTAATTAGATAGAAAAACTATATAGAAATTTATTTATCAAAACACCAGGATCCATAAAACATTAGCGTGGTGGTACAAAATGCATGTGTTTATAATTAGTAGTTTGATGGTTTGGCCATTTGAGCGACGTCCAACTCTGCCCTCTACGCTGTGTTCTTACCTATAAAGTCTGTAAAAATATAGATGAGTAATAATTACCAGTAGTAGTTCAGTATTTGGTATAGTGACCAAAATGCACAATCCAAAGCAACATGTCATAAAAACATAATGATTGGGACCGAAACGTATAATAACATTTGGTGGTCGTATGCTTCCAACATAAATCTCTCCGCCCTGATAGGAAGATGAGGACCTAAGCAACTAACCATCTGATGATTAACGGGTCATGCAGTCAGTAGGGCCAGAGTCGCATCCAACATCAACCATTAGCATAAACGTTATGCTTCCACATAAAATCTCTCCGCCCTGATAGGGAAGATGATGACTTAAGCGAGAACTAACCCATTTGATGATTAGCGGTCATGCAGTCAGTAGGGCCAGAGTCGCATCCAACATCAACCATTAGCAAACCATAAGATTAGACTGGAAGCTACTACTTAACCTAATTAAAACTTGGTTTTAATGTAATCGTGTACAAACATAATGCATGGGTCCCTTGTAGAGAACCTGTTCTAACAATGTAATGCAATATAAACAATTAACATAACCATGCAACATAATAAAGGTACACTACCATAGAACATTTAAAGAGAGGTGAGATAAACTACTTACTTGACTGTGATCTAATTATTCCTTATTATTCTTATTGATTTTATCAGCAGAGTTTTCCCCTTTTAAATCAAAAGAAAGAAATTTGGGCAGACACTTTACCCGAGTTTTTCTCTTTTAATCTCACAGTACTCCTCACTCACACTTACTTTTTCACAGAATTCCTTTTACTTGAGTATTTGTTTGAGAATGGGTTAAATCTTCGGCAAAGGGTCCTATTTATAGTATTTTCAGCTCTTCTCAGTGTGACAAATCATCGTACAGGTGGCTTCTTTAAAATTACTTATGGTTTATGGATTTCTCTCAATAAGACACCTAATTTTGGTTAACGTTTTCACCTTACGTCCATCCATTCTTTGTTTGTATTCAATTTTAGGGTTTTTCCATGTATAATCTATAAGATCGTGGCCAAATTCAACGCATAGTTCGCGCTTCTGTCCAAATCTCGCTCACTCTGCTCTTAAAAAATCTCGCTCTCTCCCGTTTTCTCGCTAGGCATTTACTCTGTAGCTTTCTTGCTGGAAATCCTGCTCTCTCCACTCTCGCTCTCAAATTTTCTCTTCTGTCTCGCTCTCTCCAGCTTTCTCGCTCTCGCTTCCACTCTCGCTCTCGCTCTCGCTCCCGCTCCCGCTCTCGCTCTCACTCTCTCGCTCGCTCCCGCTCGCGCTCTCGCTCCCGCTCGCGCTCTCGCTCCCGCTCTTTCCTACTGTCTCGCTAAGAATAACTCTTTTTACTCTCGCTCTCTCCAACTTCCTTGCTACAATTCTCGCTCTCTCCAATTTTCCTTCAATCTCGCTCTCTCTACTCTCGCCAGCCTCAATCTCGCTAGCATCGCTCGCTGGGTATCTCGCTCTCCAATTCTTCCTTCGATCGTGCAGCTCTCTTTTCAGAATCTCCTTTTCTCCAGTTTTCTCGCTGGTGTGGCTCTCGCTCTCTCCCACTTTCTCGCTCCCACTCGCTCCCTTATTCATTATCCAGGATAATGAATAAATTTCCAATTTCAAATTTATTTATTATTATTATTATTATTATTTTCCTTCTAAATTTAATAAAATTTTGTCCTACTTATTATTTGATATTTAATTTCCTGTATGCGTACAAATTTAGGTCGTTACAATTATACTAGGATAAAGTCTTCATGGTTTTACTAGCAAAGTCATCGTCATCAATTTGGGATAAAAGCCTTCACTATTTTACGGTGGTTTTTACATTCAAATAAAAGTCGAGCCAAATTTTCGTTGAAGAATTATATAGAATAAATCAAGCTTAAAAGATGTTTTTTTTTTCAAATACCTTAAGTGGACTCAAAGAAAGGATGTGTATAAGAGATGAACTCTTGAAGGACTACTTCTAATTCTCATATTTGTTGTTTGAAAATTTGATCGCTTTCTTTTATCAATACACCTGATCGGTTTGATATTCCATTCAAAGTTGAAAATTATAGTCAATCCCTTATTGTTCAAGAGATTTCTATACATACATTCATCTTTAGAACGAGTGTTTTCATTATACCTTTGTCGGCTTATTCGACACTTGGCTTCCAGCTAAATTCATATTCTTATTCAAACTTCTAATCCATTATGAGACTAATGTTACAAAGTAGTTTAATTAAGTAAGATGCTCAATATCTATAGAAAATCATTTTCATAACATAATCAATTTGTGCAAATGCGCTCTACATATTATGTATGCATGTTGCATCCTAACACTCATGCACATGCATCATTACATCATGGTAAGTGTTTAAACCAAAGAAGAAATCGAGTATATGTTTCTATACATTACTAGTGCATAATACTTAAGACAATTGAGCATATCAACAAATGTCTTTGTTTACTTATGTTGTACCCAAGAGACTTATACAACTACATCATTGCATCACATGCCAAATGTTGATCAAGCTAGAAAGAATAAAGCACATGTGTCCCATACACTGCTAAATGCATAATTCGTTCTTAGATTTAATTAGGCATGCTTTTACATAAGGAAACCTTTGCCTATCATGTTCCATTCATAACATTGGGACAATTTCATCCATCTAACTCATATGTGATAGAATAAACATTCATGCCGTGGAAAAAATTAGAATCAATAAGCACTCTAATTACACTTAATTTGAGATTAAAAACATGCTGAAAAAACAATTTAACAGAATAGGGTTTCAGGACTACAACCTTTGATGAAACTCTTCAATCATAGCTCCTCTCCACGAATTGGAACCTCAAAATAGCAATGGACTACCACAATGATCTTCTCAACTATCCTCTAACTTGGAATGGAGGTGGAATCTCTGATTGTCAATTTGGGTGAAAGGGAGAAGAGGATTTGATAGAGAGAGAGTTTTTGAATTTATGAAAAATCCAATCTTCATATCTCACTTAAGCTGAGAAATTGAACCTTTTATGTGTTCAATTCATGCAAGCACTCAACCTTAATGAAATTTGACACTTCAAATTGCATTAAATCAAAAGCTTAGGTGTCAATTTAGTTGATTAATCCAACAAAAATTGGATTAATCCATTATCCCAATTTTTATTTATTTTATTTTTCATTGTTAAATAAATTTTAACTTTCAGCAAAATTAAAATTAATTTATAAATCTCAAATATGAATTTTAATTTTAAAAATTAAAAGTATTTAATTTAATTTAATTAATTAAATAATAATTTAATATCAAATATTAAATTAATCAAATACCTAATTGATACATGAATTCTGTTAATGTATTTCATTATTTAAATCAATATTTAAATATTCTAATCTCTCCAATTACGTTTAATTTCAATAAATTAAACATTAAACTATATCGAATATAATTTATCAAACTGTAAATTGAATTTGAACACTTCAAATTCAAAAACCCTAATTTCAGTTTTGAACGTTTCAAATCCACTCAATTCACTAATCTAAGATATAATTTTACGAGCTAGTAGAGGGACCTTATGGACCTACAGATCATGAGCTCCAACGATTTGAGATTAATTGGCTAATCTCTTTAGACCGAATTAATCTATATTCGTTAACTATTGAGACATACCACTATAGCTCGATAGTTGTACTCTTCTCACTATAGATATATTTATGTCCACTTTAACCATAATCAGTAAGTCGATCCTTCACATGTTATTCTATTTACAGCTAGGTCAGAATTATCATTTTACCTCTAAAAATACATCTTGTTTCTTAAGTTTCCACTCAATTTCTATAGAACAATTGGTTTATAGTCCAACTAGTAAACCATATCCCTCTCGATCATGAGAAGGCGAGGCCCCATTGTTCAAGACCAGGAATCAATACTTAAGAGAACAACCTTTCTACTACTCCTAAGTTGGGTAGGAGTGAATTTCATCTTGTTAGTCTATGACCCCAACTATCTATCCGGTCTTATCCCCAAAATGGAAGGCTTATTGAGATGTGCTATTGGACTACTCTCATCTATGCAGATCAAAGGATAATCCCAAATAAACAGGAGTTCATAGTTAACTCAAGATTAAGATTGAGTTACCCTAGGTCATCAAATTTGAAATAGTCAGTTTTAATAGTAAATAGTCGTTACAAAGAAAAGTGACTGTTTAGAGGTTTAGTCTTATGAAAACATCCTTTATATAGGATGCCCCCACTCGCATGTCTCTACATGAATGATTTTGGGATCACGCCATTTGTATTAGTATACAAAGCGAGCCACATCCAATAGTGTTACTAGGACGAGGTACCCAATCTCATCCATATACTTATAGACCATTTTGGCTATATACTAAAATTTGATCCATATTTATGTCTCTACATAAAGTAAGACTATTCATATTATAGCCACATATTTGTTTATTGGATTTTTATCACAGAATGCAATTTCAAAATAACATTTTATTGAATGAAAAAACTCAATAATACTTTTGTTGATAAATAGAATATGTTTCTAACATTTACGATCTGCGAGTTTTAGGACATTCCGTTTGTTTATTTGAACTCAATAAATTATTTATATTATAGCCATAGTTTTTTTTATTGGATTTAACTAGCATGCTAATTAGCTAAGGCCAGAGCCTAGTCGAGTCAGGTCCGTTTATTTTGTTGTTTGTCAAATTAAACCTTGTTGTTTAGTTGAGGTTGAAGCCTTATTAGGCCATGTCTATTTTCTTTAATGTTGGTTAAATCAAACCAGCTTGCTAATTAACTGAGGTCAAAGCTTGGTTGAGTTAGGTCCGTTTATTTTATTGTTGCTCAAATTAAACCTCACATTTTAGTTAAGGTTGAAGCCTTGTTAGGTTATGTTTGTTTCTTTAATGTTAGTTAAATCGAACCAGCTTGCTAATTAGCTGAGGTCGAAGCTTGGTTAAGTTAGGTTCGTTTATTTTAGAACATGGAATCCAGTCACAACTCTTTACATCTGGTGTCTAAGTAGAACGGTGTATCAAAAAGAAAAACAGAACTCTGTTAGACATGGTTTAGTTGAAAGATGAGCTATGCTCTAATTGCCTAAATTGTTTTGGGGATATATAGTAGTGACTATTATATACTTTTTGAACATAATTCCATTAAAAGGTTTTCTGAAACTTCATATGAGATGTGGGGAGGTCATAAAAACTATTTATAATACGTAAAAATTATTTACATCTTCAGAATTTGGGTAAGACCAACACATGTGTTGATGCCAAACCCTAAGAAATTAGAACATCATTCAAAATAGTATGCATATCTATAGGCTACTAAAAAACAGTATACTTCTTCAACACAGAAGAAAATTAAGTATCTATATGGAAAAATGTTACTTTACTTGAAGAAGTATACATGAGAGATCATAAATTATTGTATCAAGTTTCCATAGTATTTATAGAAAATCAACAAGAGTTATTGACTAAATTGACCCTGAAACAAGAGTTGTTAAGACTGGTCAGATACATTTTTCACAAAGAGTTGAAAGTGTCTTGATATAGTGGGAGAGTTTTGTGACAGCCTAGCTATAACATGGGTTTAGTAGAAACTCCAGTCACCAATAGTTGGTGATGACGCCAAGAATCAAGAAGTTAAGGGTATAAGATGCATTCCTTATTTGTTAATTAATTAGAAGTATACTGTATACTGATGTGTTTATAGGGATCATTTCGGCTAAAATGTGTGAGGGTCATCTAGTGAATCTAGGACTATGGGTTATATAATCTAGGGCAAGTGGGAAAAAAATCCATACGTATATGATACCTAGTAAAGATACACAATGAGTATGTGATGCCCTAGCTTATTGTATTTCTTTCTAAAAACTCAAAAACTCCACATTATGTGTATAAATGTGTGTTACCTCTGGAGTTTTAGTCCAAGTGGGAGTTTGTTGGGTTTTATGTCTTAAAACTCGTGGTTTGTAAATAGTAAACTTATTATGTTAATCATTATAGATGTTATTGAAGTTTGATTCAATAAAGTTGTTATTAAATGTATGAATTGCTCATTTTGTTTTAGAAATAACCTAAATCCAATAAACTAAGATCCATGGCTATTACATGAGTACTTGAACTTTATGTGAAAAAATAAGAGTGGATCAAGTTCGAATAAATAGCGAACAACACCAGCTCATAGGTGAGGGTTGGCTCAACAACACCAGCTCAATAAGCCTCCCATTTCAGGGGTAAGACTGGGTAGATAATTGGGGACATAGGATGCAAGAAGAAATTCACTCCTACCCAGTTTTAGGGATAGTAGAGAGGTTGTTCCTCTAAGTGCTGACTCTCGGTCTTGAACAAGGGGCCCCACCCTCTCATTGACCAGAGAGGAACTCGGTTTAGTGATTGGATCACAAACCAATTGTTTATTAGAGAATTAGTGGGACTTAAGGACCAAGATGTAATCTCGGGGGTAAAAGAACCTATGAACCAACCGTTATTACGAATAACCTGTGAAAGGTTGACTTGCTGATTATGGTTATATCGAGTGGACATAAATATATTACAGTAAGAGGAATGCAACTATTGGGCTTTAGTAGAGTGACCTAGTAGTTAACAAATGTTGGTTAATTAGGTTAAAGAGTTTAGTTAGTTAATCTTGAATCATTGGAGCCCATGATTTGTAGCATTAGGTTCTTCTACTAGCTACAAACGGATTAAACCTTATAACAGCGTGATGAGAGAATTTGAAACGTTCAAATTCAAATAGAGTAAATTAGTAATTATACACGATATATTACACGTTTAATTATCAAATTAAACGAAAAAAAAGGGGGATTCATGATTGTGGAATTGGTAGTTTAATAATTTAATATTAAATAATAAATTATTTTAATTAATTAAATAAATTTTATTTAAAATTGGAAAATTTGAATTTTATGAAAATTCAAATAATAAAAAATCAATTTTAATTTAAGTTTTGAGAATTTAAATTGAGAAATTTGATTTTTCAACTAAGTTGATTTTTGAATCAATTTTAAATTATGAGTGGGTTTATCCCATTTTTGGTATTTTCTTCCATTCACAATTCCACCCAAATCCTCCAAGTAGGAGGTGTCAACCTCGTGGGAAGAGTCTTGGTACGCTGAATAGGAACAAAACTCAGCGGATTGTGCTGAGATTGAAGGTCATACACAGGAATTTTGGAGGTTGTTTACTGAAGAAAAGTTCTTCATATCTTTCTAGTTTAAAACCCCAAAAATTCTCCAAAATTTCCCAAGATTCAAGTTCATTTTGGGTTCCACCACTCAATCTAAGGTCCTAGAGAATATTAGAGAAGATCAAGTGGTGGTCTACTATACTTTAGAAGTCAAGAGTGAAGCTCAATTCGTGGATTGAAGAAGGTCTTCTTCAAAGGTATATCTTCAGGATGGAGTTAGCACGCAATTAGTGGAAGAAATCAGGATCACTAAGTACTCTAGTTCATCAAATTTAACATCTAGGTAAGCATGTTCATAAAACCAAAGAAGGTTTCAGAAATTACCTTTGAAGACCTTCTTCAATGCACGAAATTCAGCTTCAATCTCCTCAGCAATAAGATGTGGACCACCAATTGATCTTCCCTACTATTCTCTTGGACCTTAGATTGAATTGTGGAACTCAAAATGAGCTGAATTTAGGGAGTTTTTTTAGGAGAATACTGGTTTTGCTAGAGAGAGAGGAACTCTTTCTTCAACCTCTCAAAACTTAAACAATCTAGCATGCATGGCTTCAAATCTCAGCACAAAAGACTGAGTTTTGTTCCATTTTCTATGCAATTAGATTGCTTCATGGATTGATACCTCCTACTTGAGAAAGTGAGTGGAATTGGGTGGGAGTTGAGCTTGCAAGTTAAAAATGGGATGACCCCACTCACAAAATTAAATTGATTCAAAATCAATTTAATTAATTAAAAATAATTTTTAAAATCAATTATTTAATTTAATTTTCCAAAAATCAAATTGATTTATATATTTTGAATTTTCACAAAATTTAAAATTTAAAATTTTCAATTTTAAATAAAATTAATTCAAATAATATTAAATTATTAAAATACCAATTCCACAATCATGAATCCCTATTTATGAAATCAATATTTAAACCAAATATTAAATATTATCCAATTCTTCAAATTTGTTTAATTTGATAATTAAACGTGTAATTATATCGTATATAATTGTTAATTCCCTTATTTCAAAATTTCAGTACTTCAAATTTACTCATCACTCTATTCTAAGGTTTAAACCGTTTATGAGCTAGTAGGGGGACCCGATGGACCTACAGATCATAGGCTTCAACGATCTGAGATTAATTAATTAAACTCTTTTAACCTAATTAACCAACATTCGTTAACTACCAAGGCACTCTACTAAAGCCCAATAGTTGCATTCCATTCATTGTAGATATATTTTTGTCCACTTAATTTAACTGTAATCGGTAAGTTGATCCTTCACAGGTTGTTCGTAATAACGATAGAGTCAAATACTGTTTTACCCTCGAGATTACATCTTGCTCTTTAAGTTCTACTGATCCTCTAATGAATAATGGATTTATTATCCAATCACCAAACCGAGTCCCTCTTGGGCCAATGAGAAGGTGGGGCCCCTTGTTCAAGACTTAAAATCAGTACTTAAGAGAACAACCTCGCTATTAACCCTAAAAGCGGGTAGGTGTGAATTCCGTCTTGCACCCTAGGTCTTTAACTATCTACCAATCTTACCCCTAAAATGGGAGTCATATTGAACCGACTGTTGAGCCAACCATCACCTATGCAAATCTAAGGATAATCTCGAATAGATAGGAGTTTATAATTAGCTCAGGATTAAGGTCGAGTTACTTAGATCATTGGTTTGAAATAGTCAATCTTAAACAGTAAATAACGTTATAAAGTAAGAGTGACTTGTTTCTTAGTTTGGTCTCACAAAAATTCACCGCATAGGATGTCCCTACTCACATGTATTCACATGAACGATTTAGGATCACATAATTTGTACTATATTGATAATGGGCAAAAATACACGTTATCATAGTGCTAAGTTCTTAAACAATGTTGGATTGCGTTGATAAAATATGTTAAATTGCGTCCATTAAGTATAAATTCTATAATACTTTGGTTGCATGCGTTCAGCACATTAGAACTATTGATTTTTGTATTTTTGTGCAGAATATGGGTTAACGCAATGAAAAGGTTGCGATCAAAGAAATTCATTGGTCGAGTGCAACTTCACCGCAAGACTTTGCGTTGATCGTGCTCGCAAACATTTGCCAGAGAAGGATTGCCGCAACTTGGTCAGCGCAACATGGTGGGCGCAACTGGGTGAAAGGCTAATTAAGAGCGATGGGACAGAAAGCCGATGACAGTTGAATCCAAATTAATTTGACAGCTGATAATGGTCACAAAGTACATTCAGTCTTATCGGTAACAATTATCCGGTGCGTCAGTCAGGAATTTAAGCTGTCCCATCTATACAACCAGGAGAGAGAAGCCGCTTTTCACCATGGATGTTCTATAAATACCAAGGGCATTCTTCAGAGAAGAGGGCTGCATCCAATAGTATTACCAGAATAAGGTACCCAATCTTATTCGTATACTATAGAATGTTTTAGCTATTTACTTGAACTTGATCTATTCTTATGTCTTCACATAAAGTCCAAGTATTCATGTAATAGCTATGGATATTTAGTTTATTGGATTTAGGCTTTTACAAGTGCAATTTACATATTCAATAACATATTTATTGAATAAACCTCAGTATCATTTTTATTTCAAATAAAATATGTTTAAATTTACAAACTGCGAGTTTTAGGACATACAACCCAACACTTCAAATCCTAATTTTTTTCCTTATGAACATGCTTTCTTAATTGCTAAAATTGATGAATTAGAGTGCTTAATGATTCTGTTTGCTTCCGCTAATTGCATGCTAACTCCAACAAGTATATCTTTGCACGCTTTGGAACGCCTAGGGCGTTAATAAGGGATGAAGGTACGCATTTCATAAACCGTATTATTTCTAGGTTACTTCCAAAATACAATGTTAGGTATGAGATGACCACCGCCTACCACCCATAAACAAATGGGCAAGCTGAAATTTCAAATAGAGATAATTTTTTCTTGGAAAATGTAGTCAATGCGTCGAGAATGGATTGGGTGTAGAGACTTGATGAAGCACTCTGGGCATACCAGACCGCGTTTAGAATTCAATACAAAGCATTCTAGGTAGTTAAGAAGCTAAACTTAGACTTGGAAGTTGCCAGAGAGCATCAGAAGCTATAATTAAACGAGTTGGATGAATGGTAGCTGAACATGTATGAAAATGCGAAGATATACAAGGAGAAGACCAAGTGTTGGCATGACCAACTCATCAGTAAGAGAACTTTTTGTTGGTAAAAAAGTATTGTATTTAACTTGCATTTATGCTTGTTTCCAGTAAGGAGCAAATCTTTAGCACCATACACGAATATATACTTCCTCATTCTTCGAAGATACTTGAGGATGTTTTTATCGACAATCCAATGATCATATCTAGGGTTGGACTGATATCTGCTAACAATTGCAACTGCGTAGCAAATGTCAGGACGTATACACAACATGACATATGTCAAACTTCCAACTGTTGATGCATAAGGAATTCGTTTCATAACCTCAATCTCTTGGGGCGTCTTAGGACATTGTTCCTTAGACAAATGAATTCCATGCCTGAAATGTAACATACCTCTCTTGGAATTTTGCATTTTATATCTAGACTACATCTTGTCTATATAAAATGTTTGAGATAATGCTAATGTTCTGTTCTTGTAGTTCCGAACTATTTGGATCTCAAGAACATATTATGCTATTGGCTTTTTGGCCCTTAATCTCAAATTAATTAATTATAATTAATTAATTAATCAATGTTTTGATGATAACAAACTCAATTTTTAATTACTGAAAATCTTAGTGTTTTAATATGTCCATAGCATAGAGCTCGGAATAACGATTCCAACACCTCTTGTATTACTCAAATCAGAGCTAAAACGAAGACGATATGACCGAAACAAGTCTATAGAGAAAATACTGTGGTGGATGACGTGGCATAACCAGATCATTTGCATGTAGACATGTGGCAACATATTGGTTGAATGGTGGATCATTAAGAGATTAACATATGATGGACTTTTGATTTTTGGATTGATTTAAAATAAAAAAATTGAAATTTAATAAAAATTTAAAAGGAAAATAAATTTAATATTATTTTATGTTTGTATCTAACGGCTAAGTTTTTTACACATGGTATATTTTTTATTTTTGGATTGACTTTAAAAAGAATGAATTTAAAAAGAAATGAATTAAAAGGAAAATAAATTTAATATTATTTTATGTTTGTGTCTAACGGCTAGTTTTTGACTCATGATATGTTTTTTTTTTTTTGATTAATTTTAAAAAGAAAATAAATTTCAAAAGAAAAAATGATTTAATATTATATTTTGTTTGTATCTAACAACTAGTTTAGTTTAAAATCTCCACAATTTATTTTTCCTTTCCAAAATCCAACGGTCTAAATTAATTGTGGTTTCTAAATATTTTTTCCATCTCTATATAAACCATCTTCCTCTCCAAATTTTAAACCAACAAATTTACATTTCATAATCCTCCAAAACTCAAAAGTTCCATTGTTGCTCTCTCTAAGTTCCAATTTTTTTTTTTCAATCTTATTCTTGAGAGAGTGTTATTGTATTGTGAGGATAAACTTATTGAGTACTTAAAACTTGTAAATCCACTCTAGTGAGAGTTGTATTGTGTTCTTCAAAAATTCCAACATTTGTAACGGTTTGATCCTAAACCGTGAAAAGATCGGGTTTGCTCTTGAACTCGTAAAAGGTGTGGTGATGTAACGATTAGGCTCTAATCCGTGGAAAGAGTCGGAAAGATTTTATTCAAATTTCCCAAGAGGTGCTTGGGGAGTGAAGTAGGTCGAGTTTGACCGAAACCACTATAAAAATACGGTGTCTTCTTTTATTTTTGTAATTAATTTAAGCAATTTATTGTATGTTTTAGTTTGTTCTTATTTATTTGCTAAAATTTGATAGAATTAAATTATCACTTTTTTTATCATCTTATTTGTTACATAATTTGAATTTTTCTTATTATTTATAAAAAGTGTATTAGTTAGTTTAATTGGGTTAATTTAGAAAAAAAATTTTAATTAAACCCTATTCACCCCCTCTAGGGTTGCCATATCGATCCAACAATTGGTATCAGAGCGGGTTGCTCTTCTTGAAATATTTTATTTCTTGATAAACTTAATTGTTTTTGAACTATAAACAACTTTAGGTTTTATCCTTTTACCGATAGTCAATCTTTACAAAGCCTCCTTTCTTTAATGGTACTAATTATAGTTATTGGAAAAATAGAATGCGATTTTTCTTGCTTTCTATTGATTATAATTTATGGGATATTGTTGAGGAAGGTTTTAAAAATTCAACAAAAAGATGTTGATAGTGTTAGCACTATAAAACTTAAGGAAGAATGGTCAATAAATGAAAAGAAAGCATGCTCTTTAAATGCCAAAGCTATTAATTGATTATTTTGTGCTTTGAATGAAGTTGAGTATAATAGATTGTCTATTTGCAAAACCGCTAAAAAGATATGGTATAAATTAGAAATTACACATGAAGGAACTAGTCAAGTAAAAGAAACAAAGATTGACATGTTAGTTCATCAATATGAAATGTTTAAAATTGATGAAAATGAAGCTATTTCCGATATGTTTATTATATTTACTAACGTTGTCTATGCTTTAGAAGGACTTGGGAAAAAGTACTCAAATCTTGAGAAGATAAAGAAGCAATTATGGTCTTTGCCTAAACAATGGGAGCCTAAAGTCACCGCCATTCAAGAGGCAAAGGATCTCAAATCTCTCCATTGATGAACTCATGGGCTCTTTGTTGATGCATGAGATAAAGATCAAGAAAAAACATGGAGGATGGGAAGAAAAAGAAAGAAAAGAGTATAGATTTAAAGACCATCTCTTTAGAAGTTGACTCCAAGATGAAGATGATGTTGTCTATCTTTCACGTAAGTATAAGAACTTCATCAAGAGAAAGAAGCAATTCAAGAAGCATCTCTCCAACTAAAAAGAGTCAAAAGGTGAAAAGAGCAAAAAGAATGAGTAATATGCTATGAATGCAAGAAGTCGGGTCATATTAGAACCGATTGTCCTTTTCTCAAATCATCAAGAAATCCAAGAAGAAAGAAATGAAAGCTACTTGGGATGATAACGATGAAAGTGAAAGTGGGAGTGATAATGAAGAAGTGGCCATTTTTTTGCTTCATGGCTTATAGTGACAAAGAGAATGAACAAAATGATGAGGTAACTCTAGAACCTCTTTCTTATAATGAATTGTTCGAAGCTTTTGAAAATATGCAAAATGATTTAGAAAAACTTAGTTCTAAGTATGTCGTGCTTAAAAAGAAATACAATATTTTATCTAGTAAAAATAAGTTTGTACTTGAAGAAATTGCTTGCTTAAAAGAGAATGAGCATGATGCTATGCATATTGATGAAATAAATATCTCTTGTGACAACATGCTTTTGATTGTGATGAGAAAAATGTCTTGTTTGACAAAGTTAAATTTCTTGAGACATGATAGTTGTGAAAAAATAATTTGATTAAATTACTCAAAGAAAAGGAATTTAGTGCTTTGCAAGAACTTGATAAGGCTAAAGAATTTATTAAAAAGTTGACTATAGGTGCTCAAAGATTAGACAAGATAATTGAAGTAGACAATTCTTTTGGTGATAAAAGAGGTTTAGGCTATATTGATGAATGTTCTACTCCTTCAAGTTCTAAAACTATCTTTGTTAAAGCATCTCATAATATTCCTAAGCTTAATATGCCTAAGGTTGTGTCTAAGCATGTTAAATCTAACTTTGTGCCTATATGTCATTATTATGGTGTTGAAGGCCATGTTAGACCTAAGTGTTTTAAATTTGAAAATATGCTCATACTACTTCTCCAAGAAGAAATTTTTCTCAAAGGGCAAAGTTTCTCAATGCTCCAAGGAATAATTTCTCCAAGAAAAGTAGAGTGCATAAATTTGTCGTAAGAGATAAATCTTTGCATAATGTTATTTGTTTCTCACATGGCAAGTTTGGACATACAACTTGTTCTTGTTATTTGTCTAAATCCATTGTCTTAAATGTCTATGCAAAAATGAAATGGATTCCCAAGTTTATCAATGCTAACCATCTAGGACCCAAACAAGTATGAGTACCAAAGAATCGAATTTGAACATTTGTGTTTTGTAGGTTTGTTTGAAAGCCTCTAAGAAAAACAAGTGGTACTTGGGTAGTGGTTGCTCGAGGCACATGACGGGAGACCTATCCAAGTTTGTCTCTCTCTTAAAAAAGGATGGAGGTCTTGTAACCTTTGGTGACAACAAGAAAGATAAAATAATTGGTAAAAGTAATAAGTAATGAATCTTCTATTTTAATTAAAAAATTGTACTTTTGGTTAATGGTCTGAAGCATAATTTACTTAGTATTAGTCAATTGTGTGATAAAGGCTTTAGAGTTGTGTTTGATAAAAAGAATTGCATCATTGAAAATGCTAGTGATAGAAATGTTATATTTGTTGGAAATAGAGATGAAAATGTTTATACTATTGATTGAATGATTGTCCTATTAATGATAAATGTTTATCGGTTTTGCATAATGATTCTTGGTTATGGCATAGAAGACTAGGACATGCTAGCATGCACTTAATTTTAAATATTTTCCAAGAATTCTTTGGTTAGAGGTCTTCCCAAATTTAAATTTGAAAAAGACAAAGTTTGTGATGCTTGTCAAATGGGTAAGCAAACTAAGTCCTCTTTCAAATCTAAAAATGTAATCTCTACAACTAGACCCCTTCAACAATTACACATGAACTTATTTGGTCCTTCTAGAATTGCTAGTTTTGGAGGGAACTACTATGCTTTTGTGATAGTTGATGATTTTTCAAGATTTACTTGGGTTTTGATGCTAAAACATAAGGATGATGCTTTGAAAAGCTTTTCTAGTTTTGCAAAAAAGAGTTCAAAATGAAAAAGGTTTTTTTGATTTCTAAAATTAGGAATGATCATGGAGGAGAATTTGATAGCAATGCTTTTGAAATTTTTTGTGAAGAAAATGGTTTTTCTCATAATTTCTCCGCTCCAAGAACTCCTCAACAAAACGGTGTAGTTGAAAGGAAAAATCGTACTTTTGTAAGAATTTGCTAGATCAATGTTGCATGAGTATGGTTTACCTACATACTTTTGGGCGAAAGCTGTTAAAACCGCTTGTTTATGTTTTAAATAGAGTTTTAATTAGACCTTCTTTGGATAAAACTCCTTATGAACTTTGGCATAACAAAATTCCAAATATTGGATATTTCAAAGTTTTTGTTTGCAAATGTTTTATTTTGAATAACAAAGAAAAACTTGGAAAATTGATTCTAAGACGGATGTTGATATTTTCCTTGGTTATTCCTCTACTAGTAAAGCTTATAGAGTTTTCAATAAAAGAACTTTAGTAATTGAGGAATCTATGCATGTAGTATTTGATGAATCTTACAATGTTATTTCTAATAAGCCTATTTATAGTGATTGTTTAAAAGGAAATTTTGGAGATTTACTTATTAGTGACAAAGGCAAGGAAATTATTTCAAGTAAGCAAGAGGTGAGCTTAATAAAAAGAACGAAGTTGGTTCTTCATCCATGCCTAAAGAGTGGAGGTATGCTCCTTCTCATCCCAAAGAATTAATCTTTGGTGATCCTGAACAAGGTGTGAAAACTTGTTCCTCTCTTAATATGTTTAATAATCTTGCTTTTTTTTTCTCAAATTGAATCAAAAAGTTTTAATGATGCCAAAAATGATGTATTTTGGATTTTAGCTATGCAAGAAGAATTAAATCAATTTGAAAGGAATTAAGTCTGGGAGTTAGTCCCTAGGCCTTCTCATGCTTCTATAATTGGAACTAAATGGGTCTTTAAGAATAAAATGGATGAAAATAGAAATATCATTAGAAATAAAGCTAGACTTGTAGCTCAAGTTATTGTCAAGAGGAAGGAATAGATTTGAAGAAACTTTTGCACCAATTGCTAGATTAGAAGCTATTAGAATGTTGCTTGCCTTTGCTTCTTATAAGAATTTCATTTTGTATCAAATGGATGTGAAAAGTGCATTTTTTAAATGGTTATATCATGGAGGAAGTTTATGTAGAACAACCTCTGGGGATTGAAAGCTTTGATTTTCCTAATCATGTCTATAAGTTGAAAAAGGCTCTTTATGGCTTAAAACAAGCTCCATGAGCTTTGTATGATAGATTTAGTAATTTCTTGCTTGAAGAATGGATTTAAAATGGGTAAAATTGATACTACTCTTTTTATTAAGACTAAAGAAAATGATATGCTTTTAGTACAAATATATGTGGATGATATTATTTTTGGTTCTACTAATCCATCTTTGTGTGAAGAATTTTCTAAGTGTATGCATAGTGAATTTGAGATGAGTATGATGAAGAGAACTTAGCGTCTTAGTGTTTTAATATATCCATAGCGTGAAGCTCGGAACAACGATTCCAACACCTCTTGAATCACTCAAATTGGAGCTAAAACGAAGACGATATGACCGAAACAAGTCTATAGAGAAAATATCAGGGTTGATGACGTGGCATAACTAGACCATTTCCATGTAAGACATGTGACAGCATATTAGTTGAATGGTGGATGATTAAGAGATTAAACATATGATGGACTTTTGATTTTTGATTGATTTAATATTTTAAAAAAAATTAAAATTTAAAAGAAATTAAAAGAAAAATAATATTTAACATTATTTTATGTTTGTGTCTAACGGCTAGTTTTTTACACATGGTGTGTTTTTTATTTTTGATTGATTTTAAAAAGAATGAATTTAAAAAGAAAATGAATTAAAAAGAAAATGAATTAATATTATTTTATGTTTGTGTCTAACGGCCAGTTTTTGACACATGGTATGTTTTTTTTATTTTTTGGATAATTTTAAAAAGAAAATGAATTTCAAAAGAAAAGAAATTTAATATATATTTTGTTTGTATCTAACGACTAGTTTAGTTTAAAATCTCCACCATTGATTTTTCTTTTTCCAAAATTCAATGGTCCAAATTAATTGTGGTTTCTAGAAATTTTTCCATCTCTATATAAACCATCTTCCTCTCCAAATTTTAAACCACCAAATTTTGCATTTCATAATCCTCCAAAACTCAAAAGTTCCATTGTTGCTCTCTTTAAGTTCCCAATTTTTTTCTTTTCATCTTATTCTTGAGAGAGTGTTATTGTATTGTGAGAATTAACTTGTTGAGTACTTAAACTTGTAAATCCACTCTAGTAAGAGTTGTATTGTGTTCTTCAAAAATTCCAACATTTGTAATGGTATGAATTCTAAACCGTGGAAAGGATCGGGTTTGCTCTTGAACCGTAAAAGAAGCAGTAGTGTAACGGTTGGGCTCTAATCCGTGGAAAGAGTCGGAAAGATTTTATTCAAATTCCCAAGAGGCACTTGGGAAGTGGAGTAGGTCGAGTTTGACGAACCACTATAAAAATTATAGTGTCTTCTTCTCTAACTCTTTCCTTTTATTTTGCAATTAATTTAAGCAATTTATTGTATGTTTTAGTTTGTTCTTATTTATTGCTAAAATTTGATAGAATTAAATTATCACATTTTTGTCATCCTTATTTGTTGCATAATTTGAATTTTTCTTATTATTTATAAAAAGTGTATTAATTAGTTTAATTGGGCTAATTTAGAAAAAAAAGTTTAATTAAACCCTATTCACCCCCTTCTAGGGTTGCCATATCGATGAACATATGCATCTCCCATCTTTCATTTGGAATTGCGATGCCAGCCATTTCTTAACATCAACAAGGATCTTATCTCATTCCCAATGAGTAGGATATCATCAATATATAAAACCATAAAAGCTACAATTTTGTTGACAATCTTCTTATAAACACAAGATTCGTCAACGTTCTATTCAAAACCATGGGATTTGATCGTAGTGTCAAATCTCATATTCTAGGATTGAGACACTTGTTTCAATCCATAAATGGATCTTTTAAGCTTCCAAACTTTTTACTCTTGACCCTATTCTATAAACCCAATATATATACTATCTTCAAGTTAGTTATTTTAGAAAGGCTATTTTGACATCCTCTGTTAAATTTCAAAGTCATAAAAAATAACGATGGATAAAAGTATTCTAATAGATTTGATCATGGAAACTAGAGAAAAGGTTTCTTCATAGTCTACCCCTTCTCTTTGGGTAAACCCTTTTGTCACAAATCTAGCTTTGTAGGTCTTTACCTTACCAACTTAGTCTCGTTTTCTCTTGTAGATCTATTTGCAACCAATAGATTTTACCTCTTTCTGGTTGATCCATAAGTTTCCTATCACACCCCACCCCAAGCCTGCCTCCTGAGCCTGAGGAGAGGCGTGAGGGACTGCAGATACCACTCTTTTGTGATACCTACTGCCCATCTCTACTTTACTACACTCAGTAAATTTTAAATCAAGGAGATAAATAACCGATTGAGTAGGCCCATTTTATTATAACAATGTAACATTTATACAACTCCAAGACTTAACTATAAAGTTTACAACAACAACTCTTAAAACCCCGGAAGTGTGACTGTGGCTTGTGGGAGACTTTGACCTTAGTAGCAACCTGAAACTCCTCACCTTTCCCTACCTGGGAAGAAAAATATGAAATAACAGAATGAGTTTCGTAAATCTCAGTGAGTGGTAAGCAAATTCTAAAGTCTATTTAAACTCATAAATAACAAGCAGATCAAATGTACAAGGTTAATACTCAAACCCCAACTTTGAATGAGTCTGCTTTCTACTATACACACGGTAAATAGTTAACTGTTGCAAATCATAAACGCTTACTCTCTTTCATTCCTCTTTTCCATATGTACACATAGCTCCCCGCTTATGAACTCAGAAGCTAGGCCCATCGACCCTCTGACCATCCCATACGAGGTTCCTCCTACAGGCTCAGGAACTAGACCTCTCGGTCCCTTGACTATCCCGTGAGGTTCCATTTGGGCTCAGGAACTAGGTCTATTAATCCCCTGACCATCTCGATCATATAATCTCATTCACATGCTATTTACTCATTCATAACATAAGCATATTCAATTTACATAAAAGATTTGCTTAAGACTTAAAGGAAAGTACCATTCATTTTGGCAAGGTAGGAATCTTCCTTCCTAGAAGTTCCTTGATCACCTCACTCCCTTTTGAACCCTAAGATCTAGATTCAACTTAAATCTCAGATTACTCATAATTCTAGGCCTTATTTTGGGATACTTCCTTCTACAACCATGCTCTAAAATGTCTCAATAAGCTTACTTTGAAATCACTCAAAATGCACGAGTATTCTTGGAGAAATCCTCGTCCCAAGTTGATGTTACTTCCAGACTTTACTATCTGACAACATCTCTTCCTTTTGGAACTTCACGACCGACGCATGATCTTGCTCCCAACGTATGGCTTTCATGATCAACGCATGGTCTCCTCCAAATATTCCTTCTAACACTCTTTCTTACGCTCTTTGAAGAGGATTTGGCTTATGAATTAAAGAGACATCTTGTGGTGGTATTTATAGGCTAAAAGAAATGTTCCTTCTCATCTTTTAAGGCCTTCAATGCAAGACACCTCCTACTCTTCAAGTGCTTGTACCATGTTTTGCCACCACCTACTTACTTTTTCATTCACTTACTCTTATGCCACACACCTATTTGAGTTGTCTTTCTCATGCATAAGACTTCCTTTGCATGAAACTTAATTCGTCCAGCTTCTACTAACTTAAGTTCAACCTTCTTTCGGTATAGCCATTTGTCCAGATGAGCTCATCAGTCTTGTGTAACGCAAGCCTCAGTACTACTCCATCATTTAGTGCATCGTGTAGCTCTTGCATATCATCGCTTAGCTCCATCGTCTACAAACATCTCGCTGTCTCTCGCTGCCATCATTTAGTGCCTGCGTCCATCTTATAGCACCAATGCCCCATCGTGTAGCTCAATCGTTTAGTAAACATTTCACTCTCAACAATCTTGTGCATAGCCTATCGCTTAGCTGCCGCGCCTATCGTTTAGCTCCATTATGTAGCGCTAACGCGCATCCACTCATCGCATAGCGTCATTGCCTAGTGCTTGCGTCTATTGCGCAATGCCCATCGCTTAGCATTCTGCCTATCATGTAACGCTCACGCTCATTGTGTAGCGCCATCATGTAGTCTATCGCCTAGCGCCCGTGCATCATCTAGCACTTAGTTTGATTGTGTAGCGCATCTCTTCAGATCGCTTAGTGCTGCGCATAGTTACACGATCGCCTAGCACATCCCTCAATGTCGCCTTAAAGCCATACATCTTCTCTCTAGCATCTTGTGCTCAAACTTCTCTCGCTCTCTCCACTTTCGCTTATATGAACTCAACGCATGATCAACTTGGGCAATGTCCCTTGCTAATGCCTCGGCCAATCATGCGTCCCACCTTACAAACGCATGATTGCTTTTGGAATAATGCTTAGTCCCTTTTAATCCTTATTCACTCAGCCTCATCTCATGCGTTAATGTTTCCTAACACCCAATGCATGGGTTCTTTTTTACTTTACCCTTAGCCAAATTTCACTAGTTAAGGCTTAACTCAAAGCTACTCAAGAAAAATCTACTCAAACACTTAGAATTTCCTTCCTTTTCACATAGGATTTAACTTATACTTAGGTAATCCCCTTAATTACCTGCTTAAGTAGGAAAATTGAGATCTGGGTTTCACATTCCCAGGTTGAATTAAAGTATATTGAATCTATTTTGAGGTCCATGGATTTTATCTATTGGTCTTTATCCACATCTTCCATTGTCTGTTTAAAAGTCAATGGATCCTCTAAGCCATCATCAGGTATAACAACCTGAGTTTTTATTAAATCTATGTAATGGTTAGATTGATGAAAAACCCTCCCACGACGTTGAGGCATTCTCAATTCTTGATAAGGATGTGAAGTACCAGTTTCATGAACAACTCTTGTTGAAGGACCAACTTGATCAATAACTTTTGTTGATTTGCTTGTAATTTCTGAGGTTATTTCATTTAATACTAGCTTATTGCGAGATTGATGATTTTTTTATGTAGTCCTCCTCTAGAAGTGTTGCATTTTTTGATACAAATACTTTATATTCCTGAGGATCATAAAAATAACCATCTTTTGTCTCTTTAGGATAACCTACAAATAGCCATACTTTTGAACGACATTCCAATTTCTTTGGGTTCTGTACTAATAGTACATGTGCTGGACAACCTCAAATCCTGAAGTGATGTAAACTACCTTTACGTCCTCTCCATAATTCGTTTGGTGTTTCTGAAATACTTTTCGAGGGAACCATGTTCAAAATATATACAGCAATCCCTATTGTATATCTCCAAAAGGAATTTGGCAACTGAGCATAATTCATCATAGAATGAACCATGTCCAACAGGGTTCTATTTCTCCTTTCTGCAACACTATTTTGTTGAGGTGTGCTATGTGCTGTGAGTTGAGACTGAATTCCATATTCTATCAAATAGTCCTAGAATTTTAAGTCCATATACTCACCACCTCGATCTTAGCAAAGTGTTTTAATCTTTTTACCTAATTGGTTTTCAACTTCTGCCTTATATTCCTTGAATTTTTCAAGTGTTTCAGACTTATGATGTATTAGGTAAATGTGGCCATATCTAGAATAATCATCGATGAAGCTAATGAAATATTTATACCCTCCCCGGGCTTTAACATTCATTGGACCACATAGGTCTTAATGTATTAGCTCTAAGGGTTCTTTGGCTCTAAGAGCTTTTCCCATAAAAGGTCTTTTGGTCATTTTACCCTCAAGATAGGATTCACATAGTGGCAGAGAGTTTTCTTCTAACTGATTTAGGAGTCCACTCTCAACCACTCAATCCTATTGAGATTTATGTAGCCTAGTCTTAAGTGCCAAAGATAAGTATTAGGAGAAATTTTACGTTTCTTGTTTTGAGTTTTAGCTATTTTAAACATCTCTATATTCAGAACAACTTTTACCTCAGTTGGTTTTAACACATATAAGTTATTTTTTAGTTTTGCATAACATATTTTGATACCTTTAAAAATAATGAACACTTCATTATATTCAAAAGAGACTTTATACTTCTGTTCTAGCAAACATGAGATAGATATTAAATTCCTCATCATGGAAGGAATGTAATAAACTTTTTCAAGTAAAATGAATCTATCTTTAATAAATAACTTCATATCTCCCACTTCTTTAGCTAAAACAACCCCTTAGTCCCTTCTTAAAAGTTGTTTTGCCATCTGTAAGTTGTCTCCAGGAACTAGTTTCCTGAGCGAAAGCACAGATATGGTTAGCGGCATCTGAATCTAATATCTAGGTTAATTTATCATTTTTCACTAAACATGTCTCAATAACAAGCAAATCATATTTACTTTGTTGTGCTTCTTTTTTTTCCTCATCTATAACATTCAAAATCTTTTGATTTGCAGATGAGTTGGGAGATAGAGGACATTCCTCTGTTCAAACAAAATTTAGATCATCATCTACTAGTATTACATCTATGTTTGAAGTTGAATGATTAAGACCGTTACTTTTATTGGAAGTGAGTGATTTTGAAGAAGTCGATAGACTGAAATTATAAAAAAAATTCTAATTAGTAAATTGCTTTTAAGACCAATCATTTTTTTGCAAAGTAATAATGTATCCAAATTTCATTATTTTATTTGTAACGATACTTTAGTGAGTCAGAATAGATACTACCGAGGGGCAGTCAAATACTCCTTCACTGAAGCAAGACATTCTTGACAATAATTTTTCTTAATGTTATATGATTTAGACGTATGATATATTAAGCATGTTCATGCATCATGTAATATTATAATTGTAATAATGTATGGTAGCATGATGGTTGATGATGCTTAATGATTGTTTAATATAAGAGTTATATTTTACAGTAGAAAAGAAATTTGCATTGAGCATGACATTACTTAGATTAATATGAGTGTTATATTTAATCAATGTTACAAATGCAAATTTATAGATTTTATATTTCATTATTTTATAATGGTTATAAGGATAATGAAAATGGATAGATTTTATATTTCATTATTAGAAAAGAAATTTTATAATGCGTTATTTACACTAAGGTGTTGTGTGTGTGCAATAAGATACAAAAGGGTAGAGTAGAGAATGATGGGTCGTGTGAAAATGGATTTTGATGCAAGTGGTATGCATCGATCTAAGTTGAATGTAGACGAACTAGAATGTGATGTGGATGAGATGATTTGTTTATCTTTGTTTATGCGTTAGACTCTATTCGACACTTTTCAATGTGGCTAACATATAAAACCTATCTCTAGGATGTATGCATCAAAACACAGGATGCTAAAACACCAGTGAATCTATCTCTAGATGTGCTAGGCGTTCTACTTGATGCTAGCTTACTTATTCCTTCGAATAGTCTAAGCTAAAGATGCTTTTACTAATTGATTATTTTGGCTTAAGCGTTTGAAATGGAATTTTGCATGAAGTATAGATGCATCAAACATAAACAAGAAATAAACAATGGCAAAGTGTGATAGATCAAATATGTGAATTTATAAAGAAGCATATTGTCTTTACAAAAGCAATACTTAATCAGATGAAAGGATGAAAGCGATAAATAAGATGAAATGAAATGAGTCAAGTCGCAAAGTACAATCTCTTGTCCTCTTTGGCTCAATTCTAGTTGTGTACAACCACTTGTATAATAATTGGATGAAGTGTCTCTCTCGAGCTCGACTTCCTTCACTTCTTGATCGGCAATGATGGTGGTTCTCTTCCCGCTTGCTCTTCTCGGCACCACAGCATGGCTCTAAAGATCTAAAACTAAGACTAAGCTAATACTGAGACTAAAATTGAGAGTGAGAACTTAGAATTTTCTGAACTCTGGACTCTGGAGGGATTTCTTCTATTTATAGGCGTTGGTCTTCTTCAGCTTGATGATGGGCAACATTAAAGTCCATATCCTGGTCAGCCGCTTGACACTCAGATGCTTTTTAGATGCTGCCCGCTGCAGGTGCCCATGCTTGCAAGTGGTGATTTGACACAAACAGCTTGAATCAATGAATCTTCCTTGTGTTGAATCCCTCCGACGCATGGCCCATGCGTTAAACTTTGCCTGCGACACTTCTTAATCATGCGTTAGCCTCTTGTTGAAATCCTACAATGTCATGCGTTAGTGCCGCAGTATTTTAGTAATAAACATTCTTTTGCATGAGTTTGATAATGTTTGAGTAATTCCATGCGTTTCTTCTAAAAATGTTGATATTTTATCATTAAAAACTCTATTTGTTCTAAAGTAAGAGCCACAATAACTTGTATTTCTACAAGTTATCACCACCCCCAAATTTGAAAAATGCTTGTCCTCAAGCATTTCATAAATAATTCTTTGTTATCTCCCTTGTCTTTAGTGTGCAGTGTTCGCCTGTCATCATATTCACTGATAAGCTTGAGACAAGAGTTTGGAAAATGTAACGCAGGTTGATTCTTTTCTAAAAGGAATAATGTTTTATTTCAGGTGCAGCAAGCTTTTTGTCAACAACTCCTTTCGTTTCTCAAAACATTCCCGTTTTTTCTAAACCAACAATGTGTTAGATGCTTTTTAAAATAGATGCCGGTTAAAAAGAAAAAGTATGAATTTTCAATTACCCATGCATCGTTCTAGGTGTCCCACTTTCGTTTTGGCTTGCCACATGGATGTCATGCAAGCATCCAACTACGAGTGAGAGCTTTTCACAACTAAACTCATATATAATATTCATGCGTTTCAAGATACAACTTCTTTAAACTAGATAGAGGAGTTTTTGGGACGCATTGGTCTAGGAGACTTAACTTTGTTTTGGCTTGCCCCCACAGGTGTCATGCGAGCATCCAATTACGGCTAAGTGCCTGTTCCAACTTTTTAACTCATGCCACTTTGAGGTTTTTCTTTTAGAGTAATGACAGAGAAGTTGTGTTTAACATTTTTCTATTTTGTTCATTTCTTTTTGATGTACTCAATTAGTGTGTCTTAACTCGGATTTCCCTCATCCCTAAATTTGGAGATCAGTTAAATCCTCATTGCTAAAAGAGAAACAAAATTTCAAAAAGGCTTTGCATGCGTTAGAAAGAAAACATGTAGTCTTTTTAGAGAGGTTCAGGCTTTGTTGATTTTCCTAACGCCTACTCTATACTTATAAATTTCATATTGTTAATATCATTGAGGTAAGGCAAAGCACAAGACTAGAAATATGGCTAAAGAACAAAAAAGAGTATGCTAAGGTCAAACATAAGGAAAAAAATGATAGAAATTTTCATTCATTTTCATTGGATAACATGGAATAAACAAACAAGGCAAACAAATACAAAAGATCATCAAATAAAGCAAAGTAGAAAATAACCAACACCTCGAAACTTATTATGCTGACGCGTCATCCCTGCGTTCTTTTGCAGGGTCTTCATCCATAAAGCGCAGAGGTTTCCTAAGGTGAGCAGGTAACGGTGGCAGGGCAAACATTCCGACCAAGACCTGATTAATATACTGCGTTGTGTAAACGAACTGGTCTTGCATTCTTCTTGTTTGCTGCCGCAAGTAATCCCTTAGAACCTTATTTTGTTGTTGAAGACCTTCAATGGACGTAGCCAATGGTCTGAGTTGATCACTAATGAAAGTTTTCAACTCCTCAATGTCAGTGCGTTGTTGTGGCGGTGCTGGCTTTTCACTTCTTTCAACTGGGTCTTCAAAATTTCCTGCGTTACTCGACCCTAACCCAGTTGGTTAAAAAATGACTGGAGGAGGCATAAAAGTTGGAATTGGAATTGGTGAGGGTGAAAGAAAGTGACAAGGGATTTCTTGAACTACATCGGTAGGCTCTTGATGTGTTGGATCAAGACTCCCTTATTGCGGGGCCACTAGTGAGTTTTGGAGAGTGATAGATCAAGTTCTGCTTTGTAATCTTCATTCTCTAAAGCTTTATCGCTGTGTTCAATTATCCGGACGCATCTTCTTTTGGGGGCACGCTTGGAGGATCGAGGTCTGGCTGCCACTTTTTTGCAAGTTAGGGCAGGCTGATGCGGCGAACCACGAAGCAAACACCTGATCAACTTGATGTCCATCAGACCGTCGATCTCCTCATAATCATCCCTTAGAGGGATGCCCCCGCATTTAGACAGTGCGTAGATCAGCCAAGGTAAATAAAGTTGTCCTCGTGGTTTGGTTTTAATGGCTTTAATCTGATCCCTTATTATTCTCCCTACATCTAGAGGGATGCACTGCATGATACAGTAAGTGGCCAAGACGCGTTTTCTTAACAATGTCTCATCATACGTTGTAGACATGATGCTTTTCTTAATTAGATAATACCATAAGTTCGCGTCTGGCTTCAGGTTCCTGGAAGCTAACATCTTTGCTCCATTTCTTGACGTTTGCCATTTGCTTCCAGGCTTGGCCACCACTCTCAACGCATCTTCTACTTGGCTCGGCGTTGGTTGTTCCAAGATGCAGTTTCCTTATGCGTTTGGATTACTTGTGATATTGAACATTTCATTAATCTTATCGGCTGAGAAAGGCACAAATACACCATCAATAAATGTTGTACTTTTCTCCATGTCGAACTCACTACTGTAAAACTGGCGAACAAGGTTGGGCCAAATTCTTGTATGCCCAACGCATAGCTGACCCTAGCCCATTGTTTCCACGGTTTCAGTTATGTATGCTGGCAATGGGTTGCATTCGGGGAAGAAGCCTTTCTCTGCAAGAATGTCACTAAAATGGCGCTTCCTCCCTAAGGTCTTTTTAGGTAATGCGTTGGTTACCTTGCGCTTGCCCGCCTCATGTGCCTTGGCTTCCCGCACCAACTCCCTTAATTCATTTTCCAATTCCCTTTGGAGAGCTGACTTCCTTCACCCTTGCCTTGCGGGCTGATATTGTTCCATTTCCTTCTCTAACGCGTTATGCCTTGAGCAACTCTTATGCGTTGCACCCTCAGGACCGGATACGGACTGCTCTTCTTCCTCCAAAATTAATTTTCTTTTTCTCATCTCTCTTTGCTTTTGATGGCCCTTTATTCGCGTCAGTTTGACGAGGTTGTGACACATCTGGGCCAACTTCCCTTTCTTCATTTTCTTCATCTTCTACTTCTAACTTAGCTTCGAGCATCATTGCATAGCGCTCTACTTCATCCATTTCAAGTGATGCATTGGGTGAGTCAGAACACATCACTTGTTCTTCTTCTTGGCCTTGATTCAAACTTGCCAAAGATTGCTCCGAACACTTCTTGCTCGTCACTTCGAGCTAATTCTACCAGTTCCTCGATGTTTTGCTCTGACGTAGGGCTATCAAAGCTTAGCCTTGGTGGAGTGAATCATGGGGTGCCGGATGGGGTATGCGGCGACCTAGAAGATGAAATGATAATGGGTGAACTCGGCGGTTGGCTGGCTACGTCTGCTTCCATCGGGTAGATGGTGGCTAAGGGTTGGATGGGCAGTGGAGGAGGTGGACGCACAGTGGACGATGGTGCGTTATGGAGGTAAACAGGGATGGGATCATGTGTTGCACCCACCGGAGTGATATTTGGAATGAATGGTGGTGGGGCGGGCTTGATGTAAGGTTTGTAAACAGCCGCGGATAACGAAGGAGGCTGCTGCCTTGGTTTTGAGGGGGTTTTAGGTTTTGGTTTTGCGATGGATTTGAGCTTTTGGGTAGTTTTAGAGGAAGGGTTTGTGGTGGCTTTGATGAGTTTCGATCGAGATTGTTGCTGGGAAGAAGAAGAGGGCCCGCCGTGCAAAGGCTTGGTCGGAGTAGGGGTTTTTGAAGTCTGGCGAGGGCTTGGAGGAGGTGATGTTGAAACAGACGAAGAAGAGAAGGAGCTTACCAGCGACACGTCTCCGAAGCTCATTGGTTTTGGCTGTTGGACGCTAAAGACATTGCTGCCAAAGAGTGACTGGAGAAATACACTTGATCGAACAACAGTGAAGGTGATGGGCGCTAGGGTTTTTTTCTTTTCTTTCGCAGAGAGCTTTAAGGCGATGGAAAAAGAGAAAATGAAGAGTTTTGAGTTTTATAGGTCTGGGGAAAGATAGTGGTGGCGCCTGACGTCCACATTTATTGCGAAGTCAAAAGGACGTGCCTTGGGCTTCCAAGCACTCGAGTGTTTTGCATTTTCGAGATGCGTCCTTTCGATTTGGGCCATGTGTTAGACTTACGTCTAACGCGTCAATTTATTCCCAACCTAAGCTTCTTTCGATTATACGCAACTTTTTTTTTTATTAATACAAGTAAATCTCTTACTAAGAAGGCAATAACATTCAACAATCAATCTTAAAACGCAAAGACAAGCAAACAGAATAACTCAAACGCAGTGATAAAATACAAAATGCAAAAGAAATAAGGAAAGAGGAAGCGTCCTTGGAATATGTGTCGACGTGAACGTAGGGATGCTTTGATGCAAGCCTCAGTTGGCTTCGCGTAGTACGAGAGATGACTTTTGTCGTTCTATGCCATTTTCAAAGTAAGGCTTCACTCTTTGCCCATTTACTTTGAACGCATTTGTGCCATCTTCCCGTGTTAATTCTACTACTCTGTGGGGAAAGATTGTTTTGATAATGAATGGTCTTGACCACATTAACTTTAATTTTCCTGGGAACAAACGCAATCGTGAATTGAATAATAAAACTTTTTGGCGAACAACAAACTCTTTCTTATTAATGCGTTGGTCATGCCAACGTTTGGTCTTCTCCTTGTAGAGCTTGTTGTTCTCGTATGCGTTCAACCGCCACTCCTCAAGCTTGTTGAGCTAAAGATTGCGTTGATCACCCGCGATGTCCAAGTTTAAATTCAGCTTCTTTACTGCTCAGAAAGCTTTGTGCTCCAACTCTAGGGGTAAATGACAAGCTTTTCGAAATACTAAAGAGTATAGAGACATACCTATGAGGGTCTTGTAGGCAGTTCTGTAGGCCCAGAGTACTTCATCTAGCCTCTATACCCAGTCTTTCCGCGATGCATTGACAATTTTTTCCAATATTTATTTTATTTCCTGATTTGATACCTCAGTTTGACCGTTCGTTTGCGGGTGGTATGCGGTAGCGATATTGTTTGGCAAGTAATTTAGAAATGATGCGGTTAATGAAATGCATACCTTCGTCACTTATCAAGGCTCTAGACATTCCAAAGCGTGTGAAAATATTCCTAGTAAGAATTTTAGAAACAACTGATGCATCATTTCTGGCACAAGCTACTCCTTCCACCCACTTTGATACGTAATCTACTGCAAGTAGGATATATTGTTGACCGCAGGACAAGGGAAAAGGTTCCATAAAATCAATGCCCCAGACATCAAATAATTCAACTTCAAGAATATTGTTAAAGGGCATTACGTCCCTTGATGAGATATTTTTGGCTGTTAGCAAGGGTCACACTTGCGAACATACTCCCTTGCATCTTTGAAGAGGGTGGGCCAGAAGTATCCGCTTTGAAGAATCTTCGCAGCGGTTCTTTGCCCTCAAAATGCCCTCCATAAGGAGATTCATGACATCAGCCAGGATGCGTTATGTCTCTTCCTCCAGAATGCATCGACACATGATGGAGTCGGGGCTTTATTTATAGGGAAACGGTTTATCCCAAAAATAAAATTTGCTGTTGTATACTAACCATTTCTTTTGCTGAGAGTTGAAGTTTTCAGGGAATTTCTTGGTAGTTAAGTAATAAACTATGTCTTCGTACAAAGGTTCCCTGCCTTCAACTCATCAGGAAATGAATCTTTGATTTCTTTTTCTTAGTCTTGTATTTCTTGATTTTCTAATATGGACAGGTGGTCAGCCACCTGATTCTCAATCCCCTTTCTGTCCTGAATATCGATGTCAAATTCCTGCAATAGCAACACCCATCTAATTATTCTTGGTTTCGCATTCTTTTTACTTATCAGGAACTTTAAGGCTGAGTGATCTGTATAGATGGTTGCTGACGCACCAACTAAATAAGATCTAAATTTCTTAATGCCAAACACTATAGCCAACATTTCTTTCTCCATGGTTGTGTAATGTTCCTGAGAGTCGTTCTGTGTCTTGGACGCATAAGAGATGTGGTGTATCAAATTTCCTTTCTTTTGCCCCAGCATGGTACCTACTGCAACATCACTTGCGTCACACATGAGAATAAAACTTTGCGTCCAATTCGGTGCTATTAGTACCAGAGCTATAGTCAATGCATATTTCAGTGTTTCAAACGCGTCACAACAGTCGTCATTGAATTCGTAGGGCCAATTCGCTTCTAATAATGCGCTCAAAGGTCGCGCAATTTGAGAAAATCCTTTAACGAACCTTCGATAGAAGCCAACATATCCTAGAAAACTTCATAGAGCTTTTACATTTGACGGTGGTGGAATTTTAGCCTAAAACAATGCCTTGTGGCCTAAAACAATGCCTTCAGTCACTATAAAGTGACATTTTTCCCAATTAAGCACAAGATTTGTTTCCTCGCATCGAGTGAGGACGGTCTCCAAGTTATCTAAGCATGATTGGAATGAATCTTCAAAGACTGAAAAATCGTCCATGAAAACTTCAACGGTCTTTTCCAAGAAGTCAGAGAAAATTGCCATCATACATCTTTGGAATGTTCCAAGTGCGTTGCATAGCCCAAAGGGCATGCGCCTGAATGCAAAAGTTCCAAAGGGACAAATGATTGTTGTCTTTTCCTGATCTTTTGGGTCAATTAAAATCTGGTTATAACCAGAGTATCCATCAAGGAAACAATAAAATTCTTTTACAGCCAGTCTGTCAAGCATTTGGTCAATGAAGGGAAGGGGGAAGTGGTCCTTCTTGGTTGCCGCATTGAATTTCCTATAGTCCATGCAGATGCGCCAACCCGTGACAGTCCTTGAAGGGATGAGCTCATTATTGCTATTGGCTATCACTGTTGTTCCCCCTTTCTTAGGAACGCATTGATCTGGGTTTACCCAGCTGCTGTCGGATATAGGATAGATTAGTCCTATGTCCAACCACTTTAAAATTTCTTTCTTGACCACTTCCTTTATTATGAGATTCAGCCTTCGTTGAGGCTCAATCGATCCCGTCTTTCCTTCTTCTAGTCTGATTTTATGCATGCAATAAGATGGGCTAATGCCACAGATATCAGCCAGCGTCCAACCTATTGCACGCATGTGCTTTTGCAGCATTTGTAAAAGAGAATGTTCGTTAGGTTCAGTGAGATTCGCGAAAATAATTACAGGTAAAGTTTTATTTGTTCCAAGGAAAGCATATTTAAGATGACTAGGTAACAGTTCAGCTCATGTTCTGGTGATTCCTCTAGTGATAGACGCGTTGGTTTCGTCTGCCGCTCACTCAGACTTGCCAGTTGGGGTTCTTTCAAGTTTTCTTCCAACACGAGGACCTCGCAAACTTGGGTCGCTTCTTCTTCAGGCAACTCTATTCTGTTCAGTTGACATTCTTCACTATCCAGGAACTTTAATGTGCACATTAAACTTCACTTCCTGATTGTCTATGCGCATAGTCAATTCTCCCTTATGCACATCTTTTTTCCCAGTTGCTAGAAAAGGGTGTTCAAGAATGATATATCCTTGTCTGCTTCATAGTCAAAGATGATGAAATCTGCTGGGAATATGAAGTTGTCGTCAACTTTTACCAGAACATCTTCAATCTTTCCTTCAGGGTACTTGATCGTCCTGTCAGCGAGTTGAAGAGTAACAGCAGTGGGTTGTGCTTCACCAATGAGGTTAATGCTTGCTCCTAAATCGCACAATGCATATCCCACATCCAACCCACCGATCGAGCACGAGACCGTGAAGCTTCCCAGGTCCTTCTGTTTCTTGGGTAGTCTGTTGCTTACTAACGCATTGCATTCCTGCATTAGCGCAATTACCTCCGTCTCGCTGACTCTCCTTTTCTTTCTCAAAATATCGTTAAAAAATTTGACATATTTTGGCATTTGCTCCAAGGCTTCTACAAGTGGAATATTGATGTTCAGTTGCCTCAGGAGTTCAAGAAAACGCTTAAATTGTTGTTCATCATTCTTCTTCATCAAGCGTCTAGCGAATGGTGGGTTCAGGGGCACCGCAGGTTTTCTCGCGTTAGACGTGCTTGGCTCTGAATGGCTTGTGGATTCAGGCATTCTTTCTTCTCGATCTTCTAATGCCATTNGTTAGACGTGCTTGGCTCTGAATGGCTTGTGGATTCAGGCATTCTTTCTTCTCGATCTTCTAATGCCATTGGGCGTGTGTTGAGTTCTTTTGAAGGATTGCTATTTCTTGGGTTCATGGTTCTTTCTTCAAGAGCTTTGCCACTTCGTAATGTCACCGCGTGACATTGCTCCTTTCCATTGTTATTCCTCGGGGTTTCAGTGTTGCTAGGCAAGACTCCAGGCTGCCGATTTTTCAATTCACTCACAATCTGCCCCACCTGTATCTCCAAGTTTCTGATAGACGACACCTTGCTTTTTAGCAACGCGTCATTCTGGGCGATATACTCCTTTAATAGATTTTCAAGCTGAGATGCTGAGCTCGACACCTAACCTCCTCTATTAAAGGATTGTTGGTGCGACTGATGCATTGACTGGAATGCAGGCGGCGGTCCTTGTGTCACACCCCGCCCCAGACCACCCTCTTAGCCTAGGAAAGGGCATGACTGCAGCAGTTATCAACCCTTTGGCTGACACTTACTGCCTAATAACTCTGGCGAAATAACTTTGATACCAAAATATAACTTATACACAGCGGAATATCTTTAGGCCAAAATTTATCAATTTAGAAACATAACAAGTTTAGAGTTATTACAACACCAGATTCATAAGTCCCAAGCCCAAAAACCCTAGTCCCTACATGAACAACAGTAACATGTGTACAATATTTACAGTAACCACCTAAACCGACGGGTCAAAAAATCTTTATCCTTTAGTGGCAGAGCAGATGTAGAGTTTATCTTTTGAGGATTTGACCGCTACCTGGGGAAATGGAAAACATTTGAAAACAGGGTGAACTTGCGCTCAGTGAGTGACTTAAGAAAGATAATAATTCTCATGCAAAATCTCAATAAAGAGTTCAACTTAAATATAAGCTTCTATTGTACTTGTACTGTAGTGTAAACATTTTCCAAGCATAAAGCATATAAAGCCGTTTTAATCATAAAACTGTAAAACGTTTTCTCAGTTGAAAGTAACCCCACTGTGGGTAAAACTAATCCCAACACCAACTACTAATCAAGAGAGAACCCTTTTGCTCAATCTCTGACTCTAACTACCTACGTGCACGTGGCCATACTAAGTATCGTCATACCTTAGGTACTTCTGCTCAAATACCTTCTCAAATGTCCTTTAGTATCGAGCTACTAGCATACCTTCTCAAACGTCATTCAGTATCCGGTTGGTTTGGTACCTTCTCTAATGTCTTTTAGTACCAATAGATACCTTCTCAAATGTTCTTCAGTATCTAGTTGGGCGAATACCTTCTCAAATGTCCTTCGGTATCGCGTTTTAAGTAAAACTAGTCATAAATGACTTTCTCTTTAAAGCATATAAAGTATAACACATATAAAAACATAGATTTAAAGATACTAACACATACTGGGTATATTTAACACATATGAATAGCTTTTCAACAAACTTCCCTCACATGCATGCATTTAAAACATAAATCATAGTTTGCTTGGAAATTACTTTGTAAAACTAGCTGGCATGAGAATAATCTTCTCTAAAACATGTTTTCTATAAAACATTATAAATCAAACATTTTAAGCAAATGTTTTAGTCAAACGTTTTAGTCACTCACCTCGATCGCTTAGGAACTTTTCACTCTAGTAGTTCCTTTTCTACCTCGGGCTCCCTTTTCACCTCTAGAATTCAGATTCAATTTACATCTCATATTACTCATAGTTCTAGACCTTATTTTAAGATACTTCCTTCTACAAACATATTCTAAAATGTCTCAGGAATCTTACCCTAAAATTTGAGCTCAGAACTTCTAATGGTTCGACCGGAATCACAGAATCCAAGTGTTCCTCTCTTATACTACCAACACATTTTCTTCTAAGTGTCTTCCTCCTATGGAACCAACGCATGAGCCTCCAATTGCATGTCCTAAAATGCAACCACCTCAAATTCTTAAGCTTAAAGCTTCTTCTCAAGAAGAAACATGGTTTGATGACGTTTTGTATGTGACCTAACCCTTTGTATGCGTCCAACTTTTGGATGCTCAACGCCTAGTCCATAACCCACGCATAGCCTATAATCAATGCATAGCAAGGAAATTCACTACCATCACAATCCAATTTAGCCATCGCAATCCAACTTAGCCATCGCAAGAGCTAGCCGTCACCAACGCATAGGGTGACCGTCCATCCTCGACGCATGGCTCACTAGGTAGCATAGCATGGCTTGCTTGGATGGGTGCATGGTGCTTGGCATGTGTGCATGGTGCTGGCCACTACGCATAGTGTCTGGCCGCTTAATGCATGGGCGTGCTTGGCCGCATGGGCTCGCGCGGCGCTTTGAAGCTTGGCCGAGTGCACGGATGCATGGGCATGCTACCTCGACGCATGGGCGTGCGGCTTGTGCTGCTCGCTCGCTTGCACTGCTGCTTGGATGCACGCATAGGTTGCGTGCTTGGCTTACTCGGCAGCGCATGGGCACTCGATAAGTGCATAAAATGCACGAGGCGTGGCTGCTCGTTAGGCGCGCGCAACGTACGACACATTCCTTCGACAACGCGCTCAGCGCGTGGGTGTGCCTGCTCGATGCATCTCGCTCTCAACAATCTCTCTCTCGCTAATCTTGCTCTCAACGATCTTGCTCTCATCGATCTCGCTCTTAACGATCTTGCTCTCAACGGTCTCACTTTCAGCACTCTCAACGATCTCGCTCTTAGCTACTGTGAGCATTGTTTATCTCCGTGCAATCACTACACGATTGCCCACCTCATTGCGTTTTCATCCCTACAAACGTAGGTCGCCTTTCTTCTCATTCCATACCAGTTTTCACATCAACCCACTTATCACACAAATTTCAATGGGGAACACACTTAAGTAGAGAAATTAGGATTCAGGGTTCACACCTTGCCTTTGCTGCTGGTTCACCCCTGGGTAGTGTGGCTCCTGTTGATTTCCTACCCAAGAAAAACTTGGATGGTTCCTATTTGTTGCTATCGTGATTCGAGCAGGGAGTGTATTGTATAAAATAAGTTGGAAAAATAAGTGCTAAGTATAAATGGTGCATTGATGCTGTGATGCATTTAAGTAGTTGAAACGCGTTGATGCGTTTGAGATATGCAATCAGAACGCAAGACACTCCTATTAATGACATTCAAGTTTTCCTAAACAGCCCCAAGTATAAATCTAATTTAGATTCCTGGCAAGTCCAAGGTCAAACTCAGGGATTCAGTTAAGCAAACGCAGACCTTGCGTTGTATCTATTATAGAGGTTTTCCTAAATGAATGAGAGATGTGTTATTTACACTAAAGTGCTATGCTTGTGCAAGGAGATACAAAAGAGTTGAGTGGTGAGTGATGGATCATGCAAAAATGGAGTTTAATGTAAATGGTATGCGTCGGTCTAAGATGAGTGTACACAAACCAGAATTTGATGTGGATGAGATGGAATGATTTGCTTATCTTTTGTTCATGCGTTAGACTTTACTCAACATTTCTTAATGCGAATAACATACAAAGGCTATCTCTAGGATTCATGCGTCTAACACAGAATACAATAAACACTAGTAAGTTATCTCTGGTTGTACTAGGCCTTCTACTTGATGCAGCTTAGTTATTCTCTCGAATAATCTAAGTTAAAGATGCTTTTACCAAGTGATCAAGTTGGCTTAAGCATTGAAATGAAATTTTGCATAAAGTATAAATGCATTCAACATGAACAAGAAATAAACAATGGAAAAAATGTGATGGATCAAATATATGAATTTTATAAAGAAGCAAATTGTCTTTACAAAAGCAATATTCAATCAAGTGAAATGAAAGCGATAAATGAGATGAAGGAAACTGAGTCAAGCCACAGAGTACAATCTCTTGTATCTCTTTGGTTAAATTCTGTTGTGTACAATCATTTGTATAGGAAGAGGACGAAGTGTCTTTCTCAAGCTTGGCTTCCTCTGCTCACTGACTTGCGGTGGTGGTGGTTCTCAACCCTTCTGATCGTCTTGGCACCACAACACAACTTAAACTATGACTACACTAATTACAGAGAGTAAGAATCTTGATAATTTCTAAACTGAATAATTTTCTAGCTAACTACTAACTTTGGAGGGACTTCATTTATTTATAGGCGTTGGTCATGTCCACTTGGTGAATGGGCAGAATTAAAGTCCATATCTTGGTCAGCATTAAAGTCCATGCCCTGGTCAGCCGCTTGACTCTCGAAAGCTTTTCAGATGTCGTATGCTGCTTGAAAGCTTTTCAGATGCCTCCTGCTGCAAGTGCCCACACCTGCAAGTGTGCGTGACACAATCAACCTGGATCAATGAATCTTCTCTGCATTGAACTCCCTCCGACGCATGGCCCATGCATTAGAGCTTTCCCTGCAGCACTTCTCTAATGCGTTAACGTTAATCCTCATGTTGAAATCCTACAATACAATGCGTTAGCGCTGCGATATTTAGTCATAAAACTTCTTTGCATGAGTTTGCTAATGTTTGAATAATTCCATGTGTTTCTACTAAAAATGAGGAGAATTTATCATAAAAAAAACCTTAGTTGTTCCAACTTAAGAGCAAACATAACTTATATTTCTACAAGTTATCAATTCCTCCATCTGGGATTATATGTGTTTGAAAATGGGTTGCTTTTAATGAAGCATACTGATTGTAGATTTTGTGGGCAATCAGAGTAGGAATGAGGATCTCCACAGCCCACACAGCTAACCATGGGCTGCACAAATGTTTCTATCGAATTTACCTTTTACTGATTTGATGCGTTCCCTAGTGACATGTTCTGCAAAAGCTTTGTCATAGTAGCCACTTGTGCAGAGAGTATGGCTATTGCGTTGGAATCGATAGAATTCACATTCTAAGATCGCCTCTTCCTTTCGGTTCTTGCGTCATAAGTATCGTCCACCCATTCCATGTTATGCTTAGCAATGCAGTCTAATACTTTCTTAGCTTCAGTGTAAGATTTATCCATGACACCAATGGCTGCAGCTACGTTGGCTGCCATCTGAGATACTCTGTTCAATCCACCATAAAAAGTCTCCATCTTGATGGTTAATTGTAATCCATGGTTGGGGAAATTTTTGATTAATCCCTTAAAATGCTCCCATGCGGCACTCAAGGTTTTAGCTTCTTCTTGCTTGAAGTTCATGATCTCTCTATGCCTCCTTGCGTTGGTGGTGGGTGGGAAGTATTTTTGCATGAATTTCTCCACCAACTTTTCCCAAGTTGTGATCTCACCAAGCTCCAAAGAACTTACACATTGCTTTGCATCATCACGCAAAGAATATAGGAACAAAGATATTCTGATACCTTTTGGGGTGATTCCAGGAATCACAAATGAGTTGCACGTTTCCAGGAAACGTTTCATGTGGGTGTAAGGATCTTCTCCACGACCACCCCCAAATTTTCCAGCTGTTTGGAGCATTTGTAGCATCACAGATTTCATCTCAATTCTTGTCCCATATGGCATTGGATATATGATCTCTGTTGAGAAATAATACAATACAAGAGACGCATACTCCCTCATGGGATGCGTACTACTGTTTGCCATTAGGATCGGATTTTGCGCAGCGTGGGCTAGTTGTTGAGCTAAGTTTTGATTTTCCTGTTCGTCTGCCATTTGTTGTTGCCTGGTTTGTTGTCTGAGAAGTTGTTGCCTTAACCTACGACGATGATTAAATCGATTTCTTCGTTGAAAGGTCCTTTCAACTTCGGGGTCGTATACAAGTTCAGAAGTGCTCTCCCTGCTCATAAAAGTTTACAAGCTTAGGCTTAGCTCGTAATACTCCCTCGACTGAAGTCTTCCTACAAAAGATACAAGCAAAATTTCTGGTTAGTTTTGTTGCTAAATCCCCGTTAACAATGCAAAAAACTTGTTCGTTGATTTCGTGATTCGAGCTTATAAGTGTATTGTATAAAATAATTTGGAAAAATAAGTTTTAAGTATGAATGATGCGTTGATGTGTTAGTAACGCGTTGATGCATTAGAGATGTGCAGCAGAATGCATGACACTCCTCTATTGACATTCAAGTTTTCCTAAATTAGATCCAAGTATAAATCCAATTTAGGTTCCTGGTAAGTCTAGGGTCGAACTCAGGGATTCATACTAAGATAACGCAGACCTTGCGTTGTAACTGTTGTAAGCATATCCTAAATGTATGGAGAAATGCGTTATTTACACTAAGGTGCTATGTGTGTGTAAGAAGATACAAAAGGGTTGAATAGAGAATGATGGGTCATGTGAAAATGGATTTTGATGCAAGTGGTATGCGTCGATCTAAGTTGAATGTACACGAACTAGAATGTGATGTGGATGAGATGATTTTTTATCTTTGTTTATGCGTTGAACTGTATTCGACACTTCTCAATGTGAATAATATACAAAACCTATCTCTAGGATGTATGCGTCAAAAACAGGATGGAATAAAACACCAGTGAATCTATCTCTAGATGTGCTAGGCATTCTACTTGATGTTGGCTTACTTATTCTCTCGAATAGTCTAAGCTAAAGATGCTTTTACCAATTGATTTAGTTGGCTTAAGCGTTTGAAATGGAATTTTTCATGAAGTATAGATGCATCAAACTTAAACAAGAAATAAACAATGGCAAAGTGTGATAGACCAAATATGTGAATTTATAAAGAAGCATATTATCTTTACAAAAGCAATACTTAATCAGATGAAAGGATGAAAGCGATAAATAAGATGAAATGAAATGAGTCAAACCGCAGAGTACAATCTCTTGTCCTCTTTGGCTCAATTCTAGTTGTGTACAACCACTTGTATAAGAATTGGACGAAGTGTCTCTCTCGAGCTNGTCCTCTTTGGCTCAATTCTAGTTGTGTACAACCACTTGTATAAGAATTGGACGAAGTGTCTCTCTCGAGCTCGGCTTCCTTCGCTCCTTGATCGGCAATGATGGTGGTTCTCTTCCCGCTTACTCTTTTCGGCACCACAACATGGCTCTAAAGATCTAAAACTAAGATTAAGCTAATACTGAGACTAAAATTGAGAGTGAGAACTTGGAATTTTCTGAACTTTGGACTCTGGAGGGATTTTTTCTATTTATAGGTATTGGTCTTCTCCAGTTTGATGATGGGCAGCATTAAAGTCGATACCCTGGTTAGTCGCTTGACACTCAGATGCTTTTAAGACGCTGCCCATTGCAAGTGCCCATACTTGAATCAATGAATCTTCCTTGCATTGAATCCCTCCAACGCATGGCCCATGCGTTAGACTTTGCCTGCGACACTTCTTAATCATGCGTTAGCCTCTTGTTGAAATCCTGCAATGTCATGCGTTAGTTTCGCAGTACTTTAGTAATAAACATTCTTTTGCATGAGTTTGATAATGTTCGAGTAATTCCATGCGTTTTTACTAAAAATGATGAGATTTTATCATTAAAAACCATAATTTTTCTATCTTAAGATCCACAATAACTTGTATTTAAATCATTTGACCCTCTCTTTGTTTGTTTACATCGATCAAGGCGCTGGATTGCGGAAATGTTATGCGAAGAAGCCTCTTATCTTACTCCATCACCGCAATCCAAAGAAGAGAGATCGCCGCAAAGATGGATGCGTCAATACATGATGCAGGCAACAACGCAAAATTTAGAGGTGTACTGTTCCTTATCTTTATTTCAAATTTTGCGCTATCACATCGCATGTTAGTTTAAAAGCTTTATCACCGCATCCTCTTTGATCACCACAATCATTTGACGTAGATAAATTTAGTAGTTTACCGCATTCTATTTCTTTGCCAAGTATGATTTCAATGATGAAAAATATGCTTCTATTTCTTTCATATATACTAGAGTCTACTTAGTCTTAAGATTGTCACCTCATGAAATATTTCTACAAGTTAGGGGTTGCTAGCCTTCTTTCAAACTCTCTTTACAATGCATTTTAAGAACATCGCATGACTCATTTCAGTCTTTTGGCAATGAGGACATTGCCGCATTTTAAATTTGGGGGTGAGGTATTTATTTTCAACCTTGCTATTCTAAAAAAAAAAAAAAAGAATTGAGAATAACAACTCCACTGTCAACACAATGGGAAACCTATGTTGATAAGAGTTAAGTTGTGAAAAGCACTTACCCATAGTTGGATGTCCGCATGACACACGTGGGGGCAAGCCAAAACGAAAGTAAGTCACTAGGATCAACGCATAAATAAATGACCGCAACTCCACTGCGAAATAGATATGAGTTTAGCCAAAACGAAGGCAAGGAACTTGGATCAGCGCAAGGTCAGAAAAAGAAAATCAATGAAGGGCAAGGATAAAATCATTTGACGCCCCAGTAGAAAATTTTCTTTTTGAAATAAATCATGCGATGTTCCGGAATTTAGTAAAGTCCTTTTGAAAGGTAAGCTTGTAGTCCCTAGGTCTTAGAAATATTTTAAGAAGAGACTTGAATAAGACTTAAGGAAATTCTAGTATATAGGATTTGAACGGAGTATTCTTGAGAAATCTAGGAAAAGAACATTGCGGTTGACTTGCTAAAGGAATCTTTAGCTTATGCTTAAGGACAAGCATTGTTTAAATTTAGGGGTGTGATAATGGGAAGAAATGCACGTTATCATAGTGCTAAGATTCTTAAACAATGTTGGATTGCGTTGAAGAAATATGTTAATTTGTGTCCATTAACCATCGATATCGTAATATTGTGGTCGCATGCATTCAACGCATTAGAATAGTTGATTTTTGTATTTTTGTGCAGAATATGCGTTGACGAAATGCAAGAATTGCGATCATAGGAAATCATTGTCAAGCGTAACTTCACCACAAGCCTTTGCGATGATTTTGTTCGCAAACATTCACCCGAGAAGGATCACCGCAACTTGGTCAGCGTAACATGGTGGGCGCATCTGGGTCAAAGGCTAATTAAGCGCAATGGGATCGAAAGCTGATGATAGTCGAATCCAAATTAAGTTGACAGCCGATAACGGTAACAAGGTACATTCAGCTTTTCAGTGACAATTATTCGGCACATCAGTTAGAATTAAAGCCGTCCAATCTATACAACCATGAGAGAGAAGCCGCCTTTCACCATGGATGCTCTATAAATACCAATAGCATTCTTCAGAGGACGGGTTGACGAGTTAATCAATTCACCATTCTTTAGTTCATACGTCTTTGTTCTTAGTTTTCTTTTATTTTAAGGTGGAAGCGAGGAAGGAGGTTGTGCTGGCAAATCGTTTCGGTAAGCTTGGGAGAGCGCCGGAAGCTTTAAGGACAAAGAGAGGGCCGATGCCTGCGGAAGCGGGAACATTTTTAGAGCAGAATAGAGATTTCAGTGTAAAAGCCTCGGTCAGCAAGGAATTGCTACCAGGCTTTCTACCTTTAACTTCCATTGTCATTTTGTACTCAACTCATTTATAAAAATGGAATTTCCTTCTCTATATCTGTTCACTCTCTGTTATTCACGCATGAGTAACTAAATCAGTTGAATGGATTGAGAAGCATTTAGCTAGCACAACTAGGAAATCTTCATTCTTTGCGATTATCTTGTATTGTGTATGCTTCATTCATCCATTAGAGATACTCGAGAGGGTAGTCTAAGGACAGGATCAAGACTTGGGAAGGCAGGTTAGAATCTAAGCTCGGGAGAGTCAGATTAGAACATATAATACAAGAGATAGGCGCTTAGGAATGAGCACTATTTGTTATTAATGCATCGCATGCATCCTAGAGATAGGATATGATTGTATGCAGTTACCTTGCTTTCATGCATTTTGCATCATCGCATAGGACAAGAGTAGAGACTTAGGAATAAGCTCTATGGACACTTTTGCATTCAACACATGCATCCTAGACTTAGGAGCATCGCATTTACATTGGAAAATGACGCATTCCCAAGTAACACTAGCTAAAGATTTTCTCAACCCGTTCATCGTATACTCATTGCATCTATCACACAACTGCCTTTTCTCAAATCCGCCGCATTTGTTTATTTTCTCATTACGCAATTAATAACTATTTATTTACTCGGTTACTGCAAGGTTTTCATAAAAACTACCAATGCAATCTGTTTTCATAAATCCCAGTGTTCGACCCTAGACTTACTAGGAAACTCAGAGGAATTTACACTTGGATTCCGCTGGGGAAACTTGAGTGCACAACACAATTTCATCAACGCATATCACCCGCATTTCCATTTCATAAAATCAAGCATCAGTATTGATGAGGCCATTCAACTGTTGTCATTGGCAGACTTAAGTTACTTATAGACAAGAAATGATATATGTTAATAGATGATGTATATATAGTTCGTAATATGAAAAAGAATTTCATCTTTGTTTCTTGTTTAATTGAGTAAAATTATTCTCTCTCATTTTCTGGAAGTAAAATGTTTATTTTCAAGAATAGAATGGAGATAAGATTTGGTTCAAAAGAAAGTAACTTATATGTACTAAGTGAAAGAACCTCTGTGAAGGGGATTGCAGTGGAAGTTGATCATCCCAATTCCTAATCGTTTTTTATTTTTTTTATAGTACATGCATTAGGAAAACCAAAAATTATACAGCAGGCAAGAAAAAACCAAAAAAGTTAGGAAACCTTACCCTTGAAGACATTTTTCAAATTAAATCCCAAAAAAGTTAGGAAACCTTAATTATTTTTAAAAATAAATAATTAAATAATTATTTTAAATAATTAAATAATTAATAAATGATTTTAATTCATAATTAAAATTATAATAAAAATATATAATAATCAACTTATTATATATTATGCAATCATATGTTATATCATATATAACATATAACATACAGTTTCTTTTCTCTCTCTCATGGTATTTAATATAAATCATATTTATATTAAATTTGAATTAATATGGATCTTATTCATATAATTAACATTTGAATCATATTCAAACATTGAATTCGTCTCATAAATTTTTTATATTATAATGTATCAAATACATTATAGTAATTATATCATATATAATTACATAAACTTAATTAGATTATATATAATTACTTTCCTCAATTATTTGAACAACTCAAATTAATCCAAAACTTGATTCTCATAAATTTTGATGAGCTATCAAGGAGACATCATGGACTCGTAGTTTGAAAGCTCCAACGGTTCACGAATAATTAATTAAACTCTTTAATTAAATTATTCACTATCCGTTAACTATCGGCACTCCAGTAAAGATCGAACAACTGCATTCTTTGTACTATAGATATATTTTGTGTCCATTGGATATAACGAATCCACAGTACGATGACCTTTCAAATTGCTCGTAATACCAGTTGGGCCAAATTATCGTTTTGCTCCAATTGTTACATCTAACTCCTTGAGTACCACTGATTTCTCTAATGAATAATAAATTATAGTCCCTATGACTAACCCCTCTCAGGCCAAGAGAGGGTGTGGTGCCACAATGTTTAAGCCCCAAAATCAGCCCTCAAGGGAGCAATTTATCTACTTTTCTAAACATTGGAGAAGGAATGAATTTCGTCTTGTGTAGCTGTGTTCCCAGCTCCCCAATTAGACGAATCCCTAAAATGGTAGGCATGTTGAGTTACTGATCTGGCCACTCGCACCCATACAAGTTAAAGGACCCCCTTCATAGGCAGGAGTTCACAACTCACTCAGAATTCAGATCGTGTTACCTATGGTCATTCTGATGAAATAGAGGTCTCCCACTTGCCCTAGTCTAGATGTGGCCTGTTCTATAGACCCATACTCTGTAGGAGACCTTTAACACCTTAGTCGTGAGGGTCTATGTAAATGGATTAGTAACATTGTGTTCCAAGGCTATCTACATGACAATCACGTCTCCTCGAGGCACAATCTCTAGGATGAGATGATACTTCCGCTCTATATGCTTCCGGTGCTTGTGGCTCCAAGGCTCAAGGAAATTAGCCACTGCACCACTATTATCACAATAAAATGTGATGGGCTTCAACATGTCTGGAATGACATCTAGATCAGCCAAGAACTTTCTGAGCCATACAACTTACTTGGCAGCTTTGCAAGCTGCTATATACTCAGCCTCCATGGTGGAGTCAGCGATGCACCCTTGCTTGGTGCTTCTCCAAACTATGGCTCCTTCATTAAGAGTAAACATTGATCCTGATGTGGAGTTCCTAGAGTCCTTATCAGTCTGAAAATTATAGTCTATGTATCCTGTAATGATTCAATTCGTTGAACCATACATGAGCATGTAGTCCCTCATTCTTTGTAGATACTTAAGGATGTTCTCAACGACGGTCCAGTGACCTAATCCTGGATTAGATTGATATCTACTGACTATCTCTATTGCATAGTAGATGCCAAAACTAATAGATAACATCTCATACATCAGACTACCAACAATCGATGCATAAGGGATCCGTTTCATTTCCTCAATCTCTTGAGGAGTCTTAGGACATTGTTCCTTAGACAATGTAACTCCGTGCCTGAAAGGCAATAAGTCCCTCTTGGAGTTCTGCATTGAAAATTTGACAAACATCTTGTCAATATACGACGCTTGAGATAGAGCTAGCACTTTGTTCTTTTTCAATCCCTAAAGATCTAAATACCTAAAACAAACTGAGCCTCTCCCAAATCTTTCATTTGGAATTGGGTCGCTAGCTAGTTCTTAACCTCAATCTGTAAATCTACATCATTCCCAATGAGAAGGATATCAACTACATATAATACTAGAAAAAACTACTAAACTGTTGATGATTTTCTTGTAAAAACAAGGCTCATCAATGTTTTGATCAAAGCCATAAGATTTTATCGCAGTATCAAACATTATTTTCCAAGATCGAGATGCTTGTTTTAGTCCATAAAAGGACCAATTAAGGTTGCAAACCTTTTGCTCTTGACCTTGGATTATGAATCCCTCGGGCTGCACCATGTAAATGGTCTCTTTAAGATTATCATTTAGAAAGGCAGTCTTGACGTCCTTCTGCCAAATCTCATAGTCATAATATGAGACAATGAACAGGAGTATCTAGATAGATTTGAGCATGACAATAGGTGAGGAAGTATCCTCATAGTCGACTCCATCAACCTTGGTATAACTCTTTGCCACTAATCTAGCCTTGAAGGTTTATACCTTCCCATCAACTCCCCATTGCCTCTTGTAGATTCATTTGCAACCTATGGGTTTAACCCCATCAGGTTGATCTACAAGATCTCATACTGAATTGAAGTACATAAACTTCTATTCGAGATCCATCACATTGATCCAATCATCTCTATCAACATCCTCCATTGCCTTCTTGTAAGACAATGGATCCTCAACTTCACCATCAGCTACCATAACCAGGATTTATGTTAAACACATATAGCAAACATGGGGTGTCGCAACTCTCCCACTGCATTGAGGTTCCCTCAACACTTGAGGTGGATTTGACCTACTAGATGATCCTACTTCAACAACTCTTGTTGAGGTAATGGGTTCTTCAAATCCTCTTTTTGAAGATTCAGTAGTTTCTGGGAAAATTTCATTCAACACAATTTTGCTACGAGGCTTGTGCTTCCTTATGTGGTTTTCTTAGAAAAAAGTAGTGTTTTTTTATACAAACACCTTGTTCTCTTTTGGATTAAAGAAAATACCACCTTTCTTTCCTTTGAGGTAGCCTACAAATAGGCATAATCTTGAACGTGGTTCCTATTTCTTAGGATTAGCCTCAAGCATGTGTTCTGGGTAACCCCAGATTCTGAAATGACATAAACTAACTTTATGACTATTCGATAATTCTAAAGGTGTTCTAGAAACACTCTTGGATGGAATGTAGTTCAGGATATATGTTGCAGTCTCTACTGCTTAACCCCAAAACGAGTCAGGTAAGGAAGCGTAACTCATCGTAGACCAAACCATGTCCAACAAGTTTTGATTTCTCCTTTCTGATATACCATTTTGCTGAGGTGTACCAAGTGCTTAGAGTTGGGATAATATTCCATGTTCTATCAAATAGTTCTGGAAAGATAGATCTACAGACTCTTCACTTCGATCAGATCAAAATTTTTTAATCGTTTTATTTAATGCATTTTCAACTTCAACCTTGAATTCTTTGAACTTTTCAAAAAGTCTCAGACTTATGTTGCATAGTAAATGTACTCATATCTGGAATAATCATCAGTAAAAGTGATGAAGTATTCATAGCCTCCTCTAGCCTTGACATTCATCGGACCACAAAGGTCTGAATGTACGAGCTCGAGAGGTACTTTAGTCCTATGACCTTTTCCAATAACACTCTTGGATGGAACGTAGTTCAGGATAAATGTTGCAGTCTCTACTACATAATCCCAAAACAAGTAAGGTAAGGAACCGTAACTCATCATAAACCAAACCATGTCCAACAAGGTTCGATTTCTCCTTTCTGATACACCATTTTGCTAAGGTGTACCAAGTGCTGAGAGTTGGGATACTATTCCATATTCTATCAAATAGTTCTGGAAAGATAGATCCATAAACTTTCCACTTCGATTAGATAAAAGTTTTTTAATCGTTTTATTTAATGCATTTTCAACTTCAGCCTTGAATTCTTTGAGATTTTAAGTCTCAGACTTATGTTGCATAGTAAATGTACTCATATCTGGAATAATCATCTGTAACAGGGATGAAGTATTCATAATCTCCTCTAGCCTTGACATTCATCAGACCACAAAGGTCTGAATGTACAAGCTCGAGAGGTACTTTAGTCCTATGACCTTTTCCAATAAAAGGTCTTTTTTTTGTCATTTTGCTTTCATGGCATGACTCACATATTGGTAAAGAATTTTCTACTAACTCATTTAGAAGTCGATTCTTTACTAACCTCTCAATCCTATTTAAATTTATATGACCTAATCTTAGGTGCCAAAGTTGGGCATTTTCTTTTGGAAAAAATTCAAGTCTTTTATTTTGAGTGACTGCAGTTTTAAACATTTCAATGTTATGGAGGGCCTTAGTAGCTAACGATCTTAGTACATAAAGGTCATTTTCCAGTTTTGCAGAACAAATATCAATGCTATTTTTGGAAATAAACAATTTATTAACAAAAAAGTTGATTGCTAGGATTGTTCTAACAAACACTTTACAGAAATAATGTTCTTTTCAAATTAGGAACCACATAAACATTATCTAATACAAGAAGTTTATTCTGTAAAGTCAACCGGATTCCTCCCACTGCCACAGCCGAGACGACGTGCCTAGTTCCAACTCGCATCGTCATCTCACCAGCTTTAAGTTGCCACCAGGAACTATTTCCCTGAAATGAAGAACAAAAGTGGTTAGCGGTCCCAGAGTCACTAATCAAGCCAGAATCATCATTCTCCACTAAGCAAGTTTCAGGAACAAGTAAATTAGATTTACTTTGCTTGGCTTTCTTTTTTTTCTGCCAAGTATTTGGGGCAGTTCCTCTTCCAATGACCATCAAGGCTGCAACAAATTCCCTTTATAGCAGTGATCGGTTTTTTGTCCCTTTGAGCAACAACTATAGGGTTAGCTTTCCCCTTTCCACCCTTTTCTTCCACTTTTTGGTGCTAGAGGAAGAAGGTACAGACTTAGTTTCAGAGGTTGAACCTTTGTGGAACTTTTTAAAAGATGAAGCAACATTTGCCTCACCTTTCTTGTTCTTGTTTTTATGCAGAGACTGAAAAGTCTGCAGCTTGTTGAGCAGAGTGGTCAGGTTATAGTCAATCCTATTCATAAATACATTGCTACGAGAATGAAGGAAACTTTCAGGTAAAGATTCCAATATGAAGCTAACCTGACTAACTTCATCGATGGTAGACCCGTTCATCTCTGCAACGTTAAAGTGGACTATCATTTTGAGAACGTGTTCTCAAACAGATGCCCCTTCTTACATAGGGGCATTGACGATTTCTTTAAGAGCGTCATGCCTGAGTTGCGCAGACGGTTGTCCGAATATTCCCCTCAAGGACTCCATGATCTCATGGGCTGTGAGCATGGGCTCATGCTTCTTAGCCAAGAATTGAGTAAGACTAACCAAGATATCTCGGGCCTTTTCGTTTGCCCTTGTCCAATGCTCATATGGATTTCAAACGTTTTAAGGAGCATTTTGAGCAGGAATGGGAGGACAATCCTCCATTAGGACAAAACGAAGATCATCCATTATTAAAATTGTGTTGATCATGGTTTTCCAAGTAGCATAATTTTCACTAGTTAATTTATTGACGAAGAGTAAGTTTAGTGTAGCGGTAGCCATTAAATAAATTGGTGAAAATGACAAACTATTTTCAAATTAGTTTAATTTTCATTAATCATTTAAACAACCAATCGATTTCAACAAAATTCTAATGTACCCTAAGTGACATCTAATTTTGCAATGATGTTTTAGTGAGGCAGGAGAAAAGTCACCGTAGGGTGATCAAGTATCCCTTCACTGAAATGAGACATTCTTAACCTATAGATATAACAACTCCTTGTTATTGTCACTATTAGTCACCATTGTTCAATCCAGAATATGTTAAACTAGCTTAACGATTCTTGAAAGTGTGACCTTTCATTTTAGGTCATAGAGTTTCGCCCCAATGAGCCAGCCGTAGGAAAAAAACTAATTGGGACATGAAACTAAAGCAACCTTATCCATTTCTAGAGGTTAAATAAAGTGTCATACAAACTGCCATCCTTAAGGGGGGCACCTACAATGCCACGAGGCGATGCATGAAACTTTAGTTTGTCCTAATGAGAAAGACTAAGGGATGTGCTGTCACACGTCCCGCTCCCACTTACTATAAACACTCTCTCCATTCACCTTGATATTGGCCTACCCAAATTCCATCCTTTGGGGGGACACTCATGGTGCCTCGAGGCCGAGTGTAGATCTCACGATGTGAATTTTCAGGAAGAAACGTGTAGAAGAAAATTAAAGTATCATATACCCCATTTTTCTCCCACTAAGTATTTTACCTAGAGTTAATTAACTTAGGAAAAACCCGGCTAATGATTTTAACTAAGTGAAATTTTAATTTACTAAAAAACAACACTTGTCTTTAATGATTAAACAATTTTTATTAAAGTATTATAAAACTCTTTAATAATCCTTAATCAAACTTGCATGCATGTTTTAAATCGATATAATTCGCCTTTCCAGGTAGGTTCCCAGGTAAGGGTGCGACATTTTCGTCAACTTAAGTGCCTCAGCCTAGACAGAACCCGCCTTAGACAAAAGGTCCCTTATAGATATATGTGCTACATTTTTAATCTTTTATTAAGAAATCAATTTAATTCTATTAAACCGATTAAAAGATTAAACTAAGATTTCTAATCTCATTAGAAACGTGATCATAGGTCTATTTCAATCATATTTTAAAACATTTTTAAAAAATGATTATAACCTAAGGTTTGCATGCAACTCTTTGTTATTGATTTTAATTCTAATTTCATGTAATTATAACGTTTATAAATAAATGAAACAATTAAAATTCATTCGTTGCATGCTTGACATGCATTAGTTAATCATAACAATTATAAGTTAACCGAAGATAATGTCATGCTTCATTCAATCTCAATTTCATTACTAATATATATATATTATTTACATATAATAAAGTAATGAAGGATATTAATAACATTCTTTAAAGAAAATATACATTCGTACTTTATATTATCACTCTTATAATATATATGATGCATATATATGTTATTAATGTTTTATATAATATAAAAATTATACTATATGATGCATGAGCAAGCTATATAATTTCAATCATGCATATTCTAATATTCTAATCCTTATAATATAAAATGATGCATGATGATAAATACGAAACCAATGGTAGGATTTTTAAATCTATATGACATACAATATGACATAAAATAATATTCTAATCACAGGTATATTTAAAAATTAAAGATTGATGGACCGGAATAGGACACTAAAATAAAATAAAATGGTTAACTATTACATTAATAAAAATCATCCGGTTCGATACAAGTGAACCAGGCCTTGAACTACTCAAACCAAGCCTTGAACCGATCTAACCGGCAACTGAACCACCCTCAAACCGCTCGAATCGAACGAACCACGAGCAAACAGGAGATGTTTTTCCGCATCACAGCATCGAGATGTTGTGCCTAGCATCACAACTCTACGAAAAATTTTCTTTGTTTGTTACTCGGATTGTCACAACGCTAAGGCACAATGTTGCGACGTTACAATGCAGTCTGCTACTGCACAACATCAATCTTCTTCGATTCGACATCTAAATTCAGCCCCAAAACGCCAGAAAACCTCCAGGAACATCACAAACAACTCGATATACAATATTACAGACTCAATAACAATTACTTGCCCAAAAAACATGGGCCCTTACAACCAAATTGTAAAGAAAACAGTACTGTAAAACTTTGCCCTATCCCAAAAACATCCATCAATCAAACTGCATTCAACAAAAAGCCATTCATCACATGAATTTAAACAGAATGCAGCAGATCAAAGATACCCACCAAAATTATAAAATTAATTAAAAAAATTGGGAATTTGGGATCAAACCAAGGCTCTGATACCAATTGAAAAAACCCTTATGAAGGGGATTGCAGCGAAAGTGGATCATCCCAATTCCCAATCGTTTTTTTTTTTAAAAAAAATTACAATACATGCATTAGGAAACCATAAATTATACAACATGCAAAAAATAAACCAAAAAGGTTTGGAAACCTTACCCTTGAAGACGTTCTTCAAATTGAATCCCACGAACACAACCACGAAAGAGTCCTCAGTATTTTTTGGTGAGGATCTAGGAGGTGTGGGCTTTAGAGAGTTTTGGGATTGAGGGAGAAGGGAGAATTTTTTTGGAGAGAAAAAATCTTGGTAAGCCAAAAAAAGAAAATTACAGAGAACAACAACGTTCTGTATCACCCTCTGACTTAGTCTTTTTTTTTTTTCACAAGTTTATGAAAGAGACCCCTCCACCACTTCTTACGTGGGTGGTGGAGAGAAAAAGGTGGGGAGGGAAATATAACACACTCCTCTTAATTATTTTAAAAAATAATTAGAAAATTATTAAATAATAAAATAATAAATAAATAATTTTAATTGAATTAAAATTATAATAAAAATATATAATATTCAACTTATTATATATTATGCAATCATATGTTATATCATATATAACATATAACATATAGTTGTTTTTTTTTTCTCTCTCATGGTATTTATTATAAATCATATTTACATTAAATTTTAATTATATGAATCTTATTCATTATAATCCCTCCCGTGTGGCGACATGGGGGCGAAAAAAGGAAAGAGAGGGATGGGGTTTAGCATTTGAATCATATTCAAACATTTGATTCCTCTTATAGATTCTTTATATTATAATGTATCAAATACATTATAGTAATTATATCATACATAATTACATAAACTTAACTATATCATATATAATTATTTCCCTCAATTAATTTGAAAAATTTAAATTAATCCAAAACTTGATTCTCATAAATTTTGATGAGCTACCGAGGGGACCTCATGGACTTGTAACTTAAAGCTCTAACGGTTCGCGAATAATTAATTAAACTCTTTAATTAAATTATTCATTATTCGTTAATTTTTGGGCACTTTCCAACAGCTGCATTCTTCGCGCTACAGATATATTTATGATCCATTGGATATAACCAATCCACAGTACGATGATCCTTCACAAATTGCTCGTAAGTACAGCTGGGCCAAATTACTGTTTTGCCCCTATAGTTACATCTAACTCTTTAAGTACCACTGATTCCTCTAATGAACAATAAATCATAGTCCTACGATGACTAACCCCTCTCGGGCTAGGAGAGGGTGTGGCACCATAATGTTCAAGCCTCGGAATCAACCCTTAAAGTAGTAATGTATCTACTTTCCTAAACATTAGGAAAGAAGTGAATTCCATCTTATGTAGCTGTGTTCCCAGCTCCACAATCAAACGAATCCCCAAAATGGTAGGCATGTTGAGTTGGTGATTTGACCACTCTCACCTATACAAATCAAAGGACCGCCTTAATAGGCAGGAGTTTCTGACTGAATCAGGATTCAGGTCGTGTTACTTATGGTCATCCTGATGTTATATAATGGGACTACTCATTTCGTGATTCGGTTTTATACAAACTCCTTTATATAGAGTATCCTCGCTCACATATCTCCACATAAATGATCAGGATAAGATCATTTGTAGCACTTTACAACAATTGTAATATGTACAAAGCGGGCCATACTCGTAGTGTCACCAGGATAAGGTATCCAACCTTATCCATCTACTACATACCATTTAGGTTATCACTTAAAACATGATCCATCCGTATGTTTCTACATTCATGTTTAAGCTACGAGATAACCATGGAACTTAGTTTATTGGTTTGTGATTAATGAAACAAAAATTGGAATAAAATATCATATATTTTATTAAATAAATAATGAGTTTGTACATAAAATTCACAAACTATAGAACTCTACGAGATTTAGGGCATCAAACCCAATACTAAGGCCGTTAGTTACAAAGGTTGTCCTAAATACTAAAATGTTCAAGCAACTGCGAAGAGACCAAGGATTTCTCCTAAAGAAAATGCCCACCTTTGGCATCTAAGATTATGTCACATTAATCTCAATAGGATTGATAGATTGGTGAAAAGTGGACTTCTAAATGGTTTAAAAGAAAACTTTTTACCGGTATGTGAGTCATGTCTTGAAAGCAAGATGACAAAACGACCTTTCATTGGAATTGGTTATAGAGCTAAAGAGATCTTTGAGCTTATACATTTAGATCTCTGTGATCCGATGAATGTAAAAGCAAGTGGATGGTATGAATATTTCATCTATTTTATAGATGATTATTCAAGATATGGGTATCTTTACCTAATGCAACACAAGTATGAAGCACTTGAAAAGTTCAAGGAATATAAGACTAAGGTTGAAAACTTATTAGGTAAAAAGATAAAAACACTATGATTTTATCGTGATGGAGATTATATGGACTTAAGATTCCAAAACTAATGATAGAACATGGAATAATATCCCAACTCTCAGCCCCTAGTACACCTCAGTAGAATGTTGTAAGAGAAAGGATAAATAAAACCCTGTTTGACATGGTTCGATCTATGATGAGAGCTATGTTAAACTTCCTGACTCATATTGGGGATTTGTGGTGGAGACTACTTTTTACGTTTTGAACAATATTCCATCCAAGAGTATTCCTAAAATGCCATGGAGAGGCCGTAAACGTAGTTTTTGCCACTTTAGGATCTTGGAATGTCCAGCCCATGTGCTTGTGACAAACCCCAAAAGGCTAGAACCTCGTTTGAAAGTATGCCTAATTGTAGGCTACCCTAATGAAATGAGAGATGGGATCTTCTTTAGTCCAAAGGAAAATGAAGTGTTTGTATCGATAAACGCTATTTTCTTGGATAAAGACCACATAAGGGACCACAAATCACGAAGAAAAATAGTTTTAAGAACGATTTCTAATGATAATACTGAGACTTCAACAAAAGTTGTTGAGGAGGCTAGTACATCAACAAGAGTCGTTGACGTCGGTTCATCTAGTTAAGCTAATCTATCCCAAGAGTTGAGATTGCCTCGACGTAGTAAGAGGGTTGTGTCACTTATTCATTAGATGGCTTTAATAGAAGCCCAGAACATCATATTTGATGATGGTATTGAGGATCTATTGTCTTACAAGAAGGTAATGGAAGATGTTGACTAGGATGAGTGGATTAAGGTCATGAATAAAAAAATGGAGTCTATGTACTCCAATTCTATCTGGGAGCTTGTAGATCAACCTGATGGGGTAAAATCTATAGGTTATAAGTGGATCTACAAGAGGAAAAAGGGTGTAGATGAAAAGGTACAAACCTTTAAAGCTAAACTAGTGGCAAAGGGTTATACTCAAGTGGAAGGAGTAGATTATGAAGAAACTTTCTTACCTAATGTCATGTTAAAGTCTATTCAAATTCTCTTGTCCGTAGCCACATATTGTGACTATGAGATATGATAAAAGGATGTCAAGACTACTTTTTTGAATGGTAATCTTGAAGAGGCCATCTACATGACTCAATAGAGGGATTCATTAAATAAGATTGAGAGCAAAAGGTTTGCAAGCTTAATCGGTCCATTTATGGACTGAAGCAAGCATCTCGATATTGGAATATAAGATTTGATACTTCTGGCTTGAATCAGAATATTGTTGAGTTTGTGTCTATAAGAGAATCATCAAAAACTCAGTAGTTTTTCTTATGTTGTATGTAAAGGATTGTGAGGTCCAATGTGAAAGTGGGGATCGGTCCAAATTTTTAGTTTCACAAAATCGTATGCATTCTTAACAAAAAAATAATAATAAATAAATAAAGCATGCTTAGATAAAATACAGAGAAGGAATGGGATTTTGTTTATTGACCTTTTGAAGAAATTATTCTCCTTTTGATCACGAATAGAATCAGCAACCCCACCAAAAACGAACACTACCACAAAAGAACCCTTGGTATTCTTTTTTTGGGATTGAGAATCCACAGGAGTTGTAGGATCTGAAAAATTTTGGGAGAGGGAGATAAAAATCTTTTTGGGAGGAAAAATTGCACTTGGGAGCAAAGTGATCGAGAGAATTCACACATAGTTTCTCTGTGTTTTAGGGAGAAGAAGAAGAAGGCAANATTAATTAATTTAAATTAAGTAATTTTTTTAAAGGATAATAAATGAATTAATTTTAATAATATATAAAATAAAAGAATGAATTCATGGATTAAAAAATGGGAGAGAGTGGGAATCATGAAATCCTACACTTTTAGATGAGTATCATTCATGGGTATAAAGATCATGAGAAAAAGGGTTGACAATGGGGTTAGGGTGGAGGAGGATTCCCCGTCTATGTCTCTGTTGGGGAATTTTACCCCTATCCCTACCCCTCGTCCCCGCCATTTGAAGGTTGGGATGGGAGCAGGGATTCCATGGGAAACGGGTCCCCACGGGGACCCATTCCCTGTTTTCTCTTTTGTTTCCTCATGGAGACATTTTTTTTAAAATATACCTAAAATTCTATTTGGTTTGGGCTTGGATATTTTTTATGGGCTATGATTAGGCTAAATTAAAAACTAAGCTAAAAGTAAAAAATTAAATACCTAATATATTTATATTTATATATATATAAATATATAAATATATTAATATTATATATATATAACCTATAGTTTATATTGAAGGAAATCTAAACATAGACATCCAATGAGCGGTAGTGGATCGTTTCAAATCCCATTGAGAAAGAACACAAACAATTATAGTCCACACAAAAACGATTATGCTAATAAGAAATTGCAGCATGCTATTTAATAAAGGAACAAACAGGGATAGAGTATGCAAAACTTTGAAAAATCTTTCTTCACGTATCCCTCGATCATTCAACAAATCATTCAATCAGCATGAACTCGAATGCAACAAACAGAACACGATCATAATAAACGTCTAAATGAACCTCGATCCTAATCGAGTCCAACTCGATCCTTGAACTAAATTAGAATACAACCACAATGGTTACCTTGGTATTCTCTGTGTGAGAATCCAGGAGTTGTGGGCTTTGTATGATTTTGGATTGAGGAAAGCAGGAGGTAGACGATCGAGTAAGTGGGAAATGAATGTTGTCTATCGTATAGACGAAATACTCGATCATTTAAAAGATGAAGCCTATCGTATAGACTTTACTACTCAATCGTGTAGCAACGAGTAAGCAAGTAACTATCGTATAGTAAACTCGTAACTGTATGCTCTCTATGCTATCGCTTAGTAAAACTCTTTTACTTGATAGCCTTTTTTGTGAGATTACTTCGAATGAATCATTAATTGAATTTTGAAAAACTCTTTTCCTTTTTTCTCACAGTTACCATAAAGCTTCCATTAACCTCCCACTCAAATCGGTTATTAGAGAAAAAGAACAATTAATTATCATATAATTAATATGTTATAAATAAATATAATAACCAACTTATCATATTATATTTATAACATATAGTTTTAATATTTTATCATATGAGACATATAAACCATAGTTCTTTTTCTATTTTATGGTATTTAATATAAATCATATTTATATTAAAACCTCCAATTAATGTATCTAATACATCATATCAATTATATCACATACAATTGAATTTCCTCTTGTTAATTTGAATACTTCAAATTAACTCAAAATCTGATTCTCAATTTGAACCCATTGAGCTATCAAGGGGACCTCATGGACCTGTAGCTTGAAGCTCCAACGTTACATGAATAACTAATTAAACTCTTTAATCACGAGATCCACCAATCGTTAACTGTTGGTCACTCCATTAAAGACCGACAACTGCACTCTTCGCACTACAAATATATTTCTGTGTTCATAAGACCAATCAACAGTGCGATGAACCTTCATAAATCACTCGTAAATATAGTTGGGCCAATTTACCGTTTTGCCCCTATAGTTACATCTAACTCCTTAAGTACCATTGATTTCTCTAATGAACAATAAGTCATAGTCCTCTCTTCCCAAGAAAGGGTGTGTCCATTATGTTCAAAACTCGGAATCAGTCCTTAAGGGAGCAATTTATCTACTTCCCCTGCTTCGAGGAATGAGTGAATTCCATCTTGTGTAGCTGAGTTTTCAACTCCCCAATCAGACGAATCCCTAAAATAGTAAGCTTGTTGAGTTGGCAATCTGGCCACTCTCACCAATACAAAGCAAAGGACCGCCCTCATAGGCAGAAGTTTCCAACTCACTCAGGATTAAGATCATGTCACCTATGGTCATTTTAGTGACATGTAAGTCTCAATTATCAACGACGTTATATAAAAAGACTAATCATCTCGTGGTTCGCTCTTATACAAACTCTTTGTATAGGATACCTCAGCTCCCATGTCTCCATATGAATGGTCAGGATTAGACCATTTGTAGCACTTTACCCCGTTTCCCCGATGGGGAATTCCCGCCCCCATCCACGCCTTCAAATGGCCCCCACGGGGCCGGGGACGGGGGACGCCCCCCCGTCCCGCCCCGATCCCGTTGCCAACCCTAATATACACTTAGTCGAGTTTTTGCATCTCCATATAACTTGGGATTTACCCATACCAAACAAATATAAAACGTTACATCTAATGTTGGATCAAGTTTATAGGTAAATATGAAACCAACCATCCAGCCTGCTTCTACGCTGTCAAAGTTTTCGGAAGGGCCATTTTTCAACCAAATTTTGGAAGCTGTAAAATCATTAGGCAAATCAACTTTAGGGTTCCAAACATTGATATCTCCTGAAGCACCAATATAGTTTAATCCTGTTGTGATCAAGATAGCCGTCTGATCATATTTAATACCAAATAAAAACAAGCACCAAATTAATCCATTGAAATTTGAATCCAAATTAAAAGTAATAAATAGATGAACTTAATTCAAATTAATTAATTTTTTTATACGTACAGAACGAATGAATTCTTGGCCGAGTTTGGAAGTTCCATAAGGAAATTTCTTTCCAAAGTGATGAAGAGAATTGGCTCTCAATAGGTCTTCTCTACGAACCCTACGGATGGGAATGGTTCCTTTGGGACAACTCCCGTTTTTTTTTGCATACTTGAAATGGATTTGATTCGGATCCAAACGAGTCGTTTTGTGTACTTGACATCTTCCAATCCATATCCAAACTGGGTTTCATCTGTGCTTGCAATGGAGCATTAATTCATATTACGCCTCCTTTGATAAATATTTTATTTTTGAAAATTAAGTTTATGAACATTACTTTCACTTCCAAATTTTTTCCTTTGTTATTTAATTTTCACAAATAGTTTAAAAAACAAAGTCAAATTTTGAGAACTAAAAAAAATTAGCTTTCAAAAAATTATTTTTATTTTTAGAATTTGATTAAGAATTTAACCACTGTAGTTAAAAAAGATGCAAATTATTGTAAGAAAGGTAGATGAACTAGGCTTAATTTTTAAAAACAAAAATAAAAAATAAAATGGCTCCCAAACAAGATCTTAATTTTTCTTTAAAGTACATCCACACTTAAGTGGAATTCAACTCATAGACCTCGAAGTCATTAATATTTATACTGTGGTTGGCTCTTGATTTTTCAAATATATTAATAAAATAACAATTTAATGACAATGTTACAATTATTGTTCCATTAGGAAAAATAAAATATTAAGGTAATTATTTTAAATGACAAAATTACTAGAAATATTTTTAAATATAATAAAATTTCACTCTCTATCAGTGATAAACGGTAATAGACTACTATCATCTATTACTGAAAGAAAATGATATTTTACTATATTTATAAATAATTTGACTATATTTGAAAAAAAATCATAAATTTATTGTTTATAACATTTACTATGTAAATCATATAAAACATTGTGGTTGAATTCTTTGGGAATTTTTTTTTTTCTGGTTTAAATGATTTAAAAGTAACATCAAGTTTATGAGTAGAGCGATGAAAAGAAATATAAGAAGAACCTGAATGATATGATTTTTTAGTGATGGATGGTCAAAAGCAGGTTGATTGTAAATGTCAACAAAGTCAATAATATCTCCATCTTCACTCTGCAAAATTATATGAAAAAATTATCAAAGATACAAAAACAACTCCTAATATATATTATTATTTCAAATTAAAGTAGAACCAAAGAAACATAGAAGTTATTTTTACATAAATGGTCTTGATAGCAGGCTTATTGAGAAGCTTTAACTTCTTTTGAATTTGCATAGACAAATTTATCTCCACATTGGTTGCATTTACATACACAATGGCAACACCAATAACCAAAGCTACCATTGTCAACAATATCACTACTTCATGATCTCTCTTCACCATTTTTTTTACCAGAAACAAAAACCCAATTGAAAAGTTTCAAACTATTTTCCTTTGAAAAACAGAACAAAAAGTTCAAATATTTATACATAAATTTCTCTGCCAAGTCATCAAATGCCATATATGGATATATCTTTGTGGAAGTCACAGTAAATCTAATGAGAACTAATGAATAGACATAAGAAGAAAGAAGTTAAAAACATTGAAGAATGGAAAAATAGGAAATGCCAGCAAGGTTTCTATTTGAGTGATTGAGAATTCAAACTTGGTAGCTTACCTTTCAATTTAGCTCATTGGTTTTGCTTTTGTAAACAAGGTTTGACTTGCGAAGATGAGAAAACTAGACACACAAATTATGTCTCTTTGGATTATTTGGCATGCTGAGTTGAGTTTATATATCTAGAGTTCATATATTTGTGGAGTTTATATATTTATGGAGTTCATATGTCTATATTTTGGATGTTTCGGATGCTGAATTCATATGTCAAGGATATATCATGTAATTTCTTTTACATAAATAATCTGTTTTTATGATGATTATTTTTTTGTAAATTTTTTTATTCACTAATTCTACAAATGTTTTTTTAATAAACTATATATTGCACTAAGTACACATGTACTATTGAGAGTTTCAGAAAATAGGGTTTGGAGTTTACTCTTGGATCATGTATTTTCATTTTATTTTAAAATTGAAGCAATCATTTTACAAATTTGTGCATGTGACGTTTCTAAATAAGTCATATTTATTTAATCAGTTTGATAACAAGTTTTTAAAATAAAAATACTCATGTGTCGCATATGCCCGAAATTTTTTTCTCAAAAGTGCTCTTACTTACAAGTTTGTTTGATTTCTTACATGATAAAACTGATTTTTATTAATGCTAAATTACTATAAAGAACAACTATAAAATACTATGAAGTAATAAAAGAAAATCGGGAATTTGGCATTTTAATGGAACTTATGTACTTTTGAGTCAACAAAAGTGTTTTTATTGACAATTTTGGTTGTCAACTTAAATATAAATATTTATTGATGTTTTACATGTATTTTTAAATTAATAGTTATTTTTAAGCTTTAAATTAAGATTTATGTCATAGGAGTCAACAAAACAAAAAAATTCATGTGTCAATAAAGCCGAAATTTGTAGTAGTCATAATTTAAAATTACGATCGTCGGAGTATGTGGAGTGGCAGTCGCCGGCGGTTACTGGAGTTGGCCGTCAACAATGGTGGTTGGATGTTACCAGAGTTGGCCACAGGCAGTGGTTGCTGGAGTTTGGAGTTGGAGGTCATTGCCAAAGTTGGTTGTCGAAGGTCATCGGCAGAGTAAGCCGTTGGAGGTTGTCGTCAGAGTTAATCAACGAGTCATCTGTGGTGAAGAGGGCTAAATGCACTGTTCGTGGGCATGGTATAAAAAATATCGGTGACACATGAAGTTGGTCTCCCAGACAACGAGTTGAGCTTATATCTCAACTCATCTTATCCCATCTCCTAATCCTGAACACCTCATTTATGTATAATTTTCTCTTATCTTAGAGTATTTATTATTTAATTCTTTTCACATATGTACTATAGTCCAATATTTTTATGACATGTGTTATTAATTACTGATATTATTGAAATGCTTAAAGTTTGTAAGCTTAATAGATCCATTTATGGGCTAAAACAAGCGTCTAGATCGTGGAACATTAGATTTGACAGTACGGTCAAATCGTTTGGCTTTGATCAAAACATTGATGAGCCTTGTGTTTACAAGAAGATCATCAACAACTCAATAGCTTTCCTGGTACTATATGTGGATAATATCCTAATCATTAGGAATGATGTAGGGTTTTTAACTAACAGTAAAAAGTGGCTACACGCCCAATTCCAAATGAAAGATTTAGGAGAGGCGCAGTATATTCTCGGGATACAGATTATTCGGGATTGTAAGACAAAAGATTAGCCTTATCTCAGGCATCGTACATAGATCAAATGTTGATCAGATACAAGATGCAGGATTCCAAGAGGGGTTTATTACCCTTTAGGCATGGAATCATTTTATCTAAGGATCAATGTCCTAAGACACCACAGGAGGTTGAGGAGATGAGACAGATTCCCTATGCTTTAGCCGTTGGAAGCTAAATGTATGCAATGTTATGTACTAGACCTAAAATTTGCTATGCAGTATGGATTGTCAGTCATTATCAGTCCAATCAAGTATTAGATCACTGGACGACAGTCAAAACGATCCTCAAGTATCTTTGAAGAACAAAGGACTACATGCTCGTGTATGGAGATAAGGATTTGATGCATACAAGATACATAAACTCTGACTTTCAGACTGATCGAGATTCTCGAAAATCGACATCGGGGTTAGTGTTCACTCTGAATAGAGGGGCTATAGTGTGGCGAAGCATCAAGAAGGGATGCATCGCGGACTCCACTATGGAAGCCGAATACGTAGCCGCTTATGGAACAACTAAGAAGGCTATTTGGCTGAGAAAATTCCTTACAGATTTGAAAATTGTTCCAAAGATGTCTTTGCTGATCACTCTTTATTGTCATAACAGCGGGGTTGTGGCAAATTCGAAGGAACCTCGGAGTCATCATAGTAACAAGCATATAGAATGGAAATATCATTTGATCAGGGAGATTGTGCATCACAGTGCTGTGATAGTCACGAAGATCGCGTCGGAGCACAAGGTTGCTGATCCATTTACAAAGACTCTCACAGCTAAAATGTTTGAGGGTTCATCTGGACAGTCTGAGTCTACGGAACATGCGACATCTTGTTTAGGGCAAGTGGGAGATGATACTAGGGTATAAAGTATGTCCTAGTTTATTGTATATTGTACTTGTATTTTTCATGTATTGTACATTNGATACTAGGGTATAAAGTATGTCCTAGTTTATTGTATATTGTACTTGTATTTTTCATGTATTGTACATTAGTCTCTCGAGGCATTACGACAAGTGGGAGATTGTTGGGATTGGTGTCATAATTCTCCCGGAGTCTTGTAGTTTGTAAACACTGTACACATTGTTATGAATAAAATAAGAGTTATTTTATTTTGCATTTACTCATATCCAATAAACAAAGCTCCATGGTTATTGTATGAAAACTTAAGCATGTATATGAGATATATAAGTGGATCATGCCATAAGTGATAACCTAAAAAGTTCTGTAGTATAAGGATTAAATAAAGGAGTCCTTATCCTAATGCCACTACGGATACGACCCGCTTTGTAGAGGTTTACAAGTGTTGTGAACTACTATAGATGGTAGATCCTGATCATTCATGTGGAGACATGCGAGCGGGGGTGTCCTATACAAGAGTTTGTATAAGACCGGACCACGAGATGATTCGTCTCTTTATATAACATCGTTGATACTTCAGACTTACATCTTAACTAAATGACTATAATTGACATGACCTTAATCCAATGTGTTTTGGGAACTCCTGCCTTTGAGGGCCGTCCTTTGATTAGTATGGGTGAGAGTAGTCAGATTGCCAACTCAACAAGCCTACCTTTTTGCAGATTTATCTAATTGGGGAGCTGGAAAATCAGTTACACAAGATGGAATTCATTCCTTCTCTGAAGCAGAGGTAAGTAGATAGATTGCTCCCTTAAGGGATGATTCCGGGTCTTGAACATAATGGCTATAGCTTCTCTTTGGAAGAGAGAACTCAGACATAGTAGGACTATGACTTATGTACATTACAGGGATTAGTGGTACTTAAGGAGTTAGATGTAACTACAGGGGCATAACGGTAAATTGGCTCAACTGTACTTATGAGCGATCTGTGAAGGGTTATCATTGTTGATTGGTTGAGATAGACACAAAATATATCTATAGTGAGAAGAGTGCAACTTTCGGTCTTTAGTGGAGTACCCGACAGTTAACGGATGGTGGATCTCATGACTAAAGAGTTTAATCAGCTATTCACGTACTGTTGGAGCTTCAAGCTACAGGTCCATAAGGTCCCCTTGGTAGCTCAATGGATTCAAGTTGAGAATCAATTCTTGGAGTTGATTTGAAATGTTCAAATTGACAAAAGGAAATTCAATTATATATGATATAATTGGTGTGATGTATGAGAACCATCAAGTGGAAGATTAATGTAAATATGATTTACATTAAGTACCATAAAATATGAGATAAATCAATTTTCATGCTCGACCTTGAGGCATCTTTGCTTGTATCCCGCTATGGATGGAATTTGTATGACTCTTTACTCAAACTCCAGAAATGGATAGGTTTGCTTTAGTTTTTGCCCCAATTGTGTTTTTCCTATGGTTGGCTCGTTGGGGCAGAACGCTAAAATCTAATATGTGGGGTTACACTTAAAAGAAAATGTGAAGCTAATCGACAATTTTTGGACCGAACAATGGTGACTAATATTTACAGGAACAAAGAGTTGTTCTGTCTATTGGTTGAGATTGTCTCATTTCAGTGAAAGGGTACCTAATCACCCTACGGTAACTTTTACCCTGCCTTACTAAGACATCATTGCAAAATAGATGTCACATGGGGTGCATTAAATTTTTTTGCTAAATTTGATTGGCTTTTCTAAATGAGTAAAGGATATATTATTAATATAAATAAATTATATGTTTCAACAATTTTATCAATATGGCTTCTACAACTCTTAATATGTTCACCACCGAAAAATTAACTGGCAGTAATTACATCACATGGAAAAACACAATCTATACAGTTTTGATCATCAATGACTTACGATTTGTCTTGGTGGAGGAATGTCCTCCAGTCTCAGCTCAAAATGCCACTCGCAATGTTGAAGGCATATGAGCATTGGGTACGGGCAAAAAAAAGGCCCAAGCATATATCCTGGCATGCCTTTCTGAAGTCTTAGCCAAGAAGCACGAGCACATGCTCACTGACAGTAAGATCATGGAGTCCCTGTGGGAAATGCTCGGACAACCATCCATTCAGCACAGGTATGATGCTCTTAAATTCATCTTCAATACCCATATGTAAGAAGAGGCCTTTGTTCGAGAACACATTATGAACATGATGGTTCAATTTAATATGGCTGAAATGAACAGGTCTATCATTGATGAGGCTAGTCAAGTTAACTTCATCATGGAAACTTTACTTGAAAGTTTCCTACAGTTCCATAGAAATGTTGTTATGAACAGGATTGACTATAACCTGACCACCTTACTCAACGAGCTGCAGACTTTTCAATCCTTGATGAAAGTCAAGTAACAGAAAGATGAGGCAAATATTGCCTCGAAAAGTTCTTCAAAGGTTCGACCTCTGGATCTAAGTTTGTACCTTCTTCTGGCACTAAAAGTGAAAGAAGAAGAAAGGTAGAAAGGGGAAAGTTAACCCACCAACTACTGCCCAAAAGAGTAAGAAGGCCAAGGCTACAAAAGGAATATGTTTCCATTGCAACTAGAAGAAACATTGGAGAAAGAATTGCCCCAAGTACTTGGTAGAAAAGAAGAAGGCTAAACAAGGTAAATGTGATTTACTTGTATTAGAGATTTGTTTAGTAGAGAATAATGATTCGATTTGGATAATAATTTCAAGTGCCACTAACCACATTTGTTTTTCATTTCAGGGAATTGATTCCTGGCGGCAGCTGGCACTTGGTAAGTTGATGATGCGTGTAGGTGAAGGAAATCAGACATGAGGATTTCCATGAGCAGCGAAAGGATCGTTCCAAATTCCATTCGAAATTGAACACTAATAATTACAATCAACAAACGAAAACTAACTGGTCATGCCACAACTAGAAATTACAGCATGCTTACACAGAGAGTCAAGGGTTAGTGTATGTGTACCTTTGAAAACTCATTCTTCAAACTCCCTCGATCACTTTACTAGTGTCCTCAGTAACCCAGCCCTCAAACGCAACGACCGGTGTAACATGATCATCAGCACTAATATAACAAACACAATGATCACGAACTCAACGAACGACCTCCAAAACCTCGATAACAATCAAGTTGAGTGAGAACACCACCACAATGGTTACCTTGGTATTCTCGGTGTGAGAATCTAAGAGTTTGTGGGCTCTGTATGAACTTGGTTAGAGAAAGAGATTGGAGGAACAACAATCGTGTAGACGATTGAGTAAGTGGGATATGACACTGTCTATCGTATAGACGAAATGTTCAATCGTGTAGAAGATGATAGCCTATCGTATAAACAATGCCAAGCGATCGTTTAGCTACGACCAACTGCGTGAACTATCGTATAGTTAAACTCCATGATTGTTTAATCTCTTTATAATCTATCGCTTAGTGAAATCATTTCACTTGATAGCCTTGTCGTGAGTTTCTCTCCAAAACAAGTAACTTCTAATTTTAGGAAAACATTTTTCCTTTTATCTCACAGTTACCATAAAACCACCAATAACTGCCCACTCAATTGGTTATTAGAGAAAAAGAGATAATTATCAAATAACTAATATTATAATAAATAAATATGATAACCAACTTACCATATTATATTTATAACCTATAGTTTTCATATTTGATAACTTGTAGAAATACAAGTTATTTATGCAACCTTATCTAGATATTGCAGCCAAAAGTTAGTGAATATGCGCCGATTATATGAAAATTAGCTTAGAATTACAATAATTATAAATGATTGCAATTACACCCACTAACACCATAAAGATGGAAGAAGAGCAGGATTTTACTCTGTTTTGCAGGAAACCGAGTCACTCCTTGCGCTCAAGGCTCAAAAAAAGCTGATCAACGCATCTCTGTCACATTGTGCCCGTCAATCAACAATGAAGAGATGATTACCGCAATGACAGCGCAATGCGACATGCGGTAATAAAAAAAACACCGTATACGAAATCATGATCGAAAGATGTAGCTGAGCAATGCAAAAGCGGAGGATTGAGACATGTGTACAACTAACGATTGGGCAGAATTGACGGTCTGATTGCATAACAGAAGGAATAATATCCCTCCATCTTCGGAATTACCATAACCATCAGTGGGGACCACAAGGCCGGAGTTAAAGACCTGTACCTATAAATACCCCATAGATTTTAGAAAAAATGTATGCTACTTAACACGGGGCTAAGTGCTGCTAAATTGTTGAAAGAAAAGGCTGAGCTGAGTGCTTAAGTGAAGAAATCCGAGAAGAAGACGAGATAAGGCCGAAAGGTGAATCTCAGATTTAACCTGTAGAATACCCGATCGGAAGCTCTGTGCATAGATCTCTACTACCGGTGGAGCAAGCCTGAGAGGGAAGCTCTTCCTAACATCAAATCCATCCTACTCGGCAAGCAGATCTTCATCGAATCAGTGCCAAGATATTGGCACTTGTTTGTATCTGTTCTATTTCTTTCATCGTTGTATTTCACTTTCTCTTTGTCTCTTCATTCACACACCATGTATCAAACGCTTAATAGACATATTAAATGTTTTGATAGCTTTCATATACCATTCTCTATCTATTTCCGTTCATCCATTAATCACTTTCTCCATGATGTCTTTTTTTTATCCTCTGATAATTAATATGAAGCAAACAAGTACTTAATCTGTGTTAAAGGTATAAAATGCGTTTAGCTAAGGCATGTTAGACGACATCTTCACCTGTGAGAGCAGAAGTGAAGATGCCATTTTGATCTATTGAGAGGGTTAGAAGAATGCGTTAACTAAAGCGAGTTGTACTTCCAGACATGGAAGCAACCTTGCGTTCATTACGTTATTCTCTATTTCACCACAGACATGTGGGAGCGCGGCCGATCACTGAAAGGTGTACGCCAAGAAAAGAGCGGAACTGTATTTCTAGCTTCAACGCAATTAGAAACTTGCTCTGTTTATATTATTTATCTTTCTCTTTCTTTTCTGTTCATAAGACTTGTCGCCGCATTTCACTTTCTTTGCATAACCTTCGCAGCCAACCTTGACCCCAGCATCTTGTATCATGAGCCTGTATCTTGTATCATCTAGCTTAGGTTTACTGTATTTCATTTTATTATCACATTTTTATTGCTTTACTTTACTTGACCGCAATTTTAATACTTGTACAATCACGCCTTTAAAGATTGAAAAACCTGGTCGCATATATTATCAACATATCACAATAACCTAAAATAGTCTGTGTTCGACCTCGGATCATACAGAGAAACTTGCGGTGGAATTACACTTGGTTCCATCGTAAGGAAACTTGTGACAACGCATGGCATACTATGTGAACATCCATAATTAACACATATCTAGCACCAGTATCGCATCATTCCAAGCATAGAACGTCATCAATCATACCTATCGGTGTTATCATCGACAAGTTTATGGCGCCGTTGGGGGACTGGTTAACGGTTTATTGTTTGAGTATTTTTATGGTATTTTATAGGACAGATCTCATTATACTGGCTGTTCAATGTCGAGAGCAGCCTAATGGTTTATGAGTCCTGGTGCTGAACTGGAATTTGAAGCTGACCCTGAAATCGAGCATACTTTTCACGTAAGGGCACGTCAGAACCGAATTAGATGAAAGAAGGCATCCAACATGGCAGACAACAATGACAATGCGGTACCAGTTACGAACCAAGGGGCGGTTTGACCGACTAAGGATCCTGTCTTCCTGGCGGCTGATCGCAACATCTCAATGCATAATTATGTGGCACCCAATTTGTATGATTTTTCGCCTGGAATCACGAGGCCCACTGTGGAAGAGAATGCACATTTCGAGATTAAGCCGGTCATGTTGCAGGTGATACAAAATGTCGGGCAGTTTATGGGTCTGCAAGGTGAAGACCCACATGCCCATCTAACCAACTTTGTCGAGATGTGCGACAATTTTTCCTTACCTGGCATTACCCCGGAGAATATAAGACTATATCTGTTCCCTTACACCTTGAGGGACGAGGCTAAGAGGTGGGCTTACTCACTTGAGCCAAATGAAATCACTTCATGGGATCAACTGGTAGAGCGGTTCATGAAGAAGATCTTCCCACCTGCCGTCAACACAAGGCGATTAAAGGATGTGTTGAATTTCAAAGAGATGGAGAATGAGACCCTAAGCACCGCCTGGGTGTGATTTAGGAGACTGGTGAAAAACTGCTTGCATATCGGGATCCCCAATTACGTCTTGATGGAAACGTTTTATAATGGCCTGAACAGAGCAACGCAGGCGATTGTTGATGCCTCCACGGCAGAAGGTTTTATGGATAAGACATACATAGAGGCTAAAGTCATCCTTAACCGCATTTTGCAGAATATGGATGACTGGATCGACGATGGATATGGAGGTCGAGGCACCGAGAGAAGGAAAAGTGAAACATCCATTGTCTTTGCGGAGACAAGGACCACGTTGTCTGCACAAATGGCCGCAGTGACCTCGATCCTTCAGACAATGGCAATCAACCAAGGAGCCATTGCTCCACAAATAATGCACCCCGCTGCACCGGCTAAAGTGGCCACAATTAGTTGCGCCAATTGTGGAGGGGCTCACGGAGCTGACATGTGCCCATTGAACCTTCAGCAAGTGTGTGCTATCCAGAACAACCCCTTCAGCAACACCTATAATCTAGGCTGGAGGAGCCATCCTAACTTCGGTTGGGGAGGCAATCCTAGCCCAGGAGGGCCAGTTAACCATCAAAGGGGTAGTAGAGGGAATCCGTCTTTTCACCATAATCAAGGGCAACCAAGACCGCACAACCATCAACCATCATCATCTAACACCTCTGGAAGCTCGTTAGAGACGCTGCTGAAGCAATATATGGATAAAAATGATGCAGTGATGTAGGCACAAGCGTCTTCAATAAGGAATCTGGATATCCAGGTGGGCCAGCTAGCCTCTGAGCTAAGAAGTCGAACAACGGGAACATTGCCCAGCAATTCAAAAGCCCTGGGATCTATAGGAAAGAAGCAATGTCCTTAAGACATTGAGCAGGCAAGCCCGATCGCCTACGAAGATGTGGATTGTGATCACTCATGACAACGCAATTTTTGGTCCATATCTCAAATCTATGTTTAATGCTTTATTGAATTTCTATCTCCTTAAATTCTGAATTCTGTCTTCAATTCTTCATTTAATTCATTTATTTCTTTACATTCTGTCTCGTCTTAAATTCCTTGACTTTTTCTGTAATTAATGCGATGAACTTTAAATGGTGAATGATTGAGTAATAAAGAGAAATTTATTTCCACAAGTCATAGCACTTGCGTTGATGAAAAATATATAATAAAAATAATAAAACAATTAACAACAAGAAAGCAAGGTGACAATGGACGTATCTCAAACTAGTAAGGAATGCTTTGCGTTCACCTAACTCAATTGTATTGAGTTGAGGGGTGTGTTGCGCTCCTATATGTCCTTTTCCCGTCCTTAGCTAAATGCCTATGTTGAGGTATCCTCCAGAAATGCGTTGGTTAAGGGGTGTGTTGCGGAGATATATGCGTTGTTGCCCATCCTCTGCGAAAATGCAGTTGCGTTGGTAAGCATAATACGTTATTCTTTATCATGCGTCCATTCAAATAAAATATTAAAGAAAAATTCTATTGGCAATTTGAAGGGGGAGTCCAATCGATTCGTATCCCCAAGCAATTATGACTTGACAGACGAAAGGACAGCTTTATCTAAAAGTCCATAAATGAGGGAGGTGGAACGACGCGCCCGTTGAGCTGCTCGACGCCTGACGCTGCGAAAATCGCGTTGGGCCCTACCACGGCCCAACCTATAAATATAGCATTCTCCTTCATTGGAAACTCTTTACCTTACTGTGGCAAATCTGAAACCCTAAGTGTCTTGCACTCAGATCTTTCTTTCTCCCCAGCAGCTCAAGTTCTTACCAGACCTTTCCAAGCTCGTATCTATGGCTGACCAAACTCCAAATCGATCCACTTCACCTTCCACCCCTAACCAAGTAGCCATGCGAGAGGCAGCATTCCTGGCTACCAGTCGCAGACTTGCCGCCCAAGCCCACACTGTCCCCAGACTCGTCGGGAGAGCCCGGAGAAACCCTCTGGCCGTTAGGCCTTCTGTGTTCAAGAGAGGATGAAGCACTGAGAGCATGCCTACACCAACATCTACCGTCTCAACTGAAAGTGAAAGGAAGAGAGCAATGATACAGAGGTGTTTTCCAACATCCTGAGTATCTTAGAGCAAGAAGGTGGACTACCCAAGGCAGGGGTTGTAAACCAACCACCGCCTACGGAGGAGGAGGCGGTGATAGTGGCGGATGGAGCAGTAAAGGGTGGAATAGTGGTGGTGGAAAAAGTGGTAGTTGAAGAAGAAGAAACGGGGAATGATGTTCTAGTCCTAGAGACTCAGGAGGCAACTGTCATCGTAGAAGCCTATGACGGACCTCCAAGAAGAGAAGAAGAAGGGATTGTGAGAAAGGAAAGAAAAGAGGAAGAGAATGCAATGGAGGAGGTCAAGGAGGGCGAGGTTGCGTTGAAGACCCTTGACATTGCGTTGGAGGAGGGTGCGAGGGAAGCGCAACCATAAGTCGCTGAAGAGAAGAAGAAGAAGAAGAAGAAGAAGAAGAAAAAGACCAAGGGAAAGAAGGCTGAGGAGGCTGAATCCTCCTATCATCACAAAGAAAAGAAGGATAGAGAGAAAAAGGTTGATGGTGAAGATGAAGAGGCCAGGAAAGAGAGAAAGAAGAAAGAGAAGGAAGAAAGAAAGATATGCCAGCGTGAAGAATGGCGCTTGAGAAATGAAGAGGAAGCAAAATAGAGAGATGCGAGTCCTGAGAAGAATGGAGAATCAATCTCTGTAAGGAGGGATAGGGGGGAAACGACACAATTAATGGAATCGGCGCAGCCCATACCAACGCAAATAGTTGTGACCGATGAAGGAGAAGAAGCAGAGGGAACCCCCCTAATGTGGTGTTGCAGGGAGAATGCGCCACAAGGGTCCACAATTGACCCTCAAAGATTAATTTTGGCATTGAAAATAGGAGAAAAAAAAAGAAGAGGAAGAGAATCAAGAAAAGATGGAGCGGGGCAAGCTCATCATCGCAGAGGGGAATAGAAGAAGAAGATTGGAGTTTGAGGAAATGCGAAGCAACAATGAGCTTGCCCGACTTGAAGGAATCCGAAAGCGCGAGGAGGAACAACGGCTATTGTTGGCCTCTGAGCAATTTGAAGAAGAATTCGCGAGAGAAGAAAGAGAAGAAAAAGAAAAAGAGAGGAGGAAGAAGGTAGAAGAAGACAAATTTTTTTTTGGAGAAGAAGAGGAAGAAGCGTGAAGCCAATAAGAAGCACTTATATAAGAGCAAGGGCAAAAAACTCGTCGAGCGCGAGAAAGAAGAGCAACGCAAATAGCGGGAAAAAAGAAATGACAAGCAGCCCGCCTTGCGTTGGTAGAAGGGTGGAACTCCCAACGCTTAGTATACGGAGTTAGGGGGAACTCCCGACGAGCTACAACGCGTCGGGAGTTCCCCCTAACTCCCGACGCCATTTTAGAGTGCGTCAGGGGATCCTATATGCGTGGGGAGTATTAAAATTTAATATATTGTTTGTAATTTTTTAAAATTTGATCTAAAATCCTTTGAAACATATTATACCAAATAAAGATTCACATAAACGAAAATGAAGTCCATTTTATAACAAGTAAAAAATTACAATATCCAAATGAAGTCGATAAACATTCATATCAGAAATACATAAAAGAAGTAAAATGAGAACAACATCTAGAAAACTTCTCGAACATAGCATCTTCAACAATTGTCCCAGCTCATCTCTGAACAGCATTCTACAATAAAACAAAACATTGAAATGTTATATCGATAAAAAAATTCAATTTCCTCTATTTTTCAATTTTTGAAAGTCCTATATGATCTTTTAGATTGGAATCTAGTAAAAATTAAATTTGCATGAGAAGTATGTAAAAAGGGCTAGTTTATCTCAAAATAATATTAATGCATGCATAGGATAATGGGGTAGAATAATAGTAAAGAAATATTCTTGGAAGGGAGAAAGAAATAGAGTCTATCAGTGATAGACTTCATCATTGGTAAGAGTCTTTTGATGATAGAGTTTATCACTGATAAGAGTTTATAGTGATGGAATCTATTACTGATAGATTTTGTTATTTTGTAATTCTTTAAATATATTGTTGTTCACTTGATTAATACCCCTAAAAGTACCACTTATTGAAATTACCCTTTCTTCTTTTATTCTAATTGGTCCAAGTGGAGAGCTTTCAATTCAAATCCATATCCGTTTATGCAAGTTTGGGCCTTAGGAATATTGAAACAAGAATTGTTGCAGGCCTTTCATTTCTCTTAATGATAGGATGGGCCTTGATTCTAGCTCAATCCATAGATGGGGCTCATTGGGCTAACTACCCTTTTGCTATGTAATTTGCTTAAGTCTCCCTTTTAATTCCTTTGTTATCAAAAGTTAAGGCTCCCTCTAATTTAATAATAAAAATAAGATCAAAAGAAAAGGAAAAGCACAATTACACATCTTAATTAAATATAACAATTGAGAATTTCTTATGAGTTTAGGATGAATATAA
>NC_052357.1:81302630-81375520 GCF_009727055.1 Benincasa hispida
TGTGAATTGTGAATCTACCTAATAGTGCAAACTACACAGCAAAAAGAAATGTGGGAGGAGGTTTGTGGGAACGATGGGGTTTCTTACATGGTGATGGATGATTTGACTGTGAAACCAATGTCCACCATTTCTAGTATTACTCCCACTGAACAATTTAATATCAAAGAAGTTGGTGCTTTGGTGGAAGGAAAGTCATTACTTGGGATGTTCATCAGGCGTGTGAAGCTGCTAGGGCAGCTTTGGTAAGCGAGATTTAGGAGAGAGCGAGGATTTCATGGAAGAGCGCGAGATTCAGGGACTGTGATTGGGCTTTTGAAACATCAAGGCATGGTGGGATGCTTATCTAATTTGTATGAGAGTGTTGAAGCTTTAAATGACATAACTAAAGACATAACTAAATTTTGCTACCATAACTGCATAAAGCTACTTAAGACATAACTAAACTTTGCAACCATAACTATAGGATAGCAACATATTACACAACTAAATAATGTAGTAATCATACCTAATTTGATGGGTCTCCTCTATGTGATCGTACCATGTCTTCAATCATTTTTTTCATTTCTTCCGTTTGTCTCGCATGATCCTCTTGCATTCTTCTCTGAACGTCTTCGCTTTCTTTTTTTATCTTGCTTCGATGGATGTTTGCTAAGCATAGAAAGTTTAGCGTATTTATTTGTTGTAATATCTCTTCTCCATTCATTACGACTGGTGGAGGTCTACGTTCAAATTTTCCATCATGTTGTCTACTTCGACGCCAATTATGATTCTCCGGAAGATAACGTCGATGTCCCATAGATGATATTTCCCTCTTATCCCGAAGGACGAGTTATCTTCTTTGCATATTGGACATGCTTGATAACCTTTTGTACTCCACCCAGATAAGTCACCGTACGCAGGGAAGACATTAATCGTCCATAATAAGGTAGCATATAGTTGAAAAAACTCACCAGCAACAGAATCATAAGTTCGCACACCAATTGTCCACAACTTTTTCAACTCTTCAACCAACGGTTGCAAGTAAACATCAATTTCCTTTACAGGAGATTTTGGACCAGGTATGAGCAAAGACATGAAGAAGTTTTTTTCCTCCATGCATTTCCAAGGGGGAAAATTATAAGGAATTATCACCACAGGCCATATACTATAAGAAGTGCTCATATTTCCAAACGTATTGAAGCCATCTGAAGCTAATCCCAAATGAACATTTCGAGGATCTAAGGCGAAATGAGGGAATTCACGATCAAAATGTTTCCACCCCTCTGCATCAGCTGGATGTCGCAATACATAATCTGTTTCAACTCGCTTATCTTTATGCCATCTCATGTCAAAAGCGCCTTCTTTTGATGCAAACAATCGTTTTAATCTCGGTATTAATGGAAAATGATGCAATACCTTACGTGCTATTTTTTTACCCTTGCCATCATTAATTTTGTACCAAGACTCACTACAAACAGGGCCTAATACAATAGACAATCATATTTGCACGCATGAATAGACTCATAACCTAGGCCTAAATCATGCAATTTTCGCTTGGCTTCATAAAAGGAAGTAGGTATAGAGGTGCCAGCTGGAAACGCTACTTTTAACAATTCTAGCAACATGTCAAACGATTTGTTACTCTAGTCGTGCAGAACTTTGATATGCATCAACTTCACTAAAAAGTTTAATGACGAAAATTGCGAACACTCAGGGTATAATTCATTACAAGCTTCAATAATTAAATCCTCGAATAAGTTCGTGGTAACTCTTTCTTGACCATTAAAGGACATTTCATTATTCTCAATCCTTCCTTCATTTGTATTTTCGTTTTCAATTGGAATTTGTAAATCGTTTATAAGATTCAAGATCTTATTTTCTTTGATAGCATTACTCTCTATACTATCTACTTCAACATCCTGTATAGAATGACTTGTATGACTTCTAGATAAGTTTACTGGCTCTCCATATTATACCCATTCACAATATGAGGGAGATATTCCATATATTAATAGATGTCGTTCCACAATATCTATCTTTTCCCAAATTGAATTCATACAATTCTTGCATGGACATCTTATTCGTCTAGAATCATTTACATGAATCCTTGCCATATCTAAGAACTGTGATACTCCTTCTCTATACTCCACTGAAATCGTTATTCCTTAGTTTAATCCATTCTTTATTCATCTTTAAAAAATAAATTTTCTGACCAACTTGTAATCCAAAAACATAACCTGGATTAGAGGATAAAGTACAAAGTATTATTAAGCATTGAGTTCCATAATTTTCATTTCTTAAAGCAAAATAAACACATAGATCCCTAGACCGCTTAAATTGTCTTAACAACTTTCAAATGTTTTATTTAGTACGTCTCAAGCTTTCAATTTTGTGTCTAATATAGGCCTTTCATCTATTCAACATCTTCTAAAATTTACAAGCCTATTGGACACAAAATTTAAAGTTGAATTTTCTATTAGACACAAAATTTAATTTTATGTCTAGTAGATTCTTTAAACTTTTTAAAATATTAAATGCGTTAAGTACAATATTTTTTCTAAATTAAGTAATCCATAACCTTAAGAATTAAAAGGAAAAAAAAATCAATCCACAATTCATAATTCACATTAGATTACAACATGTTAGAAATTAAACATAAGCAACATTAATTACCAACATTAGTAACATGCTAAAAATTAAACATTACCAACATTACCAACATGCTAGAAATTAAAAACAATGGCTAAATTAAGATACAAAATAAGAGAAATAAATGAAATGGATGTGCATGAACCTTGATGAAAACTTGAAATAAACAACAAATTTGTAAGCAATGAAGGGGGAAGGAGGCGGCGGACGGTGGTCAGCGGCGCGAAGGGGGAAGGGTAGGCGTGTGGAGGGCGGCGACAAGGAGGAGTGGCGGGAGAATGAAGGGAAGAAGGAAAATGGGGCGCGGTGTGAAGGGGGTGGCAAGCTAAAAATCAAGGGGGATTAGGGTTGTTTGAGAGAGAAAAAATTTTGGATGTGGCACGAGAAAAAGAAGGGGTCTTGGTTTAAACCAGACCCCTCTTCCGACGCCGCCCGATGGGCGTCGGGAGATCCGGTGGAACTCTCGATGCATTTTAATGCGTCGGGAACTCCCAACGCCGGTTTGGATGTGTCGGGAGTTCCCGGGGAACTCCCGACGGTTTTTTACTTCGCCGAGAGAGATCGTCTCTTCCGATGACCTAACTCCCTTGCCTTAAAACAGCGTCGGGAGTTCTCGTTTTTCTTGTAGTGATATCTGCATGGTCCGATGGTCCCTCCGGATCTAAGGCAACACTTATTGTTTGATGACGCTTCTGTTACACCACCTCAACAGCCTCTGCCAGATCCCCTTGCTCCTCAACCTTAATGTTTACACCTTCTTCCAATATTATTTTTTTTTATGCGGTCATTCTATACTTTGTATTCAATTCATTTATTCTTTATAAGTTAATCAATTTTTTTTTTTTTTTGACTCTTGTACAGGCAATAGAAAATTTTTGTACTGCGTTCATTTGTACCTTATTTGTATACTTTGTTAATATTCGATACAATTAGAGTACATGATTCATTCTACTTTTTGCCTGTGCCTTTTTGTTTATCTTTCTTTATCAATTTTTGTAATGTTCTTAATCTTTTGTTTTTACGATCTTCATTGCATTGCTATGATGTATTATATGCTCATACTTAGAAACATTACTCATACTTAGTAAATTCTGACTAACAGAAACATTTCTCATACTTAGTAAATTCTGACTAACACTTAGTTAATTCTTAGTTTAGCAGTACTTTACCTTTTATCTTTCAAAGTTCTGCTCAAACCTTCTTTTTGAAATTTTCTTCTAAGTGTTTGTCTAGTCTCTCCAAACAACGCAAAGAAGACCTTGCTCATCTTTAAATTTTGGGGTGTGGAAGGTCTGAGCAGATGAGATCAAGATTACGCAGTATTTAAGAAAATGCGTCCATTTTCATAAAGAATTTCTTTTTTGTTTTAGCAAAACTCCAATGTCAGTGCAAGGAAAAACCTCAAAACTGTCCCAACCTGATAAAAGTTTAGTTGTGAAAGGAGCCTGCTCGTAGTTGGATGTTCGTATGAACCGTAGGAGCAAGCCAAAACGAAGGTGGGTTTTCGAGAACAACGCAGTATGAAAAAAAATAAAATGCAAGAGACAACTCCTTTGAATGTCATAAGTTAAAGTTGAAATTGGCACACAACCGTAGTTGGATGTCCGCATGACACCCGTGGGGATACACCAAAACGAAGAGTGTAACCATGACCAATAGTCTCTAAATAAATAAATAACGCAAAGTTTTGCTCACCGCATGTAGATATATTAAGTTGTTTTGACAAGAAGAGATAAACATTCTATTTTGAAAACTAGAAAAGCATCTTTGAGCAGAATTTTGTCATATAGAAGAATAAAGTAGGGGTTGCTAAGAATTAGCGAGGATAGAAGGAAATTGTAATGTCAAGTAATGGGCATGATTGCCTTAGTAGAAGATATGCTTGAGGACAAGCATATATCTAAATTTGGGGGTGTGATAACTTGTAGAAATACAAGTTATTTATGCTACCTTATCTAGATATTGTAGCCAAAAGTTAGTGAATATGCACCGATTGTATGAAAATTAGCTTAAAATTACAATAATTATAAATGATTGCAATTACACCCACTAACACCATAAAGATGGAAGACAAGCCGAATTTTACACTGTTTTGCAGGAAACCAAGTCACCGCTTGCGCTCAAGGCTCACGAGAAGCTGATCAACGCATCTCCGTCACATTGTGCCCATCAATCAACAATGAAGAGACGATTACCGCAATGACGGCGCAATGCAACAGTCGATCCAGACCTGACTTTCAACCACATTAGTAATAAAAATAACACCGTATGCGAACTCATGATCGAAAGATGCAGCTGAGCAATGCAAAAACGGAGGATAGAGACACGTGTACAACTAACGGTTGTGTAGAATTGACGGTCTGATTGCATAACAGAAGGAATAATATCCCTCCATCTTCGGAATTACCATAACCATCAGTGGGGACCACAAGGCAAGAGTTAAAGACTTGCACCTATAAATACCCCATAGATTTCAGAGAAAACATATGCTACTTGATACGGGGCTAAGTGCTGCTAAACTGTTGAAAGAAAAGGTTGAGCTAAGTGCTTAAGTGAAGAAATCCGGGAAGAAGACGAGATAAGGCCGGGAAGAAGACGAGATAAGACCGAGAAGTGAATTTCAGATCTAACCTGCCGAATACCCGATCGAAAGCTCTGTGCATAAATCTCTGCTATCGGTGGAGCAAGCCTGAGAGAGAAGCTCTTCCTACCATCAAATCCATCCTATCTAGCAAGCAGATCTCCATCGAATTAATGCCAAGACATTGGCACTTATTTGTATCTGTTCTATTTCTTTCATCGTTGTATTTCACTTTCTCTTTGTCTCTTCATTCACATACCATGTATCAAACGCTTAATAGACATATTAAATGTTTCGATAGCTTTCATATACCATTCTCTGTCTATTTCTGTTCCTCCATTAATCACTTTCTCCATGATGTCTTTTTTTTATCTTCTGATAGTTAATATGAAACAAACAAGCACTTAATTTGTGTTAAAGGTATAAAATGCGTTTAGCTAAGGCATGCTAGACGACATCTTTACCTGTGAGAGTAGAAGTGAAGATGCCATTCTAATCTATCGAGAGAGGGTTAGAAGAATGCGTTAACTAAAGTGAGTAGTACTTCCAGGCATGGAAGCAACCTTGCGTTCATTAGGTTATTCTCTGTTTCACCACAGATATGTGGGAGCGTGGCCAATCACTGAAATGTGTACGCCAAGAGAAGAGCGGAACAGTATTTTTAGCTTCAAAGAAATTGAGAACTTGCGCTATTTATATTATTTATCTTTCTCTTTTATTCTGTTCATAAGACTTGTCGCCGCATTCCACGTTCTTTGCATAACCTTCGCAGCCAGCCTTGACCCCAACATCTTGTATCGAGTCTGTTTCTTGTATCATCTAGCTTAGGTTTACTGTATTTCATTTTAATATCACATTTTTACTGTTTTACTTTACTTGACCGCAATTTTAATAATTGTACAAACACACCTTTAAAGATTGAAAAATCTAGTCACATATATCATGAACATATCACAATAACCTAAAACAGTCCCTGTGTTCGACCTCGGATCACATCGAGAAACTTGCGGTGGAATTACACTTGATTCCATCGTAAGAAAACTTTTGACAACGCATAGCATACTACGTGAACATCCATAATTAACGTATATCTAGCAGTAGTATCGCATCATTTCGAGCATAAAACATCATCAATCATACCTATCAGCGTTATCATCGACAATATTTCATCTCATGAAACATACAAACCATAGTTTTTTTTCTATTTTATGATACTTAATGTAAATCATATTTACATTAATCCTCCACTTGATATATCTCATACATCACACCAATTATATCATATATAATTGAATTTCCTCTTGTAAATTTGAACATTTCAAATAAACCCCAAGAATTGATTCTCAACTTGAATCCATTAAGCTACCAACGGGTCCTTATAGACTTATAGCTTGAAGCTCCAACGGTACGTGAATAACTGACTAAACTCTTTAGTCACAGGATCCACCATTCGTTAACTGTCGGACACTCTACAAAGACTGATAGTTGCACTCTCCTTACTACAGATATATTTTGTGTCCATATCAACCAATCAACAGTGCGATAACCCTTCATAGATCTCTCGTAAGTACAGCTGACCAATTTACCGTTTTGCCTCTATAGTTACATCAAACTCCTTAAGTACCATTGATTCCTCTAATGAACATAAGTCATAGTCCTACTATGACTGAGTCTTCTCTTCCAAAGAGAGGCTGTGGCCACTATGTTCAAGACCTGGAATCAGCCCTTAAATGAGCAATCTATCTACTTACCCCTGCTTCGGGGTATGAGTGAATTCCATCTTGTGTAATTGGATCCCAAATCAGACAAATCCCCAAACAGGTAGCATGTTGAGTTGGCAATCTGGCCACTCTCAGCCATACTAATCAAGGGACCGCCCTCAAAGGCAGGAGTTCTCAAAACTCTCAAGATTAAGGTCATGTCACCTATGGTCGTTTAGGTGAGATGTTAGTCTCAAGTATCAACAATGTTATATAAAGAGACTAGTCATCTTGTGGTCCAATCTTATACAAACTCTTTGTATAGAACACCCTAAAGAAAATTTATTCTAAAGAAAATGCCCATCTTTGGCATATAAGATTAGGACAGATAAATCTCGATAGGATTGAGAGACTGGTTAAGAATGGACTTCTAAGTGAGTTAGTATAAAATTCTTTACCTGTATGTGAGTCATGCCTTGAAGGCAAAATATGAGGTATTTTATTCGACATTTAGTAGCATTGACCCATAAAATCAATAAACAAACATCCAAGGTTATCTTCTATAGATTAAACATGTATGTAGAGACATACAGGTTCTGTAGTAGATGGATAAAGCTAGATACCTTATCCTGGTGACACTATGAATACGACCAACTTTGTAGATGTTACAATTATTGTAAAGTTCTACAATTGATCTGATCCTAATCATTCATATAGAGACATGTGAGCGGGAGTGTTCTATTGATAACGGATAGAAATGCACGTTATTACAACGCAAAGATATAAAACAACGTGGGTATGCGACAATAAAAATATACAAAATCAAGTCCAAAAGCATTAAGTTAAGAATATTGTGATCGCATGCGCCCATTGCATTAAAACAACTAATTTACTTATTTTATGCAGAAAAATGCGTTGGCGTAAAGCAAATTATGATCCAAGGAATTTGGTGCCCGAGCGCATCAAAAGATTGCGACCGCAAAGCCATGCGATCAAATGCACTCGCGAAGATCTGCTCAAGAAGGTGGCCGCATAAAGACGACACATCAAGGTGAAAGCATAATAAATCATGATGGGATGGAAAGCTGATGACAGTCAAATCCAAATTTATTTGACAAGCCGTTAACGACACACTGTAGCAAGTACATTCAATTTTTCGGTGACCATTAATCGGCGCATCAGACAGAATAATTTATAACCGCCTATCATTGCAATCATTCGAGAGAAAAGATTCTTCACCTTGAACTCTATAAATACCGAAGGCCACCATCGTTAAAGAAGTTCCAATTTTGCTGGTTCGATATATACACAGTTCGCCATATACATAGAAGATAGATCATAGATAGTCATTAGTCTGTAATTCATATACTTAGAAGGTGGAGGCGAGCGAAGAGAAGAAGACGCCGAGAGATCACTCCTGGGTAGCTCGAAAGACTGCTGGGAGGCACTATAAATGGAAAGAGGGCCGACACTTGCAAAAGTAAGAACATTCTTTTGGGCAGAGTAGAGTAAAACATAGTGTAAAAGCCTCAGAAAGTAAGATATTGCTATCGAGCTTCCTATCCCTACTTTCCATTATTGTTTTGTATTCTAATTTTATTTATAAAATGGAATTTGCATCTCTACATCTGTTCAATCTCTTCACATTGTGCATGAGTAACTAAATTTCTAAATGAGTTAAGAAGCATTTAGCTAGCATGACCTTCACCTTATGCGATCATCTTGTCTTATATATGCGTTCTTCATCCTTTAAAGATACTTGAGAGAGTAGTCTAAAGAAAAAACCTAGACTTCAGAGAGTCAAGTTAGAATCTAGGCTTGAAAGAGTCAGATTAGAACCATATAAGCAAGAGATAGCAACTTAGAGATAAGTTCTGTTTGCCATTATGCATTGCATGCACCCTAGAAATAGGATATGATAGTATGCGGTCACCTTGTGTATGTGTGTGTCATTCATCATCGCATAGACAAGAATAGAGGCTTAGACATAAGTCTTATCGACATTATCATATACATCGCACGCGTCCTAGAAATAGGTACTATGGCATTTGCATTGAGAGATGACATACTGTTGTATGTGTGTAGCATGGCCACATAACTTGAACGCAATCTTAGGAAGTGTTAGCTAAATTCCTTCCCAACCTATTCCCCGCATACTCATTGAAACTTTCACTGTCATCAACTCTTCACTCAATTTCACTGCATAGGATTTATACTTAAAACAATACACCACCCAAACTTAGTTTTTTTTGTCACCACAAAGGAATCAAAATTTACTGTCGCATATTGTCTCAGTAGTCCCTGTGTTCGACCCTAGACTTACTAGGCAACCTAGTAGGATTTATACTTGGATTTTACTAGAAAAATTTGCATGTGCAACGAATAGTTCATCACCGCAATTTCATACCATTATTTCATCACATTCACAACGCATCAGCTACACAAACCATTTTGTATAAGACTGGATCACGAAATGAATAGCCTCATTATATAACACCGTTAATAGTACATATTTACATTTCACCAAGATGACCATAGGTGACATGACCCGAATCCTGAGTGAGTTGTGAACTCCTGCCTATGAAGACACTCCTTTGATATGTATAAGTGAGAGTGGCCAGTTCACCGACTTAATATGCCTACCATTTTGGGGATTCGTCTGATTGGGGAGCTGGGCATACAGCTACATAAGACAAAATTCACTCTTCTCTTAATGTTGGGGTAGATAGATAAATTGTTATTTTAAGGGCTAATTTCGGGGCTTAAAAAATGTATCACCACACCCTCTCTTGGCCCAAGAGGAGTTTGGTCATAGTTAGACTATGACTTATTGTTCATTGGAGGGATCAGTGGTACTTAAGAAGTTAGATGTAACTATAGGGCAAAATAGTAATTTTGGCCCAACTATACTTACGAGTAATTTGTGAAGGGTTATTGCACTGTTGATTGGTTATATCCAATAGACACAGAAATATATTTGTAGTGTGAAGAGTGCTGCTGTCAGTACTTAGTGGAGTTATCGGCAGTTAATGGAAGTTTGATACTTTAATTAAAGAAGTTTAATTAATTATCCAAGTACCATTGGAGCTTCAATCTATAGATCCATAAGGTCCCTCAGTAGCTCAACTGAGGTAATTGAGAATCAAATTAATTTTCGGTTAATTTGAATTACTCAAATTAATTGACAGATTAATTATATGTGATTTAATTATTTTAAATTTATTATATATGATATAATTAATAAAATGTATCTAATACATTAATAATATAAAGTTTATTTGAGAGAAAATAAATATTTGAATATGATTCAAATATTAATTATATGAATTAGATTCATATTATTAATTTTTAATATAAATTTGATTTATATTAAATAATGTAGTTGTTGAGAGATAATAAACTATAGATTATATTATGTCTGATATTATATATATTTGGATTGGTGTCCTAATTCTCTTAGTGGTCTCGTAATTTGAAAACATTTTGTACACATATTGTTATTAATAAAATAAATGTTATTTTATAAGCATTTACTCGAATCTAATAAACTAAAATCTGTGGTTATTTCATGTAACTTAAGCATGTATGTGGAGACATACAAGTGGATCATGCCTTAAATAATAATCTAAATGGTCTGTAGTAGATGGATAAAGGAGGGATACCTTATCCTGATGACACTACGGATACGACTGATATCCCGCGGGGCCCATTCTCCGTTTCCCCACGATTCTCTGTGGGATTCCCCGTGGGGATTCTTGTGGGGATTCCCCATTTTTTTTAGTTAAAATTGTATTAGTCCACAAAAAATTCATTAAAAAAGTTTATCGAATTCCTCGTTTTTTAATTCAAGTGATTTTATTTGAAATTTGACTAATGCACAACAAATGAACAAAAAACAATAGACTATTCCATGAAGTAAACACAATTGACAATTAATTGACAATCAATTGACAAGTTAAAAGCTAACAAATCCATTAGATAACTTTACAACTTAACATTCAATAAAGTTTGAATAAGGAAGTTAATTAAAGGCAATACATTCAAATAAGTATTTCACCATCGAATCTTTCAATAAAACTCGTCCTTCTCTCTTCAACGACTTCACAATCAAATCTTTCACCATCACTTTTCTTGGCATCATCCCATCCTTAGGTGTATTCATTCCTACATTTAAAAATTAAAATGTAATAAACAAATAATGTCACAAAAAAATAAAAAATAAAAACTAGACCACGAAATAATGTTAATCTTTGAACATATACCTTAGTTACCATGCCATCTTCATCAGAATCGTCTGCATCTTCTAGAACAATTGCTAATGTGTAACTATTTATTTTCCGTGCTTGTACCTTACATTGTCAAATATTTATAATAAAAGAAAATATTTATTAATATATTAAATGATAGAAAGATGTAAAACAAAATAAACAAACTAACCTGTCAAAACTTCAGTTGCAATTTTTGAGCGCACATCAAAGCCTCTATCATCTTTGAAGGAAGTTTGTTACGATGTGGAGCTCTGATGCAACATTAGATAACAAGATGGCTAATATGTCTCTTGCAATTTCTTGTGATTTATAGATTATGGTATATATTTTTATTTATTTTGTACTACTTTGAATTATTATATATACAACATCAAATTAATATATGATTTATATACTGTGATATAACTGATAAAAGAATACGGTTAAACAATATATACTCGTAATTTATATATTATACCATCATTAAGGATATTGTACATCTAAGCTTTCAAATGGTATAACTATCTATTTGAGTATATATCAAATATGTTTACTAGTATATTTCATATATTGGTTAGATCATTTGAAAATATCTAATATAATATTCTAAGATATATTTAAAAATAACATGAATCTACCAATAAGCTCAGTTGTTTGATACATGCAATGTGTTAAATGATAAATAAAATCATGCATTTTCTCTCTCCAATTGAACATGGTAACAAAATCTCAACTAATTAATACTATATAATGAAGACATTTTCTCTATCTAAAATTAAGTATGTTTTGTAAATATGAAAGATTTTTCCAAGGCATATTCTCTCTCTAACTGTCCACCCATCCGAAAATTCTATTAAATCTCATGTATAAAAATATTAAAAAATTTGTAAATTTATGAAAATAAATTTTGAAAAGAGATTGAATCTCTAATAATCCAATTTTATAATAGAGTTGGCCCAGAGCCGGCCTATTTGAACCATATTTAGATTGATCCAATGAATTTATTATTGGATCGACCTAAATATGTACATGCATATGTATAGTTCTTCTTATATTACATTTTATACACTAAAAGCGTAAATTTTTTTAATACTCTTTTAAATTTATTTAGATATATTATAATTTTTAGTTAACGTAATTTTTTAAAGAAATAATTAAACACTAAATAAAACTTTATAATATCAATATTTTTATCAAGAAAAAGTAATAAAAATATAAAGTACATTAAATAAAAATGTAAATGTAACAAATTTTAATAATATTTGATCGGTAAGGAAATCTAAAATAATATACATATATATTTACAAATAATTTATATTCAACGAGCTAATCCAATAGTCGACTATAGTCCAACCTAAGTACGACCCAATTTTTAATTCTAGGAATCAAACCCAAAGGTTAGGCAACGGGCTTGGCTATTAAAGGTTGAATTCAAATAAAGTCCAAACCTTCAATATTTAGGATTAGACTAGGTCGGGCTGACCAAGGTAAGCTAGGGTTTGTAATTTCTTTTTCAAGTATAATTAGGATAGGAGGATTCGAATCATGTTAATGAGATATATGTATATGCAGGATCCCGAGTCAAGCAACTGGTGGTTGAAGGTGCAAGGGCAACCCGTGGGGTATTGGCCGCCGACGCTATTTGGGTACTTGGACCATAGCGCAACGTTGGTGGAATGGGGCGGCGAAGTGTTTAGCTCAAACATAAAGAAAGTGCCGCACACTGGGATGGCTATGGGGAGTGGAGATTATGCTGGGGAGCTTTACATGCATGCTAGCTTTGTTAAACAACCAAGAATTGTGGATTATTCACTTCAATTGAAATATCCAGAAATGGTGGGAACTTGGGCTGATGAGCCCACTTGTTACTCTGTTGATAATTACCAACAAACCTACACAACCGAACCTGTCTTCTACTTCGGTGGTCCTGGTCTCAGCCGTGACTGCCATTGATATCTATGCTCTTCTATCTTGCACAATAAAATTAAATAAAAAATGTGTCAAAATTTAAACTTAAAGACTGTCAACTTGTTCAGTTGCTTGATACTATTTATCCCAATTCCTTGTAATATATTGAAAATTGTCAATGTAACCTTTAATACAATTTTCAAATCCAAAACCAAACCCAAGTAATTATCAAACACTACAAGAAAATATACAATCCATGACACATGCACATTAGCATATTTAGAGGGGAGAATGAAAAAACAGTCATAAAATGTAATTTTACGCATTTTTGATAGAAAAGAATAGAGTTTTTCAGAATTTTTTAAATTCATGACAGTTTTTTTGTGTCACAATTAATGATGGTAAAACAAGAGTTACTAAATGTAAGAAAATGAAAAAGGTACATTGGCGGGAAAGAACGGAAAATTTTAAACTTTTTAACTACTATAATAGTGACAGATCATTATAGTTTGGGATTGTTTCGTAGTATCATTAATATTTGACTTGCATGAATTATCATTAAAAATAATTAATAAAAAATTAGTTGATGTGTTTGATAATTAATTATAAATTAAAAAATATTGACCATGTAGAGTAAAATTTACTTCTAAATTCAAGAAAACTCGTTATAAATTAATGTTAAATTAGAAAAATATTAATAACATTTATGTAGGTTTTAATTTTAAATATGCACTATTGTAACAACCCATGTTATTAAATTCAGACTATAATTTAGAAAATTAAAATCTCATTATTGAGGAAATTTAAGTTAAATTTCTTACATGTTGAGAAAATGGATGGTTGCATGAAAAAAAAATTAATTCCTAGGTTTTGGGGTTTACATATGAAAAGTTGCCTAATTTTAAAATAAAAATCCAATCCCTTTGCCTAAAATTGATAATATATTTAATGGTTTTAACACTTGGGGCATTTAAGTTATATTTCTTACAGGTTGAGAAAATAGTTTTTTTTAAAAATATATATATATATATTTATTTCCTAGGTTTTGGATTTTTTTTTTTTTAATATAGATTTTGGAGTTTACATTTGAAAAGTTGCCTAATCCTAAAATGAAAATCGGAACCCTTTAGTTAGAATTGACAATATATTTAATAGTTTTAGCAATTGTGGCATTTAAGTAAAAATGGTTAAATGGCAATTTTGTAATTAAGATGCCATTTTTTAATCTTTATGGTTCCATCGTATTCATCTTCTCCACGAAGTATCAACCTTGGTCGCAGAGCTTCATCCAATAATTTTATGTTATCAAATTAAAATCTGGTGATGGTAATTACTACTTCATACTGACACTCCTTTCTTGTTGGGATCAATGACAAGTATCTGCCACTAAGAATATCGTACCTCAACTGTTTTAAGTTCAAAAGAACTATGTTGCAGCTTGCTCCTTTCCCATCTGCATTCTTCTTTACTATTTTCTAATTTAAATTTGTCTATGGATGATTTCTCTAGAGTATCGACACTTCCTTATAAGCATTATTCTTCTGCAATTCAAACTCATTATGCTGTGTTCTGAAGATCATTGCCAAAATACCAAGTAAGATTCATTCTCCTCAACCCAGTAAAATTCCATCTTTATGCTTTTTCTTTTCCTTTGAAGCAGTGGAATATCCCTTTAGAGAAAAAGGAGTGATGGGATTTGGAGTTTAAAATGTAGAAAGAGGAGAAAAATAAACTAAAAATTGTTAGCTTATTCAAGCTAAGTATCCATGATACTACATTGCATTTTGACCCCCCTCCCCTTCATCCATTTCTATCTCTCATGTTTATTCATTTGTTTTGTGATTCAGAGAGCTCCAAGGAAGGCATTGGATGTCCTTAACACAGTCGAACCCTCCAACTTCATACTGAAACTTTTTTTTTTTTTTTTTTTTTTTTTTTTGGGATGGTGCTTATTTTCTTTGTAAACAACTTAACCAAAATTTTGTTACCAGTTTTTTCGTAAATATTTTCCTTGTATTAACGTTACAAACTTCATTCGTATATATGAAAGTTCATATTTATGTTTGTATACATATTTTGTATCAAAATTGAAAGAAACAATAGGTATAATAACATGTATGAGACAAATAGTTATTCATCATTAAAAGCATATTTTTTACATTTCATAAATGTCATGAGATGTAGTTATGATATTACATAAGGGTCAATGTACATAGTTCAATAACTTTTCAAAAGGTACCACAATTAAGATATTAATGACATTGTAAAGGTGACATTACTAATGTTTTTGTGACAAATTTTTAATGACAAGGTAAAAATTTAATTGACAAAAACAAGTCAACTTTTTAGTTATTTATTGACTAATAAATTGTCATAAAAATTTTAATTATGGTAGGTAATAAATGTCAATAAATGCTTATTATTGATTGAATTAAAAAGTCATGGAGCAACTAATAACGACTGATTTTTCATGTGTCATCTATTCACTAAACTTGATTGTGAATTCAAAGACTAAAAAAAGTGTAAAAATTTGTGTTAGTGATAGTTTTTTAAGTCATAAAAATCTGTTTTTGTTGTAGTGAATGTTTTTCTTCCTTATTTTTAAGAAGAAACCTAAAATTGTGATATAAATAGAATTTATGATATATACAATTATTTGTGTTGAACGTTGAGTGTTTTATACTTATATACTGGTTATTGAAATTGTTAAATTAATTCTGAATTACATTTCTATTAGGGAGATGGTGTTAAATTTTGATTGTTGGGATTATACATACTATGATATAAAAGAAATTTACAATATACACTGGAATTTATGTTGAATATTGAGTCAATTTCTGATTTATATACGGTAATATATTTCATATATTAGTTAGAATATTTGTAAACATTTAAGACAATGTTCTAAAGTGTATTTAAAATAACTATGAGTCTGTAAGAAAAACTAGCTGTTTGATACATTTAAATATATTAAATGAAAAATAGAATCATATTCGATACATTTTCTCTCTCTAATTGAAAATGAGAATAACTCTCAAGTAATTAATAGAATATAATAAATGCATTTTTTCTCTCAAACATTGAAGATGCTTTGTAAATATGAAAAAGTATCATAAATGCATTTTCTCTCTCCAACCACCTCCCAACGATATAATTGTAGATTGGAGATTAAAAAGGTAATTGAATTCCTAATTTTTCTGTAATTAACTAACCTACTTAGACATTTGTGAAAATAATAAAAAATGTTGACATAATTGAAATATAGAACATTTATTGTTATCCCATAAAAATATGAAACAAAATTTTATCATATAGATATATATATATATATATCTCCCAGAGAAACTAATAAATATATATTTTCAAGACGTTTTTTTTATAATTTCTTCTTTTTTTCTCCAGAGAAACCAATAAATATATATTTTCAAGACTTCTTTTTTTATTTTTTTTATTTTTTTTTTGTCGTAAAGAAGTGGGGAATATACGGATTAGATGCGGCTATTGAAAATGTTTGTGAGGAGGATGAGGACATAAATTAAATTATATACTTTGAACCTCTCCTATCTCACTACGTTTTCTTTCTTAAAAGATAAAAAGAAAGGTCAGAATTTAATACACCCTATAAAAGAAACTCATGTTTAAAATCTATTATATATTAAATGTAACGACACATTTGATGACTTGGCAAAAAAAAATCATGTACATATATTTGAACTCATTGTTCTGTTTTTCAAAAGAAACAAGTTTGAAACTTTTCATTTGGGTTTTGTGTTTTGGGTGGAAAAAAAAATGGAGAAGAGATATGATGAAGTAGTGATATTGTTGACAATGGTGGCTTTGGTTACTGGTGTTTCCATTGTTGATGTAAATGCAACCACCATGGAGATGAATAGTTATTCACAAAGAACACAGAATTTATCTTTGCAGATTCAGAAGAAGTTAAAGCTTCTCAATAAACCTGCCATCAAGACCATTTATGTAAACATAACATCTTGGTTTCCTTGGTTCTATACTGTTAATTTGAAATAATAATATATATTGGTAGAAATAAATGTTCTCTCTCTTTCTTTCTTTCTTTCTTTCTTTCTTTCTATTTATTGATGGTTTAATTTTGCAGAGTAGAGATGGAGATATTATTGACTGTGTTGACATTTACAAGCAGCCTGCTTTTGATCATCCTTCTCTAAAAAATCACACCATTCAGGTTTGTTATATTTTCCTTCATTACTCTGCGCATAAACTTGCTCGATAACTTCATTTAGTTTTCAATGTTTTAAACAAAAGAACAACTAAATAGTCTTGTAAAAAAGAGAAATTTGTTTTTAATTAATTGCATGCAGATGAAACCGGAGTTGGGTATGGATTGGAAGATGTCAACAACACAAAACGAATCGTTTGGATCAGAACCATTTCATTTTCAAGTATGGCAAAAAAGTGGAAGTTGTCCCAAAGGAACCATTCCCATTCGCAGAATTCGTGAACAAGATTTACTTAGAACCAATTCTCTCCATAATTTCGGCAAGAAATTTCCTTATGGAAATTCCAAGCTGGGACCAGAAATCAGTCGTTCTGTAAGTAGTCTAAATTTCAATTTTTTCCTTTTTTCTCTTTGGAGTTGAGTTGATTAATTTGGTACTTATATATATGTTTTAATGTGGTATTAATTATGAATCAGACGGCAATCCTATTTACAACAGGATTCAATTACATTGGCGCTTCGGGAGATATCAATATTTGGAACCCTAAAGTTGATTTGCCTAATGATTTTACAGCTACCAAAATTTGGTTGAAAAATGGCCCTTCTGAAAGATTTGAAAGCGTAGAAGCAGGCTGGATGGTTTGTTGCTTTTTGTTTTAACTTGCAATTTCTGCACTTGCAACCCACCTGGTTATCTATCTTTTTTGTGCTCCTGTTACTTTTTATCTATTTAAAAGAAAATATTTAAATATTTATATTTTAGTGTGTAGAAGAGGAGAAAGTATATTTATATTTTAAAAAAGATAATTTATTTTTTGGATGTAAGGATTAACATGCTTTAATATTTGGTTTTTATGTTTATTTCTTTACAGGTAAACCCTAGATTATATGGAGATAGAAAAACTCGACTCAGTGTATATTGGACGGTAAGATTGTGTTTTTTGCCTTTTCGTTTATGATATTTGTAGCAAATAATTTACAAGATTTAAGCTTTCTTTCTTCAAAATTGGAGGAAAAAAGAACTTATGTCAATAGTTTTAACTTGTAAAGTTCATTAAATTGTTGAATGAAGATGCAGTTTCTAATTGAGTGTAACCATCTATTTTGTGACTTGATAAATTGGGTTAGGTTGACTCATACAAATTGACTGGGTGCTTTGATCTAACATGCAGCGGGTTTGTCCAAACGAACCCTAGTGTGGTACTTGGTTCAGTCCTGGAACCTGTGTCATATACAGGTGGACAACAATTCATTATCTCTGTTGGTATCTTTCAGGTATTTAACTTCATATACAAATTTTCACCATCTCTTTCAATTATACAACAACCTAAAACATGACATTGTTGCCAAATTTTAATGTATGTCCTTCAATGATGTTCGAGAGAAAGGCAAAACTTTTTATATGATTCATTATGCATGTTCTAGAAAAACTACTTTTTTTTCCGGGATTGAAATACAACTAAGGTCTATTTGGATTGACTTAATAAAAAAGTTTTTTTTTAAAAAACTTATTTTTATTTAAATACATTTGATCAAAATAGTTAAAAATACACATAATAGTTGTTGCACCTAACATTAAATAATTTTGTAAAAGAAAAAAACTTATTTTTATTTAAACANAAAAAACTTATTTTTATTTAAACACATTTGATCAAAATAGTTAAAAATACACATAATAGTTGTTGCACCTAACATTAAATAATTTTGTAAAAGAACTTCACAACACCCCATCCTATAATAAATCTAATATGGATAGGTTTCTTAGGATGGGTTTTTGTGAAATAAAATGTTACTTAAACATTATAATACGTTAAATTATATTACTCTTGTAAACATTAGTCAACATTGGTGAAAAAAGCGTCAAATTTTTGTCCATGTCTTTTCTTTTTTTTTCCCCTACCATAGTAATAATTCCAAATGGTCTTTTATACATTGGTACGTATCATTGCCTAACGAACTAAACCCTTAATGGAGGGTATCTCACCAAAATTTCATACTACACATCTATGTATTGTCGGTTTCCACATTACAATATTTTAAGTAGTAAAAGCTTATAAAATAACATAATACATCGGTGCCATTTTTATAATAGTGAAAACGATAAATTAAGTAGTATACTAGTATTATAGTACTAGAAATTTTTATACAAAAATTTGTTGGGGAAAAAAACCTCTCACTATTAGTGTATGAATAAACAAAAAAACAAAAAAACAATAAAATTGACAACACAAGAATTAACTTTAAAAAAGTCCAAGCTAGAGAAAAAACACAACCAAAAAAATTTAATATGTAAAAAATTATTACAATCACACAAAAATCTCTCCTAGGTCCCAATTTTAACTAGAGTTAAAACAACATAAAGTGTTTATAATTGGGACGATTTGAAACCAAAGATATAAGTGTTATTCTAGATAAAGACTGTTGTGTTGTGGATAAATCCACAACCTCGAAAGCAAGAATGACGTAACCTCGGTGCTATATCACAAGAAGCTAGTTGCTCCCCAGAGTTCACACAATACCTTGACTTTGACGTACATTCGTTGGAAGACGAATTGGAATCAATCGAAAAATTAGCTTAGAAACGTCAAGGGCAGCGAAAAACAAAGAAGATTTGTGAAGATGAGAGGCTAGGATTTTTTCCGTGCATATAGAAGCGGCTCAAAAAACTTTTTTTAAAAAAAGAAACAAAAAAACATTTTTAGATTTGGAATTAATTCCAAGAATTAACAAATTAACACATTTATTTTGGTAAATAAAAATGTTTACACAGTAATTTTTTTTATAGAAATTTAAAAAGGATAAATAATAAAAAGTAATTTTTTTTCCACACAAGCATGATTACTCAAACTCACACATCCGACCGGATGACAATAGTATACATGTAGTGAAAGGGTTATACTTACACCACCACCACATTTTGGAAATTCCCTTACAAGCATTTATATATATGTACCCATTTGCCAAGCCTAAATCTTCCTTTGTAGGATAATTTTTACCTCTTTTCTCTCAAAACTATTTTTTTTTCTTTTGCTATTGACCAAAATCCAAAGTCATTCCTAACCATAAGTTTCTTTTATAGTACTTGTTTTCAACGTAGAACAACTACACTTTTGATACTTTGTGAAAACTCAATGGAATTTACTAATTTGTAAAATGCGATAGAGATTACCCATGTGAATGTGTTACTATATTGTAGGATCCTAGATCAAAGAGTTGGTGGTTGAAGGTGCAAGGGAAACCAGTTGGGTATTGGGCAGAGAAACTATTTGGTTACATGGACCATAGCGCGACGTTGGTCGAATGGGGCGGCGAAGTTTTTAGCACAAACGTAAAGAAAGTGCCGCACACGAGGACAAACATGGGGAGTGGAGACTATGCTGGTGGGCTTAACAAATATGCTTGCTATGTGAAACATCCAAGGATCGTCGATAATTCGTTGCAATTGAAGTATCCACAAAAAGTGGGAATATGGGCTGATGAATCTAATTGTTATTCTGCTTATAATTATCAACCAACCTATACAATTGAACCTGTCTTCTACTTTGGTGGTCCTGGTCGTGGTCGTGACTGCCATTGATATATATATATATATATATATATATTGTTGCTCTTTCTTTTATCTTTTATACATTAACATGGAAATTATAAAAAGACTTTGTACTTCCAAGATTGTTCAATTACTACTCAATAATATTAAGGAAAATATTAATTTATACCTTTGAACTTTGGAAATTATATCGATGTAAACCCTTAATTTTCATAACTGTATCAATTTAAATCTCAAATTATTAATTGTATTAATTTAAATCATGAACATTCATCGACATATCAATTTAAACTCTAAACTTTCATAAGTGCGTTAATTTAAATCATCCATTACGTTTTATTTGAATACACTTATGAAAATTTAGGATTTAAATTGATTTACTTATGAAATTTAATGGTTTAAATTGTCACAATTATTAATTCGAGGTTTACATTGATAAATCTCTAAAAGTTCAGGGTTTAAATTGATACATTTATTAGTTTGGGGTTTAAATTGATACAACCCCAATGTTTAGGGGTGTAAATTGAAATTTTCCCTAATATTAATAACCTTGTTTCTTTTCTCAGGTCTGAACCACACCTTGACGATTAAGAACCCTACATCAGGAATTCGAAATTTGAACTGCCCAAATCATTTAACTTCACAATATCAGTCTATGACCAACTCCGTCTTGGGTTCCCCTAAAAATCTAGTAGACATATTTTTAGTAACTTCAAGAAACAGCGATAGCTTTCAAAATACCATCAAAATTTTAGCAGCCATCTACTACAATTTCTCTTTTTAAAAGTGTTACAATATTGTAGTTGACTGATTTTGTTATAGGCAAAACTTGAGTAACATATCTTGCAAGATGTCGAGGACATTGTCAGGGACATTGTTACATGTCTGACAACAGATTCGATAGAAGACCTTTCCATATCTATCAACACCATATTTATATTGTACTCTTATTAAATTTTCCTATAGAGAATATTTATTCACTCCTAAAAGATATTCTCAAAACAAGCCATATTTATATTGTACTCTTATTATATTTTAAAATTAACCACCTTATTAGAAACGTTTACGCATTAAAAGTTTTTAGCTCGGGTTTGTCTAAGCCTCAACCTTCATGTACTATTATTAAGAACCTTTGTATTCCTCATTGAGGTTTCGTTTTCAATAGCCATTGTAGATCTCGATAGAGGTTTTTCTTTTGCTATAGTATTTAGGGGGAGTCTAAATATGTCTAAATGTGGTGAATGTGAAGGGATCTCACTTTGGGAGCCAAAGCACGTTGTATTGAGAGAATCTCATACAAAACTTGAAAAAACATTATTATGGAAGTGAAGGGAGCTCAAATTTAGGGGAAGCCTAACTTGAAATTGAAGAGGAAGCTATACGTGAGTCATAGAAGAACATTGTAAATTAACTCTATGTTTATCTAAAAGCTGAAGCTAGTAGATGAATTTAATCTTATATCATTTAACACTCCCCCTCATTTGTGGGCTAGAAATAAAGAGAATACCAAATAAATGGAAATCAATTATAATTAGGAAGGAAACAACAATATGAAAGAATTGAATGCCCCGTAAAAGCAAATGGTCGTCGTGCAATTGAAATTCAATTTGAAAAACGATTAAATTAAGAGTAGTAAAAAGTTACTAATATAGGATAAACACAAGAAATCTAAGCATGCTATCTAACAGTGGGAAAAGGAAAAAGGGATACTAACCCTCATAGAAACCCTTCTTCACAAAAATTCCTCTACGATCTGAACAACAACACTTCTTCACTCGAATAATGGAAATATTTCAGTAACATATACACACCAAGGAAGAACACCATCACTCGAACACCATGTTATTCATAGGAAACAAGGAATGATAGATGTGTGGGCTCCAAAACGTTTTTGGCAAAGGGAATGAGTACAGATAAAATGAGAGGAAAAAAATTGAGAGAGAGATTTTTTTCACATTCTGTCAAACTCCTCTTTTTGTGTCTGTATTCTCAATATAAACTAATAGGAAGAGGAAAGGGATGGGAGTTACTCTAACTCCCATCCATGTGTTGGGGACTTATTGTTGGATTGATGCCCTAAATCTCGTGGTCTTGTAGTTTGTAATCTTTTTTTTTTGTACAAACAGATTATTTATTTAATAAAATAAGTGTTATTTTATTTGACATTTAGTTGCAATAACTCAAAAACAATAAACTAAGATCCAAGGTTATTCGATGTAGCTTAAACATGTATACGGTAACAAACAGGTGGATCATGTTTAAGTAATAACCTAAACGGTCTGTAGCAGATGGATAAAACTGGGTACCTTAACCTGATGACACTACGGATACGACCCGTTTTATAATTGTTTCAATTGTTGTAAGGTATTACAAGTGATTTGATCCTGAACATTCATGCGGAGACATATGAACTAGAGTATCCTATACAAAAAGTTTGTATAAGACCGGACTACAAAATGTTAAGTCTCTCTTTATAACATTGTTACTAGAAGAGATTTACATTTCACTAAGATGACCATAGGGGACTTGACCTTAATCCTAAGTAAGTTGTGAACTCCTGCCTATGAGGACGATCCTTTAATCTGCATGGGTAAGAGTGGCCAGATATGCCGACTCAATATGTCTACCATTTGGAGATTCACTAATTGGGGAGCTAGAAACATAGCTACACAAGAAAAAATTTACTCTTTCTTGTTATTAGAGTAAGTAGATAAATTATTCCTTTAAGGACTGATTCTGAGTCTTTAACAATGTGGTGCCACACACTCTCCAGACCTCAGAGAGGTTTAGTTATATTTGGACTATGCCTGATTATTCATTAGAGGGATAAATGGTACCTAAAGAGTTAGATGTAACTACAGGGGTAAAACGGTAGACCTAGTTGTACTTACGAGCAATATGTGAAGAGTTAAAGTACTATTAATTGGTTATATCGAATGGACACAGAAATATATCTACAGTGTGAAGAGTGCAATTGTCAGTCTTTAGTGGAATCACCGACAGTTAATGAAGGTTAATTAATTTAATTAAAGAATTTAACTAATTAAGCTCGTATCATTGGAGCTTCAATCTGTAGGTCCCCTTGTTAGCTCAGTAGAGATTAATGAGAATCAAATTAATTTTGAATTAATTTGAATTGTTCAAAATAATTAAAGGAATTAATTGTATGTGATATAATTAATATAATGTATATGTTACATTATAATATACAGTTTGATGAGAGAAATAAATATTTGAATATGATTCAAATATTAATTATATGAATATGACTCATATATAAACTACGGATTAAAATTTATATGAATTTAATTCATATTAAATCTATAGGTTATATGAGAGAAGTTAAACTATAGGTTATATTATATGTGATATAATAAACTATATGTTACCTATTATATGGGATATAATATAGTTTTAATTGAATTATATTAAGTTAGTTAATATAATTATTATTTAAATTTAAATATTAAAATAACTCCCTTTGGAGTTATTGGAGTTTTTTCACATTGGCGGAGGGAGTTATTCTACAAAAGTTAGTGCTTTTAGAATACGTGAAAACCTAGAAGATTTAACCTCTCTCTATATTCTCCTTCTCCTATACATTTTCTCTCAAGAACACTCCTTTCCCTTTCACCAAAAAAAAAAAAAAAATCAAAAGTTCACAACTCTCTATGATTCTCATATTGAGAATAACTCTGGTTCCATTGTGGTAGTGTCCAAAGGAGGTTGTTGTATTCGAGAGAAATTGTTGTGTGCATGACTCCGTGGGGAAGGTCCAGTCACCGGAGAGGAAACATGAAGAAAAATTCTTTAAGGGTTAGTATTTCTTTTTCTTTAGTATTTCTTTTTCTTTATTCTACTCTATAAATTCAGTAGAAAAAGCATGCTTAAGGATGTATGTTTATCTTGTTTCCGTCTTCCTCTATTTTATTGAGTTTGTAAAATGAAACTCGAGACACCCGACATTCGTACACTTCTACTGTGGGAATTCCAATCTCTTTAATCAGTATTAGAGTCAAATCGTGTCTTTGAATTTTGTTTTGAAACTTAATCTCAGAGTTTTGGTGGGTTATTAGCACTGCATTGGGAATGTATGCTTAGGATTGCAATTTGGATGTTTACAAAAAAAATTGGCATCAGATTTACTGCTTTAAAGTATTTAAAGTTGTAAGGGCCCGGTGTTTTGGGCATTTAAATATCATTTATCGAGTCTATAAGTCCATATTTATCAATTTGTAAGTGATGTTGAAGAGTTTGATACCATTTGGAGCATAACGTACAATGTAATTATGCTATGTCTTACGCTGTAAGGCAGAATCCCACGGCAGCAGCGTTGCAACGTTGATGAGGAGCATAACGATGCTGTGTGGAACTCAGCGTCACGTTGTGACAAGCTCTAGACCAGCGTAACTACGCTCCTTTCGAGTGTCTTACGCTCCAAGTGAGACATGTGCACGTCAAGGCAGTTCCAAAACATGAGTTCAAGCAGGCAAGCTGTTTCTTAGAGTAGTATTTTACCTTTGAATTATTATTGTAATTATTATATTTTAATTAATTAAATTAATATAATTATTATATAATTTAATTAATTGTTTAGGATATCAATTTTTTGGTCCAAAGTTGCTGGTTATTATTTTATATATGTTATATATGATTTAATTTTTTATATAGCATATTGGATGTCATATAGATTAAAATCTTACTATAGGATAAACATAAAATCATGCATCATTTTAATATAAGTGTTATATTATATATTTGTATGATTTAATTAAGCATGCCCATGCATTATATTAAATATAATTGTTATATTATATGATTGCATTCATGAATAACATGCCCATGCATCATATTATATTATTAATGTTATAATATATAGTTTGGATGATGGATGTTATTGTTTTAATTACTTTATAATATAAGAGTTATGTTATGTAATGAAAATAGAAATACATGAAGCGTGACATTACCTTAGAAAATATAATTATTATATTTTATGTATGTCATTCATGCATGTGTATAGGTTTTAATTGTTTCATTAAACTTTATAAGTGTTATAAAATAATGAAATTAGAATTAAAATTTATAATCAAGAGTTGCATGCTAACATAGTTTAAAATTAATTTTAAATGGTTTAAAATTAATTTCACATAGATCAATGTTACAATATTTCTAATATGATTAGAAATAAGATAATCTTTTATTTTCTCTTTAATAGGATTAAATTGGATAAATAAAAGATTAAATTTATTACATAATTGTCTATAAGAGACCTTCTAAGGAAGGTTTTGTCTAGGCTGGGATATTTAAGCTAACGTAAACAGAACACACTTACTTGGGAATCGACCTAAAAGGTGAATTAGATAACTATGTTATAAGCATGCAATAAATGATTATGTTTATTAAAGTATTTAATTAACAAGAATCATTATTGGTAAACTAGCCAATATAAAAGTTATATTGGAAAAATTTTAACAATCACTTAGTTAAATTGTTAGTCGGATTTACCTAAGTTAATAAATTCTAGGTTTAAAACACTCGGTAGGAGAAAAATAATGTATATGATATGTCAATTTCCTTTCACGTTTCTCCCTAAATAGTTCACGCCGTGATATCTATGTTTGACTTTGAGGCACTTTTGCTTGTGTCCCTCTATGGATGGTGTTTGCATAGGCTAATACCAAGGTGAATGGAGAGAGTGTTTATGTGTCAACACATCCCACAATCTCCTTCATTGGTTTGTAGTAAAGTTTCATGCTCGGCCTTGAGGCACCTTTACTTGTGTCCTCTTACGGATGACATTTGCATATTAAGTTCAATTAATTATCTCACATATAATTAATTCCCTCAATTAATTTGAACAATTCAAATTAATCCAAAATTGATTCTCAATAATCCTTGTTGAGTTACAAAGGAGACTTTATGAACCTGTAGATTGAAGCTCCAATGGTACTTGAATAATTAATTAAACTCCTATAATTAAATTATTCAACATCCATTAACTGTCGGTCACTCCACTAAAGATCGACAGCTACACTCTTCGCACTACAGATATATTTCTGTGTCCATTAGATATAACCAGTCAACAGTGCGATGACCCTTCACAAATTGCTCGTAAGTACAGTTGAGCCAAAATTATCATTTTTCCCTTATAGTTACATCTAACTCCTCAAGTACCACTGATCCCTCAAATGAACAACAATTCATAGTCCAACTATGACCAAACCCCTTTGAAGCCAAGAGACGGTGTGGTACTGCATTGTTCAAGCCCCAGAATCGACCCTTAAGGGAGCAATTTATCTACTTACCCAGACGTTAGTGAATGAGTGAATTTTATCTTGTATAGTTGTGTTCCCAGCTCCCCAATCAAACGAATCCCTAAAATGTTAAGTTTATTGAGTTGGCGATTTGGCCAGTCTCACCCATACAAATCAAAGGGCAACCTTCATAGGTAGGAGTTCAAAACTCACTCAGGAATGAGGTCATGTCACCTATGGTCATCTTGGTAAAATGTAAGTCTCTATTATCAACGATATTATATAATGAGACTGATCATTTTGTGGTTCGATCTTAACCTCTTTGTATAGAATACCCCCGCTCAAATGTCTCCACATGAATGATCAGGATCAGATCATTTGTAACACTTTAACAATTGTAACATCTACAAAATGGGTCATATTTGTAGTATCACCAAGATAAGGTATCCAGCCTTATCCATCTACTACAGGCCATTTAGGTTATCACTTAAGCATGATTCATCTATATGTCTCTACATCTATGTTTAAGATATAGAAGATAACATTGGATGTTAGTTTATTGGTTTGTGGGTTAATGCTACTAAAAGTTGAATAAAACATCTCATATTTTATTAAATATATAAAAAAATTTGTACATTACGATTACAAACTACATACCCATGAGATTTAGGGCATTAACTTCAATAGTAGAGACCACAGTATTCTTGGAGTGAGAATCCAAAGGGTGGGCTTTGTTCGGATTTAGTAGAGGGGAGGAGGAAGGGACATCGTATACAACGATCAAGCAAGTGGGAGATAGGCTCGTCTATTGTATAGAAGGCTCGTCTATTGTATAGACAAAATGCTTGATCGTTTAGGTAAAGTATACGATCGTGTAGGAAAAAGGTAATCAATCATGTAGGAAAAAGGTAAGCGATCTTCTAAACGATCGTATAGGAAAAACTAAGCGATTTTCTATACGATTGTTTAGAAAATATCAGGCGTTGAACGATTGCTTAGGAAAAGGTAAACGATCATTTAGTAAATAGTGCGCGCAGGTGTAATCATTAAGCGATCGCCCAGCACTATCGTATAGGTAAGCGATTGTTCAAGCACTATCGTATAGGCAAAGGTTTTTCTAAGCGATGACACTCTTTAACACAATGTTCGCGCCTCCCATGCTTAACACACCGTGAGCTATTTAAGCGTCTCAAAATGATTTTTCAACTTACTCATTCATTATGAAAACAGAAGAGACGTCATCCTATTACCCCTTTAACGATCAAATTAACAAACAATGAATACACTAGAAGAATTTCGGACTTTAATGTCGGTTGATAACTGACATTAAAGATAGTGTTATTAAAGCCCTTTAATGTCGGTTGTCTTTAATATTGGTTTTAAACCGACATTAAAGGGCTTTAATAACACTATCTTTAATGTTGGTTGCAATCGACATTAAAGCCCTTTAATGAAATTTGTAACCGACATTAAAGCCTTTAATATCGGTTTCAACCGACATTAAAGCCCAGAATTTGTCCATTTTATCAATTATTGTCCCTTTTTTTAACTTTCGTTGCCGAATCCATTTTTTGATCAAAAAGTATAACATGACACATCATCATCGAACACTATGGCTATGACATATTATTTATGTATAGATTGGAAATCTATTACATTTAATCCACAAATTCTGCTATAAAATTATAATTTAAAAGGTCGTACAATAATTCAGCCCTTGAAAACACAAATTACAAGTAATTCAAACATTATGATTTTACAAACATTATGACTTTACTATCCCTCTCCACTTGGTAAGTATGGATCCCTTTATAATTCTTCTTGAACAGACCCCCCCAACTTAACAGTGTCTGGTTATAGGCATCTTTGTCTGACCACTGTTGTTCAAAGGATCACAAATAAAAAAGGTTTAAGACAAAGGATTGAAAGTGAAAATGTGATCAGAATTCATATTCAACTAACCGTGTTTCTTGGGAATGTGTATAAATGGTACATTCAAGGAAAAATTCTTTACTAGAGTTCCTCAAGAAAAAAACATAAAGAGGTTTGTGATACCAGATCTTTACTCCTTTGTTGCACCTACAAAACAAGAAAACTCAATAGTTGAATAAATGAGAGAATCTTCTTTTTAAAACTGTGAGTCATCAACTAAAACTTATTAAAACTGTGAGTCAAACATTCTTTTAGTATATTTAATTAGCATAATGCTCATGTTCTCAAGCCAATCAATCGTTTAGTTTCTGCATCTATCGCTTAGCTCCAGCGGCTCATTGTGTAGCAAATCGTTTAATAAAGATCTCGCGCATAGGCTATTGTTTAGCTACTGCGCCCATCGTTTACCTTCATCGTTTAGCACGATGCCTTATCGTCCAATGCATTCGCCTATCGCTTAGCATTCCGCCTATCGTGTAGTGCGTCTACTCATCGTCTAGCACAGCACGGCTATCATCTAGCGCTCATGCCCATCGTGTAGTCTATCGCTTAGCGCCCGCGCATCTGCTATATGATCATCCAGCGCCTGCCTACACGATCGACAATCATCCAGCACTTGCCTACACGATCGTCAAGTGCCCGCACATCTGCTATACGATCGTCCAGCACCCGCCCACACGATCGTCCAGCGCCCACGCATATCTACACAATTGTCTAGTGCATCGCTTAACTCTGCGCTTCTGCTATATAATCGTCTACCTCATCGTTTAGCTCCCCGTATTGCTACATGATCATCCAGCGCCCGCCTACACGATCACCTACCTCATCGTTTAGCTCCCCGCATTGCTACACGATCCTTCGGCACCCGCCTACACGATCGCCTACCTCATCATGTAGCGCTACCCATTTACTACACGATCGTCTACCCAATGCTTTGCGCTCAACATTTCTCTTTCACTGCTCTTGCTCACGCATACCCAACGTAGGAGTAACTCTTGGAAACGCCTCTTGCCAATACTTCAATAAATGTATCATATACAACAAAACCATTAATCAAATCGAATTTCAAAGGCCATAGACACATGAAAAGGCCCAAATCTAGGATCAGAGAGACATATTGAAGTGAAACCACAACGGGCTTTCATTGAGACATTTACACAAACAATTGAGAGGCGTAACATAAGAACAAAAATTGTTGTGAGTTTAAGAGAGGAAAGAGAAGAAGAACATACTGATCTGGACAAATGACGAATGGAAAACTTCAGATCTTCAGATCGAACGATAAACGGGTGTGGGTTGCACGACAACTGGGTATAGCGGCACGGCTTGCACGACGAACAGACCTGCACAGAAGCCAGATCTATACCACAACAGACTCTTCACCCACGATCGACGAACGAATGGCAAGGGTTTGGAAGAGAGAAATGAGAAAGAAGAGTGTCTGAAGAGAGAAGTGTCAGAATGAGAGGAAAAAGAAAATAGGGGGAGAGTGAATAGGCAAAAATGAAAAAAATTGGGGAAAAATAGAAAATAGGGAGAGAGTGAAGAGGGAAAAATTAAGCAGGTCTTTAATGTCATTTTAAGACCGACATTATACATCTAATTTCACTTTTTTCAACCGACATTAAAGCTCAAAATTCTTGTAGTGATCTCATCACATCATATTCATAACTTTTGAATGAAGAGGGAAGTGTGAGATTGAGAGGAAAAAGAAAATAAGGGGAGAGTGAAGAGGGAAAAATTAAGTGGGTCTTTAATGTCGGTTTAAAACCGATATTAAAGGTACCCCTACAATGTTGGTTTAAAACCGACATTAATGATCCGCTTTTTTTAAAAATAAAAAATAAAACTGGCATTATACATCTGATTTCACTTTTTTCAACCGACATTAAAGCCTAAAATTCTTGTAGTGATATCATTACATCATATTCATAACTTTTGAACTAATATCATATATTAATCATAGTATTTTTCCTCCACTAGATATAAATCATATTTATATCCAATTTCTTCCAAATTAATGTATCTCATACATAAAGTTGATTATATCATATATAAATAACTAGTTTAATTATACAATATATAATCAAACTCTCTCTTGTCAATTTGAACATTTCAAACTGACCCAAAAACTAACTCTCAACTTGTATCCAAGCTACCTAGGGGACCTTATGGACCTATGGCTCGAAGCTCCAATAGTGCTTGAATAGCTGATGAAACTCTTTAACCACGATATCCACCATCCATTAACTGCCAGGTATTCCACTAAAGACTGACAGTTGGACTCTTCTTACCATAGATTTATTTCTATGTCCATCGGATATAATCAATTATCAGTACGATGACCCTTCACAGATGCTCGTAAATACAGTAGTCCAATTTATTGTTTTGTCCCTATAGTTACATCTTACTCCTTAAGTACCACCGATCCCTCTAATGAACAATACAACATAGTCCTACTATGTGTGAACACTTCTCGGGCCAAGAGAAGGTGTGTAGCGCCATATCGTTCAAGCCTCGGGATCAGCCTTTAAGAGAGAAATCTATCTATTTACCCCTGCTTCGGGGAAGAAGTGAACTCCATCTTGTGAAGCTGAGTTCTCAGCTCCCAAATCAAATGAATCCCCAAAGTGGTAGGTTTGAGTCGGCGCTCTGACTACTTACACCCATGTAAATCAAAGGACTGCCCTCCATCACAGAAGTTCCTAACTCACTCGGCATTGAGGTTATTTAGGATGGTCATCCTAGTGAAGTGAAGTCTCAATCATGAACGAAGTTATATGACGAGATGTTAACACTTCGAGGTCAGATCTTATACAAACTCTTTGTATAGGATGCCCCGCTCGCATGTCCCCTACACGAATGATCAGGATCAGATCATCTGTGACAAGTCACAACACTTGTAACAATTTCGCAAACGGGTCACATCCGTAGTGTTACAAGGATAAAGTTTTCCACTTATATCCATATAACTACAGACCATTTTGGTTATTACTTAAGACATGATCCACTTGTATATTACTACATACATCCAAAGCGTTCTTACAAAGTTGTTTACAACTACAAGACATGAGACTTTAGAGCACAAATCGAAACAATAGTATATATATATATATAATAAATTAGTTATTCTATATATAATATATTTATTTAAATTGAAATTATTTTTAATTTAATGTTAATTTTAAAATTAAAGGGGGCGAAATAACTTCCCTCCCCTTAATTCTTTCTTGATCTAACGTGGTAAATGGGGGCTTGGTTTATGAGACCTTCATCTTCTACAAGAAGTTTTACAAAAGAAAATCACACTTTGTAATTTGACTGAGATATTCTTCCTCTCTAAATTTTTTTCTCTCCCTCTCCCATAACTCAGACCCCACACACTCCTAATGATTCTCTACCCAAAAGAGAATACAGAAGGCTCCGCTTGGTGGTGTCATCTTTGGGTATTTGTGATCGTGATTGATCGTAATTGTTTTGGAAATGGATTTCATGAAGAAGGTTCCAGTTCTTCAAGTCGTAATGAAATTTCTAACCCTAATTCTTTTCCGTTCTTCAATGCATGCTATAATTTTATTAAAATTCCCAATTGGTTGTTCTGTAAAATTTGATTCTGTGTAAATCTAAAATTTAGGACGATCTCGCTTTCACTGCGGAATTTCACTGTTCTTTCAATTAGAAAGCCAGGTTCTTGGTCCCTATTTTTATTTTTTTCAAAAAGCTATTACAGATTTATGGTGGGTATACATTCCTTAAAATTGTTCATATGATGAATGTATATGGAATGTATGTGGTTTTCAATTATGGATGTTTCGGGATTGGACCTTTTAGATTTATTGTTTTTCTTTACAAATTGGTTTGTAAGGCCTAGGTTTTTTGGGCATTTAATTGCAATAGAGTCTGTAATTTTAAAGTTTTTAGTCGTTTGTGATCATTTCGGTATTTTTCTAGAGAAAACGAGGCCCATATCGGAGGAGGATCGACGGAATTCACAACTATATAATGGCTACTGTACAGTAGGTTTTCGACGTTGTGTCCTAGCATTGCAACGCTACGAGACGGAAATATTTTTTCGATTTACGTGCGATTCGATTCATGGGTCATCTGGTTTGCGTCTAGTTCATTTGGTTCAAGCGGTTCGAGTGTTGGATAGTCTGGTTCATGCAGTTCAAGACCTAATTTACTTGTTTTGAACCGGTTTGGTTATTATTTTGTAACAGTTAGTTTTTAATGAATTAAATTAATATAAGTATTATATTAATTTAATTAATTCTTTAGGAGTTCAATCCTGGTCTAATAATTGTTGTTTAAATTATTCATTTGATGTTTGGGTTATTATTATTTATATATGTCATAATGTATGCCGTATAGCAAAATCCCACCATAGGTTATGCATTATTCATGCATCATTTATATATAAATGTTATAATATATAGTTACATGGTTTAATTTTATAGCATGCTAATGCATCATATAATATAAATGTTATAATATATATTTACATGCATTAATAACATTATCATGCATCATTTATATTATAAGAGTTATAATATATAGTTGGATGTATGTATGAATGTATGTTATTAATTATTTGATTACTTTATTATATAAGTGTTATGTATGTTAAGTAATGAAATAGGATTGCGTGAAGCATGAAATTACTTTAAGTTATTTTATAATTGTTATAATTTACCCTAAGTATAGTTTCTCAAGCAATAACTGGTTTTAGTTTATTTCATTTCATTTTATAATTGTTATAATTAAATAAAATTAGAAATTAAAATCAATAATTCAGAGTTGCATGCAAACTTACGTTCAAATCCTTTTTTAAATACTTTTAAAATATGATTCACATAGACCTAAGATCACATTTCTAATGAGATTAGAAATAAGTTTAATCTTTTAATCAATTTAATAGGATTAAATTAGTTTTAATTAAAAGATTAAATTTGTAACAAACGTATCTATAAATGACCTTTTGTCTAAGGCTAGTTTTGTCTAGGTTAAGGTATTTAAGTTGACGGAAACGGAACACCTCTACTTGGAAGTTGACCTAGAAAGGTGAATTACATAGATTTGCTACAAGCACGCAATTATTGATTAAGATTTGTTAAAGTGTTTAATACACATTAATCAAAGTTGTTTAACTATCCAAAGTAAGTGTTTCTTTTAGGCAAATTAATAATCACTTAGTAAAAATAAGTAGCCGTATTTTTCGAAGTTAAATAACCCTAGATAAAACACTCAGTGGGAGGAAAATGGGGTATATGATACTTCATTTTTTCTTTTCACGTTTCTCCCTCAAAGTTCACACCGTGAGATGTATACTCAGTCTTGAGCACCTTTGTTTGTGTCCCCCTATGGGTGGTGTTTGTATAGGTCAATACCAAGGTGAATGGAAAGAATGTTTATAATAAATGGTAGTGGGACGTGAATCGACACATCTTACAGTCTCTCTTATTAATTTGTAGTAAATTTTCATGCTTGGCCTCGAAGCACCTTTGCTTGTTTCCACCTATGGATGGCATTTGTGTGACTCTTTACTCAAACTCCAGAAATGGATAAGATTGCTTTAGTTTTCTCCCCAAATCGATTTTTTCCTACAGTTGGCTCATTGGAGCGGAACTCAAGAATCTAAAATGAGGGGTTACACTTAAAAAAAAATGTTAAGCTAGTTAATAGTTTTTGGACCGAATAATGGTGATCGATATATTGGTTGAGATGGTCTCATTTTATTGAAGGGGTACCTGATCGTCGTACAGTGGTTTTTACCCTACTTCACTGAAACATCATTGCAAAATAGATGACACATAAAGTGCATTATATTATTTTGATAAATATGATTGGTTTTTCCAAATGGATAATGTTTGAATACTAATATAAACAAATTGTATATTTCAGCAAATTATAAAAATGACTTCTGAAACTCTTAATTTACTTGTCGTCAACAAATTTACCGGCGAAAATTATCTGGGGTTTTATGTTCTAAAACTCGTAGTTTATAAATGATAAACATTTTCTATAATCAATATACTTATTATTGATTTCATAAATTGTATGAAAGTCTAAATCCAATAAACTAAGACCCATGACTCTTATCGGAGTACTTGAACTTTATGTGGAGACATAAGAGTGGATCAAGTATGAGTAAATAGTCAAAATGATCTATGGTATATGAATAAGGTTTGGTACCTTATTCTGGTAACACCATTGGATGCGGCCTACTCTGTAGTTATTACAAATGGCTGTAAAATGCTACATACGATGTGATCTTAATTTGTACATGTTATGACATGAAGAGTGGAGGTGTCCTATGCAATGAGTTTGCATAAGATCGGATCAAGAAATAAGTCACTCTTACTTTATAACGTCATTTACTATGTAAGATTGACTATTTCAACTAGATGACCTAAATAACTCGATTTTAATCCTAAGCTAACTATGAACTCATGTCTATTGGGAATTATCCTTAGATTTGCATAGGTAAGGGTTAGCTCAACAGTGCCCACTCAATAAGACTCCCATTTCAAGGGTAAGACGGAATAGATAGTTAGGGATATAAAATGCAAGACAGAATTCTCGCCTACCTGATTTAGGGATAGGAGAAAGGTTTTTCTCTCAAGTACTAAATCCAAGTCTTGAATAAGGGGCCCCACCCTCTCTCTAGGCTGAGAGAGTTTGATTTAGTGATTGGATCACAAACCAGTTGTTCATTATAGGATCAGTAGGAACTTGAGGAATAAGACGTAATCTCAGGGGTAAAACAGATATTTGACTCAACTGTTACTACGAATAATCTGTGAAGGGTCGACTTGTTGATTATGGTTAAATCATGTGGACATAATATATCTACAATGAGGGGAGTGCAACTATGGGCTTTAGTGGAGTGACTCATTAGTTAACGAATGGGGATTAATTTGATCTAATATGTTTAGCCAATTAATCTCGGATCATTGGAGCCCATGATTTGTAGGTCCGCGAGGTTCCCCTACTAGCTCGTAACGGACTAGCTCTAAAATAACGTGATATTAAATTAATTAAGTTTTATTTAAAAATTAATTTATGAATATAATTTTATTTTTCAATTTTTAAAATCAAAATGGATTTTGGAAAAATCAAGTTTTGATTATATGATAAAATTGGAAAATTGAAAAACAAAACACAAAATGGAAAAACCATGTTTTTCATTATCCATCTTTCTACTTGCTCACACAAAAGCCATCAACTTCGCTTTTTCTTACTTCAAGCATGAGCTGTAACTCATGCAACTCTCTCTCTTGCACGTTGATCTGCAATATAATGAAGAGTTTGGAGTAAAATTGGGGTATGCAATCAAAAGAGAATTTAAGAGAAAATTCGTGCTGAAGAAAAGGTTCTTCAACCAGATTTCGGTTGTGAGCATTTCTCCTTTATCCATTGATTCAAGCTTGTTTTGAGTCCCACGACTCAACCTAGAGCACCAAAAGAATAGTGGGAAAGATCTTGAGGTGGTCTGCAACAAGATTTGGAGAAGATTGCAACTGGAGAACAAGCTTGGAAGAAATTCTACAAGTGGTATGTCATGAAATTCACTTGTTTTCTGCAAGAACATGCATTATATTTTGCCAAAATTAATGAATTAGAGTGCTTAAATGATTCTTGTTGCTTTCGTTATTGTTGATACATTCCTACAAATTACACTACATGGAAAAATACTATAAACACAATATTAATTATTGATGACCTGAGATTTATCCTTATGGAGGATTGTCCTCTTGTTCCTGCTCAAAATGAACTTTGAAATGTTCAAGTGGCATATGAATGTTGGATATGGGCCAATGAAAAGGCTCGAGCGTAAATCTTGACAAGCCTTTCTAAAGTCTTGGCCAAGAAGCATAAGCTCATGCTCACTACCTATGAGATCATGGACTTCCTGCGGGGAATATTTGGAGAACCGTCTGCTTAGCTCAAGCATAACACTCTGAAAAAACATCTTTAATGCCCATATGCATGATGAGGCATCGGTTTGAGAACGCGTACTCAACATGATGGTCCACTTTAACGTGGCAGAGATGAATGAGTCTGTCATCGATGAGGCCAAAACAGGTTAGCTTCATCATGGAATCTTTGCCTGAAAGATTCCTACAATTCCGTAGCAATGTTGTCATGAACAGGATTGACTACAACCTGACCACTTTGCTTAATGACCTATAGACTTTCCAATCCTTGATGAAAATCAAGGAATAGAAGGGTGAGGCATATGTTGTCTTGTTCTTTAAGAAGTTCTATAGAGGATTTTCCTCTGGAACTAAGTTTGTGCCTTCTTCTTCTTGCACTAAAAGGTGGAAGAAAAAGAAAAGTGGAATGGGGAAAGCTAACCCACCAGTTGTTGCCTAGAAGGGCAAGAAAGTCAAGATTCCAAAGAGAATTTGTTTCCATTGCAACCAAGAGGGACATTGGAAGAGGAATTGTTTCAAATACTTACCGAAAAAGAAGAAGTCCAAGCAAGGTAAATGTGATTTATTTGTTTTTGAAACTTGTTTAATGGAGATAGATGATTCAACTTGAATAATAGATTTAGGTGCCACTAACCATGTTTGTTCTTCATTTCGGGGAATTAGTTCCTGGCGGCAACTAGAGGCTGCAGAGATGATGATGCGCAACAATGGGAGGACTTCGACTTTGTTTAAAGAAATTATATATTATACTAGATAATGTATATGTGATTCCTAATTTGAAAAGGATCCTTATTTCTGTAAAGTGCCTATTAGAACAAAAAAAAAAAATTGTTTCATTTGATGTAAATAAAGCATTTATCTACAAAAATAATGTATATGTTTGTTTTGCAAATCTCAAAGATAATCTTTATGTGCTAAGATCGTTAGCAAATAAAGCATCTTAAATACCGAATTATTTAAAACTGCGATAACTCATAATAAAAGACAGAAAAATTTTCCTAAGAAAAATACCCATATTTGGCATCTAAGATTAAGACACATAAATTTCAATAAGATTAAGAGACTGGTTAAGCGAGTTAGAAAAAAATTCTTTACCTGTATGTGAGTCATGCCTTAAAGACAAAATGACTAAAAGATCTTTTACTGGAAAAGGTCACAGGGCCAAAGAACCCTTAGATTTTGTACATTCAGATCTTTGTGGTTCGATGAATGTTAAGGAAAGAGGAGAATTTGAATATATCATCATTTTTACTAATGATTATTCTAGATATGGGTATGTTTATTTAGAGCAACATAAGTCTGAAGACCTTGAAAACTTCAATGAGTACAAGGCTGGAGTTGAAAATGCATTAAATAAAACCATTAAAACATTTTGATCCAATCAAGGTGGAGAGTATTTGGATCTAAATTTCCAAGACTATTTAATTGAACATTGAATTGTATCCCAACTCTCAACACCCAGTACACCTCAGCAGAATGGTATATCAGAAAGGAGAAATTGATCCCTGTTGGACATGGTTCGATCAATGATGAGTTATGCTTCCTTACCGAACTCGTTTTGGGGTTAAGCAGTACATACTGTTGGGGTTGATGCCCTAAAGTCTCGTGTTCTGTATTTTGTAAACAGTTTGTACGAACGCTTGTGTTGTTAATATATGATATTTACTTCACATCTTGTATTTTTGCTCTGTTACTTGTTTTATTTTCTTTACCACAAACCAATAAATATAAAATTCCTGGATATCTGTATGTGACTCAAGCATGTATGTGGTGACATACAAGTGGATCATGTCTTGAGTGATAACTAAAATGGTCTGTAGTATATGGATATAGGAGGGAAACCTTATACTGGTAATGCTACGGATGTGGCCCGCTTTGTGGAATGGTCACAAGTGTTGTGACTTGTCACAGATGGTCTGATCTTGATCATTCGTGTTGGGCACATGCGAGCGGGGGCGTCCTATATAAAGAGTTTGTATAAGACCTGACCATGAAGTGTTAACTTCTTGTTATATAACACCGTTCATGACAGAGACATCACTTCACTAGGATGACCATAGGTAACATGACCTCAATCCTAAGTGAGTTGGGAACTCCTGCCATTGAGGGTGGTTCTTTGATTTGTATGGGTGCGAGTGGCCAGGTCGCCAATTCAAACCTACCATTTTGAGGATTCGTCTAATTTAAGAGCTGGGAACTTAGCTACACAAGATGGAATTCACTTCTTCCTCGAAGCAGGGCTAAGTAGATAGATAGCTTCCTTAAGGGCTGATTCTGGGGCTTGAACAATGTGGCGCCACACACCTTCTTTTGGCTCGAGAGGTGTTCACCCATAGTTGGACTATGTTGTATTATTCATTAGAGGATCAGTGGTACTTAAGGAGTGAGATGTAACTACAAGGGAAAAATGGTAAATTAGCCCAGATGTACTTACGAGTATCTGTGAAGGGTCATCGTACTCATGATTGGTTATATCCGATGGACACAGAAATATATCTATAGTAAAAAGAGTTCAGCTGTTGGTCTTTAGTGGAATGCCTGACAGTTAACGGATGGTATATCTCATGGCTAAAGAGTTTAGTCAACTATTCACATATCGTTGGAGCTTCGAGCCACAGGTTCATTAGGTCCCCTGGGTAGCTTGGATAAAGTCGAGAACCAGTATTTGGGTTAATTTGAAATGTTCAAATTGACAAAAGGAAGTTCGATTATATTTGATATAATTAGACTGGTTAATTATATATGATATAATTGGCTAAATATATGAGATACATTGTTTTGGAGGAAATTAGATATAAAGATGATTTATATCAAGAAGATGAGAAAATACTATAGTAGATATGTGATATCAAACAATAGGATATAAACATAATATGATTATATTTATTAATTGGTTAATTATAAGATAATTATTCCAAAAATCATGTTCGGATGTGGGTTGGTGGGGCAACGTCGGTTATTGTAATGATGAGTTAAAATAAAAAATGGTTTTCATTTTGAATCGCTCGGAGTTCAATCGTCCAAAGAATTCGTGAAGTGCGCGTTGGAGAATTCTAAGCGTTCGCTTAAGAAAATCGAGAGATTATACGATAGCTCTTCTCCACCTAAACGATCGTCCACCTCAAGCTAAACATCACACACTGTTGCCTACACGATAGGATAGCTTCTTTAAACGATCGTATAGTATGCCAATTTTACTAAATGATCGTGTACCTTTTCCTAAACGATCGTTTAGTAAATCCTACACGATCATGTAGCTCTTTCTAAACGATAATCATTTTTGCTATGCGATAGTGTTTTCTTCCCTCCCATTTGCTTATCGCCTACACAATTCGTGTTTCCTCCTTCCTCTACCAAATTCACCAAAGCCCACCCTTTGGGTTTTCACTCTGAGAATACCTGGGGTTCTTTAGTGGTGGTGTCGCCCTCGCGGCGTTCGTGTTCGTGCATTGTTCGTGCTGCTGTTTCGACGCTGTTGCTGGGCGTTGGTAGATCACATGGAGGGTTTCCACTGCGTTGGAGTTCCGAAGATTGAAGATTGTCTTCAACTGGTATGGAACTTTTTCCCTTGTTTTTTTCTTGTTCTAAGCATGCCGTTAATTAAGATTTGTTTGCATAATTGTATGTTGAATGTATATATTTGCATTTCGGTCACTGTGAGATCGGAGCGATTCGAACGCGCTCATGGAAGTCTTAGATATGAGATCCTTCACAGACTGCAACTTACATTTTGAAATGTGTTCCTTCCAAAAGTGTTACTGTAACACCTTTGGAATTATGGAATGGTCGTAAAGGTAGTTTATGCCATTTCAGGATTTGGTTTGCCCAACACATGCCCTTGAGTCAACCCCAAAGAAATTGGAACCTTGTTCAAAATTGTGCCTATTTGTAGGTTACCCTAAAGGAACGAGATGTTGTTACTTCTATGATCCTAAAGATAATAAGGTGTTTGTGTCAACAAATTCTACTTTTTTAGAAGAATACCACATAAGGGAGCATAAGCCCCACAGTAAGATTGTGTTGAATGAATTTTCCAATAAAACTACTGAACCTTCAATAAGAGTTGTTGAACTACTCAAAACCTCAACAAAAGTTGTTGAAGTTGGATCATCTAGTAGGTCAAATCCACCTCAAGTGTTAAGGGAGCCTCAACATAGTGGGAGGGTTGCAAACCCCCCAATTCATTATATGGGTTTAACATAAACCTTAACTATTGTAGTTGACGGAGATGTTGAGGATCTATTGTCTTTCAAGAAGGCAATGAAGGATGTTGACAAAGATGAGTGGATCGAAACTATGGATCTCAAAATTGAGTCTATGTACTTCAATTTTGTTTGGGATATTATAGATCATCCTGATGGGGTTAAACCTATAGGTTACAAGTGTATCTACAAGAGAAAATGAGGTGTTGATGGGAAGGTGTAAACCTTCAATGCTAGACTTATGGCAAAGAGTTATACCCAAGTTGAGGGAGTCAACTATGATGAGACTTTCTCACCTGTTGCCATGTTAAAGCCTATCTAGATTATCATGTTCATTTCCTCATATTATGACTATAATATTTGAAAAATGGACGTCAAGACTGCATTTCTGAATGGTAATCTTGAGGAGACCATATATATGGAGCAACTTGAGGAATTCATTACCTAAGGTCAAGAGTAAAAAGATTGCAAGCTTAATCAGTCCATTTATGGATTGAAGAAAGCTTCTAGATCTTGGAATATAAGATTTGATACTGCAATCAAATCTTATGGCTTTGATCAGAGTGTTGATGAACCTTGTGTATACAAGAGAATCATCAACAGTTCAGTAGCTTTTCTTGTGTTGTATGTGGACAATATCCTACTCATTGGGAATGATGTAGGCATGTTCATTGAAATTAAAAATTGGCTAGCATCCCAATTCCAAATGAAAGATTTAGGAGAAGCACAGTTTGTTCTGGCTACAGATCTTTAGAGATCGAACGAACGAAACATTTTCCCTATCTCAAGCATTGTACATTGACAAGATGTTTGTCAAGTTTTCGATGCAGAACTCCAAGAGGGGTTTACTCCTTTCAGGCATGGAGTTATATTATCTAAGGAACAGTGTCCTAAGACACCTCAAGAGGTTGAGAAAATGAGAGGATCCCCAATGCATCGGCCGTTGGTAGCCTAATGTATGCAATGTTGTGTACTAGACCTGACATCTACTATATAATAGGGATAGTCAATAGATTTCAATCTAATCCAGGATTTGATCACTAAACCGTCGTCAAGGACATCCTCGAGTATCTATGGAGAACGAGGGACTACATGCTCGTGTATGGTTCTAAGGATTTGATCCTTACAGGATATACAGGCTAATTTTTAAACTCATAAGGATTCTAACAAATTCACATCAAGATCACTGTTCACTCTTAACGGAGGAGCAGTAGTCTGAAGAAGCGCCAAACAGGGGTGCATTGCTGACTCCACTATGTAAGTTTCGTACGTAGTTGCTTGTGAAGTTGTTAAGAATTTTGTTTTGTTCATAAAATTCCTGATTGATCTGGAAGTGGTTCCAGATCTCTAAGCACATCATCCTTTGTTGTGATAATAGTGGTGCTATGGCTAATTTCAGAGAGCCTAGGAATCACAAGCGCGGAAAACACATAAAACGGAAGTATCATCGCATTCGAGAGATTGTACACCGAGAGGACATGATCGTCACGAAGATAGCTTCAGAGCATAACATTGTTGATCCGTTTACAAAGGCCCCCATGGCTAAGGTGTTTGAGGGTCATCTATAGAGTATAGGTCTACAAGACAAGCCACATTTAGTCTAGGGCAAGTGAGAGACTTTGTACTGGGCACGTTGTTATGCCCTAGTTAATTGTTTTGTGTGTACTCTTATATTAGTATGACTTTTATATTGTACACTCCACTAATTTTAGGACAAGTGGGAGATTGTTGGGGTTGACGCCTTAAATGTCGTAGGTCCTGTAGTTTGTAATTGTAATATACAAAAAAAATTATTTATATAATAAAATATGAGATATTTTATTCCACATTTAGTAGCATTAACCCATAAATCAATAAACTAACATTCAGTGTTATCTTTTGTAGCTTAAACATGTAATTAGAGACATACAGGTGGATCATGTTCGAGTGATAACCTAAATGGTCTGTAGTAGATGGATAAGGTTGGATACCTTATCCTTGTGACACTATGAATACGGCCCACTTTGTAGATGTTACGATTGTTGTAAACTGCTACTAATGATCTCATCCTAATCATTCATGTAGAGGCATGTAAGCGGGGGTATTCTATACAAAAGGGTTTGTATAAGATCGGACAACAAAATGATTAGTCTCATTATATAACACCATTGATGATAAAGACTTACATTTTACCACGATGACCATTGGTGACATGACCTGAATCCTGAGTGAATTGTGAACTTCTGCTTATGAAGGCGGTCCTATGATTTGTATGGGTGAGAGTTGTTAGATCGTCGACTCAATAAGCCTACTATTTTAGGGATTTGTTTGATTGAGGAGTTGGGAACACAACTATACAAGACGGAATTCACTTTTTACCTAATATCCAGGTAAGTAGATAAATTGCTCTCTTAAGGGCTGATTCCGAGGCTTGAACAATATAGCACCATACCCTTTCTTGGCATGAGAGGGGTTTGGTCATGGTTGGACTATGACTTATTGTTTAATAGAGGGATCAGTGATACTTAAGGAATTAGATGTAACTTCAGGCAAAACGGTAATCTTGGTCCAATTGTATATACAAGCAATTTATGAAGGGTCATTACACTGTTGACTGGTTATATCCAATGGACATAGAAATATATCTATAGTGCGAAGGGTGCAGCTGTCGATCTTTAATGGAGTGACCAGCAGTTCATGGATGTTGATTTAATTAAAGAAGTTTAATTAATTATTCAAGTATCATTTGAGCTTCAATCTACAGGTCCATAAGGTCCCCTCTGTAGTTCAACAAGGATTACTGGCAGTCAATTTTGGATTAATTTAAATTGTTCAAATTAATTGAGAGAATTAATTATATATGATATAATTAATATAATGTATTTGATACATTATAATATAAAGTTTATTTGAGAGGAAATAAATATTTGAATATGATTCAAATTAACTTATGTATATGGATGGATCCATATAATTATATTTAGTATAAATGTGACTTATATTAAATACCATGCATTAATCGAGAGAATTAAAATTATAGGTTATATTGTATATGATACATATAAAAAACTATCAAATTTATGTGTTATATATATATAATAAATTAGTTCTTATATATATAATATATAATTATTTAAATTAAAAGTAGGGGGTTGGTTTATGAGACCTTCATCTTCTACGAGAAGTTTTACAGAAGCATATCACTCTCTGTAATTTGACTAAGATCTTCTTCCTCTCTAATTTTTTTTTTCTCTCCCTCTACCAAAACTCAGAGCCGATGCACTTCTGAGGATTCTCTACCCAAAAGAGAATACATAAGGCTCCGCTTGGTGGTGTCATCTTTGGGTGTTTGTGATCATAATTGATCATGATCGTTTTGGAAAGGGATTTCGTGAAGAAGGTCACAGTTCTTCAAGGGTAATACAATTTCTAACCCTAATTCGTTTTCCATTCTTCAATGAATGCTATAATTTTAGTAAAACGCATAATTGGTTATTTTGTAAAATTTTGATTCTATGTAAATCTAAAAATTGGGACGATCCCACGAGACTTCACCGTTCCTTCAGCTCCTGCAATAAAAATATTGAGAGAAATAGTTTAAAAGTATTCTGCACTCATATGCTTTTCTCGTGACTAAATGAAATAACGAGTTATTGACTAAAAAAAATTAATTATGAATCTCCGCCAACTAAAGCAACAATATTTCATAAAGTCAATGTTATGAATTTTAGTAATCGTGGATTCAAAACATGAATCTCGACCAATTGATACAACACCATCCCCTGAAGTGAATGCTATGAATTTTAATAATCGTAGTCATGGTCGAGATCATGATCATGGCAAGGGAAGAGATAATTATTATTTTCGTGATGGTTGTTTTAACTATTGAAATTTCAAAAAAACCACACAAAATAATGACCACAAAGGAAAATCTCCACAAGATAAGAGTTCAAAAAGTATTAAAAATAAATGCTTCCGATGCAGAATGACTAGGCATTGGTCACGTATGGAAAAAAGGGGGGAAATGTGGAAGCAAATTTTACACACCAGGATAATGAGATATTTGATTCATCCAATATAACAAATTTAGATGTAAAACATTTTTTTCAAATCTCTTGAAGAGAAAATTGGTATATTGATGGCATAACAAGCGTTTCTTTTGATCTTGAGAATATTTAATATTAATGTTGTCCGTTTTTTCCTATTTTCATGCTTTTTTTTTTTTTTTGTTAATGTTGACTTTTGTATACTCTGAGTGTTGTTTTTCTTATTGTAATTATTTTCTTTTAGTGAAGAAACATGGGTCATTTTCATTTGTTGGGTGATTCAAAAATAAGAAAAGAAGATATTTGTCTGGCAGACAATGCAACTACACATACAATACTTACAAGTAAAAAATATTTTTCCAAACTGGCGATGCTAGAAACAAAAGTCAATACAATATCAGGTTCTGCAAACCTAATTGAGAGGTTTGAAAAAGAAAATATTATTTTGCGTAGAAGAACAAAATTTACAATTGACAATGCATTGTTCTCTATTCAAGCAAAGAGAAATCTACTTCGTGTTAAAGATATACGTTGTAATGGTTATCATATTGAGATTGAAAGAAAGAATAATATGGAATTTCTTTATACCATATCTACTGTCTCATATGAAAAACGTATACTGGAAGAGTTGCCTACTTTATTTTCTAGATTATATTATACTCATATACAAGTAATTGAAACATATACAACAATGAACCTAAAGTTCATGAATCCAAACATATTTACAATTTGGCATGACGTATTAGGTCATCTAAGTTCTATAATAATGAGAAGAATTATTGGGAATTCAAATGGACACCCATTAAAGAGCCAGAAGATTCTTCAATCTAATGAATTATCATGTGGTGCTTGCTCTCAAGGCAAATTAATAATTAGATCACACGGGCCAAAGTGGGAATTAACCTCTTGCAATTTTAGAACGAATTCATAGTGATATATTTGGACCTATTAATCCACCAAGTGCACCATTTAGATATTTTATGGTATTAATAGACGCATCCAGCAGATGGTCACACATATGCTTATTATCAAGTCGAAATCTTGCATTTATAAGATTGCTTGCTCAAATAATTAAGTTAATGGCATAGTTTTCTGATTATACAATTAAGACCATTCGTCTTAATGATATTAAAAAATTTACATCTCAAGCTTTTGATTATTATTATATGTCAACTAGGATAAGTGTTGAACATCTTGTAGCTCATGTTCATACACAAAACGGTTTAGTCATTCATAAAATATTTGCAGTTAATTGCCAGACCATTGCTTATGAGAGATAAGCTTCCTACATCTATATGGGGACATGTTATTTTGCATGCAACATCATTTATATACAGTAGGCTAGTAGCTTATCATAAGTACTCAGCATTACAATTAGCTTATGGCCATGAGTTAGATATTTCTCGTCTGAGAATTTTTTGATGTGTAGTATATGTTCCAATTGCTCCACCACAATGTACTAAGATGGGTCCTCATAAGAGGTTAGGAATATATGTTGGATATAATTCCCCATCAATTATTAAATATCTTGAACCCCTAACGGGTGATGTATTTACTGCACGATTTGTTGATTGTCATTCTAATGAGACAAATTTTTCAACATTAGGGGGAGGAATTAAGAAGTTGGAAAAAGAAATTACATGGAATGCGTCGTTATTGTCTCATTTAGAGCCCCATCAGATTAATGTGAACTTGAAGTTCAAAAGATAATTCATTTGAAAAATATAGCAAATCAGTTAATAGATGCATTTATATATGCAAAGAAAGTAACTAAATTATATCTCAACATAGCAAGTTGTCACTAATGAGTCTGGAACACAGCAAAAGCATGATAGACCTGTGGGTTCCGAAGATAAAATTCTCAAAAAAGAAAAATAATTAATAGTCAAGAAGACTTAGTTGCGTATGTAGATACCCATGAAGAAATCTTTGACGTGACTAGTGAGAAGGGTGAAATACCTAAAGATAATAATGTAATTTCAATAACTATGTCATGACAGAAAAAGATGGAACCGAACTAATGTAGTTATTGACAACATGTTTTCGTATAATGTTGCTCTTGATATTATATCTAAAAATGAGGATCCTGAATCAAGATCTATTGAAGAATGTTGACATAGAAAAGATTAAATTTAGTGGAAAGAAACTATCGAGGCATAATTAAACTCACTTTCAAAACATCAGGTTCTTGGATCAATAGTTCAAACACCAGGTGTCAAACTTATGGGATACAAATGGATATTTGTGAGAAAAAAAATGAAAATAATGAGATCACGAGATATAAAGTAATATTAGTTGCACAAGATTTTTCACAAAGATATGGTATTGATTATGAGTAGACGTATTCTCTGGTGGTGGATGCAATTACACTAAGATATTTAATTGGTTTGACTGTGTATAAAAGTCTGGACATGCATCTTAGCTCAATTAACATACAAATGCGCTAAAAATCATGAAGTTTATCGTTCAAATCTCTTTAACTTCAATTATACTAATAAAAACTATTAACTTTGAATAATTTATACTTGAATGATGAAAATTCATTAGTCATCCAGAAAGTTCCTTCATCATTTTTAGTTTTTCCGTATTTCTAATTTGATGAACTTACTTCAACGTGTAATGTGTATGCCTATCAATGGAAACTTTTTCCCCAAATCGAAAGGGATTTGAAATTAAGAAGAAACTCAATTTCCATTTGAATTATTTGACATTCTAAGAGAATGGAACCAAAAAGATGATTTAAATGGGAAAATAAAGTTAGAAAAAATAACACGCAAATGCAAGAAATTAGAAAGCATTTGTAATAATAAGACAAATATTAAGACTCTTGCAATTATTTATTTGTCACGCGCCTGTCATTAAAGAAAACTTTTCTTCACTAAAACAAATTCATAATTTAGAAAATATATATTCTAAAAAGAAAAGAGAAAATATGTATTACATCTATTTCACACTTTACTATATAGCACAAATGTTTTTTATTAAATTTTTTACACTCCAAAGTCTTGTGATTTAGATGGAAAAGTTTTAACTCCTGAATTCATGGTTATTTTCAAACTCCTTGAAATTGTTGTACTTTCATCTTGAAATTTTGCAAGGACAAAACAAAAACAACTATTTCCTCATTCATTTTATGATAAATTATTCAACAAAAATTTAATGTAAACACACGTTAGAAAAATCTTACAGAGATACAATTTTAAATTACATACAGATATTTATACTTTTTCAAAATATTTAAACTTTTGTTCCAATATTAATTTGAACATAACTCAATTAATATGACATCAGTTATTGTTGCAAATGTCACATGTTCAATCACTTATACATGCAAATGTTAAACTAAAAGAAATAAAGAAAAAAAAAAAACCTCTTGCCCAACTATTGAAATGAGTAAGGTTAAAATACTATTTTAGTCACTATATTTTGTTCAATTTGAGTAAATTACTTTCAATAAATCTTAAATTTAGTTGCTCAAACTTTTTTTATTGTTATTAAATAATAACAATTTACATGTATTGTATTTCCAAAATTTATGGTAAAATTGTTAATAGATAAGAAATCGTTTTTGAAAAAAAGAGCAACAAACTAGTAAATACTAAATATAAGCTTGATTGAAAATACAATGACATAAATTTGACATGAATTGTAACAAAAACAACGAAACGAAGTGGAAACAAGAGAATCAAGTGCATGAAGGATTAAATGCTTTAATTGGGTTCTATATCCATTGAGGAGGAAACAATACAAATATTTATAAGCAAATAATAAAACTAACCATTAGTTCACTAACTTTGAAAATATCCTTCATTAATAATCCTACTAAGCCATTAGGTCACTATCTCCTATTCAGGAGGCACTATTCTAAATTAATCCTCTAACATAAATTAAAAATAAAAATTAGAAAAAAATACCTTTTTAATCTCTGAGTTTTGAGTCATTTAGTCCCTATAGTTTTAATTTGGCCAATTTAGTCCTCGGTCATGAAAAATAGATTTAAAAGGTCTCTCTTTTCATTAATTTGATATTTTTTTATTATTTTAAATAAGATAATTATAATTAAAATAGTAATTAAAGAAAGAAAAAAAAAACTCTCTCATCTCCTAACCAACCCGCGCATTCACCTCTCCTTCCTTATCTTCTCCATCTCCTTCTTCTCCTCCATTAACACCATATACAAACACTAATATTAAATAACTTAATAATATTTTTATAAAAGAAATCCCCTTTGGTTTCTCCTTGCCGCCATAGCCATGGGCAAATTGAAGCTGTTTCTTTGTTAATGATGGTGGTGAAGTATTTCTGCTCCAAGTATATGAACTATTACCAACTTGTTCGTGCGTAGAATCTGGTGCAAATTGAAAAAGATAGAGAGACGGAGACTAAACGACCGAGCCGAGAGACTAAACGACAAAGGCAAGAGAGTAAACGACAGAGGCAAGAGACTACACGATAGAGGCGGGAGAGTAAACGACAAAAGAAAAGAAAAGAATTCAATAAACAATCGGCCTTCCACAATGAATAGTGCTAATCGTATAGTAGCTATTTATAAACGCATATGTTGCCACATGGCATAATAACAATGCTTAAATAAAACAACCATGAGAGAGAAGAGAAAATAACAACCAAATAGTGGAAATTAAATTGCTGAAGAAAAACAGAGGAAAAGGAAAGGAAAATTTATTCTAATCAGCAGGCGTGGACGTCTCTTTTATCATCCCCGCAAGCAAACAATGAGCTGCCGCAACTATAAGCTTAGTCTTCAAACTAAGAAAACAAGGACTTGGTAAAGCTTTTGTCATGATGTCTGCCAATTGATCTTTGGAGGGAAGAAATCTGACTAAAAGTTGTTTGGATGCAACCTTTTCTTTGAGAAAATGAAGATCAATCTCAAGATGTTTCGTAAGGTTGTGAAGCACAGGATTGACGGCCATGTATATGGCGCTGATGTTGTCACAGAGTAGTAGAGGAGTGGAGACACGGTGAATGCCAATTTTAGTTAGGACGGATTGGATCCAGAGGACCTCAGCGGCAGCATTGGACAGACCACAATATTCTGATTCGGCATTAGATCGAGAGACTACCTTTTGCTTGGATGAGCTCTATGAGATGAGGCTAGAACCCAGAAAGACACAGAATCCACTTATGCTTCGTCTGCATCTAGGCAGCTGGCCCAATCGGCATCTGTGTAGCAAGTTAAGGCCAAAACAGAGGATTTGGTTAGAAGAATACCATGATTTGTCGTGCCTTTGAGGTACCGGAGGAGGCGTTTTGCTATTTGAAGATGTGAAACTGTTGGTGCATGCATAAACTAACAGAGCTTATTAACACTGAAACTGATGTCTGGTCTGGTCAGCGTACAATATTGGAGGTCTCCGACTAAGCTTCTATATTCAGAGGGGTTGTCCAATAATTGTCCATCAGTGAGGGATAAGGTGGTGCCAACAGCCATTGGAGAGTGAATGGGCTTGTAGTCAGTGAGTTGTGCGCGATCAAATAGGATGTAGATGTACTTGGACTAAGATAAATGTAAATGATCTAATGAATGAGCTACCTGAATACCAAGGAAAAAGGATAGATCACCGAGATCTTTAAGTGAAAATTGAGTGTTTAAAAAAGTAATGAAGTGTTGGATGGTCGTAGAACTATTGCCAGTTACAATAATGTCATCAACATAAATGAGAAAGATGATTAAGGTGTGTGAGTTGCGGAAAATGAACATGGACGTATCAGATTTCGCATTTGAGAAGCCCCATTGCATCAGACAAATGCTGAGCTTTGAAAACCATGCTCGAGGACTCTGTTTGAGACCATACAAAGCCTTGTGCAGAAGTAAAACATGATCGGGATGTTGGTCACTTACGAAACCAGATGGTTGCTTGATATACACTTCTTTAGATAAGTCATCATTGAGGAAGGCATTGTGTACGTCAAGCTGTTGAATGGCCCAATTGTGAGATAAAGCAATGGATAGCACAAGTCGGATGGTAGTAGGCTTAACCACTAGACTGAAAGTCTCAAAGTAATCAATGTCATAATCTTGGCTGAAACCTTGAGCAACCTAATGAGCCTTGAAGCGAGCAATCTCATCTGATGGAGTCTGTTTGAGTCTGAACACCCACTTACTGCCAATTACCTTGCGATCCTGGGGCAAAGGTGTGAGAGACCATGTATTATTTCATATGAATGCTTCATATTCCTTAAGCATTGCTTGCTTCCATCTTGGATGAAGAAGAGCTTCCTTGTATGATCTGGGTTCTGTTTTATCCAAGTCAGTGACCACAGATAACCAAGCCTTTGGTTAAAAAATGCCCATTTTTTTATCGTGTAATCATGGGATGGTTATTGGTTGTGAGACAGAGGGATTGTGGTGGGTTTGAAGTGGTGGGAATGGTCAGGTGTGGGGAAGCAGAGGGAGTTGGGAGGGAAGAGTTGAGTGGTGGTCAAGGAGAGGGAATGATGGAAGTTGGTGGACTGGTTGAGGATTTGGGTGATTGAAAGAGATGGGCAGTAGGTTGGCTGAATGGTGTAAGTTGGGAGGATACAGATGGGATGGAAGAAGGTAGATGGGGAGAATCATGGTGATGAACAATGTTGCTTTGAGAATTGGCAATAGCCTGATGTAGGGAGGAAGGGCTGAGGGGACTAATAGGAATAGGAATGGAATGAGAAGAAGGAGGTGGAGAAGAAGTGATTGGTTGAGAGTTATCTAGAAAGGAAAGGCAGTTTCATTAAATACTACATGCCTAGAACATATATGCGACCCGTTGTGGGATGAAGATAGAGATATCCTTTGTGCAAAGAGGTATAGCCTAAGAAGATGCATTCATGAGACCGGTATTGAAGTTTATGGTCATTAAACGGCCGAAGAAAGGGAAAACAGGTGCAGCCAAATACTTTAAGAAGCTGGTAATCAGGAGGTTTATGGTATAAGATTTCATAGGGAGATTTGTTTGCAAAGAAAGGTGTGGGTAGCCGATTGATAAGATAGGTGGTTGTGTGAGAGGCGAAAGGCCAGAATGTATGTGGAACAGAGGAATGGGCAAACATGGCTAAGCTGACTTCAATGACATGTCTGTTCTTTCGTTTGGCAGTGTCATTTTGTTCAGGTGTATAGGGACAAGATAGACGGTGGATTATGCCAAGTTTGTCTAGAACAGGTGAGAGAGCTTTGAACTCTCCCCCTCCATCAATTTCGATTGATTTAATAGTGGTGGAAAACTGATTGGATACCATTGTTTGAAACTTGAGGAAATAGGGGAGAACTTCTGATTTTACTTTTATAGTATACATCCAAGTAAATCGCGAGAAAGCATCAATAAACAATAAGAAATATTTGTCTCCATTTACTAAATTGATAGATGAAGAACCCCATACATCGGCATAAACAATATCAAAGGGAGAGGATGGACGAGAAGTTGAAGAATGAAAAGGCAAACGGTGACTCTTGGCCATTTAACAGTGCTTACAGACTGATATATTTATATTATTTTTGTACTTCAATTTGTATTTAGACAAAATAGACTGAACTATTGGAGGGGAGGGGTTTCCTAAGCGACGATGGATAAAGGCAAAAATAGACAAAAATCTGCGAGTGCTGAGATGAAGGCAGTTGGATGATAGGAGGAAGTGGATGAGCTTAGAACAGGTGGAGTGACAAAAAGCTTTATAGGCCACGATCAAATGTGCCCCGGAGGAGTGGACTCTTGGTATGAAGATCCTTCACAACAAAGGAGTCATGGAAAAACTCAACATAAGCGTGATTATCATAACATAAACTACCGATGCTAATTAGGTTTTGAGAGATGGAAAGTGTGTGAAGGACAGAGTGAAGATGAACTAGAGTATTAAATACAGAGGACAGAAAGTATGAAGAACCAGTGTGAGAGATGGGAAGAGACTTACCATTTCCTATGACAACTTGTTCACCACCATAATATGGAGTAGGTTGTTAGATGTTGGACAGGTCAGAGGTTATGTGATGAGTAGCTCCCGAGTCCATATACCAACCTTCATCTGGATGATTGGATTTTGGAGCAGGGGAAGCAATGACGTAGGATAAACGTTGATTTGAGGTTGGTGTAGTTTGAGCAAAATGAGCTTGGGGAGGGTGAATAGTTCTGTATTTGGGTTATCAATATTGTAGCAGGATAGGGCTGTATGGCCAAGTTTATTGCAGATTTGACATTGGGGCCTATTGAAGGAGTGTGATGGTTGATAGGTGTGTGGTCGTTGAGCTCGAGCAGGGGATCTATGATCAGTAGCATTCATAGTAGAGAAAAGAGGGTTAGGGAGAATACCTGGAAGAGATGGAGAAGGTCTGAAGAATGATCTGGTATTTTTTGGCCAATGAGGACGTCGAGGTTGTAGAGAGAGATGAGCAACATTGGCTTGGATTTATTGAAGTTAATCCATGGTAGATTGTGTTTCCAGTCTAGAGTCATATGCGATGAGCAGGTTGTGGACATCAGCAATGAAGGGGCAGTCAAATCTATTCTGAATGGAAGTCACAAAAGGGTTGTACTCATTTCTGAGGCCTTCGAGAATATATGCAAGATGATCATGGTAAGTCAGAGGTTCTCCAATAGCAGAAAACTTATCCACAATGTCTTTAATCTTAGTGAGGTACCGAGATACACTGATGCCATCCTTTCTTATTTTTTGAAGCTGAAAGCGCAGTCCCATAATCCGAGCTGTTGAAGACGATTCATAAACCATTTGAAGCGTTTCCCAAATCTCCAATGCTTATTCGTATCCGACTATTTCACCCATTTTATCTTCGTTGAGAGAAGAGTAAAACCAGCTCATGCTAGTACGATTGAGCTTCTGCCAATAAAAGAAATGAGGGTTGAGATGAGTCTGCCAAGGATCAAGGTATTTCGGTGGCTGGGGATAAGTTCCGTCAATGAAACTTTCAAGGCCATAGCCCATGATTAGGTTGAGAAGCTGATTTTTCCAGAGAAGATAGTTTGAATCATTTAGTTTGACAGTAAGGGATTGGGACATATGAGGGAAGTTTGCTACGGGAGATTTCGCTGATGGGAGTGTGGAAAACAGATTGATCGAAACCTGATTTTGAAAAGAATGATGGGTGGGACAACTGGCATACTGAGGGTGAAGGGGCGATGGTGGAGGGCCATATTGAAGAGGATAAAATGGGTTTTGAGTAGAGGGAGGGATGCGTTGAGTAGTAGGTGGGGTAAACGACGGAAAAGATATAGAGATGTTGGTTGGAGGTGGAACTGTTGAATGAATATCTGGGTTTGATGTCACTGGTAGAGTGGAATTTTCTTTATATGTTCCCGAGCTCGACGTCATGAAGAAGAACAGGATACTTAAAGCTCTAATACCATGAAAAAGATAGAGAGACGGAGACTAAACGATCGAGCCGAGAGATTGAACGACAGAGGCAGTAGACAACACGATAGAGGCGAGAGAGTAAACGACAGAGGCAGGAGACTACACGATAGAGGCGGGAGAGTAAACGACAGAAGAAACAAAAGAATTCACTAAACGATCGTCCTTCCACGATGAATAGTGCCCATCGTGTAGTATTAACGTATATGTTGCCACATGGCATAATAACAATGGTTCAGTATAACAACCATGAGAGAGAAAAGAAAAAATAACAACCAAATAGTGAAAATTAAATTGCTGAAAAAAACAGAGGAAAACGAAAGGAAAATTTGTTTTAATCAGTAGGCATGGACGTCTCTTTTATCACAGACTACTATGAAGAGGTTTCAGAAGGAGTTTCATCGGATTTTAGCTGAGAATCAGGTGCATTATGATCTAGAGTCAATTTCGAAACCATCGTCTAGGGATTTGATTTTGATTGAAAACTTTGATATGAAAGATGAGTCTGAGGACGATTTACCATTTGCAAATGAGAACGCATTTGAGTAGGAAAGGAAAGAAAAGAAGAAAATGGGATGAAGATCGAAGAGGAAAGGGGAGAGAGTTTTTTTCCTTTAATTGCTATTATAATTAGTACTTTTATTTAAAATTATAATATTATATATTAATTAATGAAAGAAGACCTTTTTAAACTATTATTCAAAACTGTAGGACTAAAACTTAGAGACTTAGAGACCAAAGGGGACGAATGCACACATTCATTAAAACTTAGAGACTAAAAAGTATTTTTCCTTTAAAACTAATATAATTACTTGTAAATTAAGTTTGCACTAATTCTTTGCATAAATTTTGGAAATACATTAACTAAAATTGAACCATTTCTAAAGTACATAGACTAAAACAACATTTTAACCAAAGATTAATGATCCCGAGGACATAATACCGTTCTAACTTATTGCACACTTCATGAAAATATATATAATAGAATGTAAAGCTCCAAATGTAGAAAAGAAATATGAAGAGGTGAAATCATAAAGTAAGAGATTACATGTCTGTTAGAATTGACTTAAAAAAAATATTTTTCAGAAAACTCATTTTTATTTAAATACTTTTGATATAAACTAATCAAAATACACTTGAAAAGCTACTTTAAGTGATTGCCAAACACTCAGATTTCTTTCAAAATGACTTTTTAAAAAACAAAAATTAAACACTTGAAAATGAATTCCTTGTTAAGAAAGTCCTTGACAAGATCATTTACTCTTCTTTTATTCTTTATTCATTATTGTAAAAGCCCATTTTATAAGGGCCTCTTTTCAATAGATTTCTATTATTTGTATATTCCTTTTTCTGTTACATGAGGTATAATCTTGTGTGGGTGAGTGCAGGACAAGAGTTTTCCATCTCGAGCTTTCTACATATATTCCTTGGTACTCTACATTCATAATTATTACAAATATATATCAAAAGCTAGGGTTTTCTCTTGCAATTCATCTTTGAAAAAGCGCTGAAGAGACTCGTCACACAAACGTGGATGTTAAAAGGAAAGCATTAACAACAAATGTAACAATAAAATACCAATAGCAAGTAAATAGTTAAAGAGACACAGAAGTTGGTAACCCAATTCGGTGAAATCTACCTACATCTGAGGGCAATGTGTCTGTGAAAGATAATCCATTGACATTAAAGAGTTAAACCGTTTACAACACAGTACTTATCTGCAATACACAACTACTATAGCGACTCACATATAGCTCAACTATTGATCACCTAGGCTCCCCTTAGATGTAAGACTCCCTCTCGAATTAGGCTCTCCCTAAATTTGGTAATATTAATGTTTAACACTTCGACTTCCGACAGTGTGTGAGACTCCTCTCAACATTGTTATCTTCCTCTCAAGTCATCAGACTCCCTTCACTCATGAATCATAGAATCCCTCTAAGATAGAGAATCCCTTCCTTTTAACTGTGTCTTAAACTCCCCTAAGACGGAATAATCTTTACGTTCTTGAACCATTCACATAATGATGTTGCAAACAACAGATGAAGAACTTGCAGAGCGGAATGTAGTGAGCAAAGAGCAAGAACACCAAAATGAACAATCCGACCACAAAACAGAAAATGACTTGCTCAATTAATAAAAGCGACAACCCTGAATGATCAGCATAATTCTCCTTTAATAATCAAATCTAAGAAAGGAAACAAAACCCTATTTAGAAAAGAAAAGTTGCGCCTCAATAAAGAAAAATATCAGATGAAATAATACAGCCTAATATTTCCAAATAAGGAAAATATTATGCAGGAAAATACTCTGATGTCACAAACAGATGTTAAGACTTTATTTGAAACAACTGCAGAAACCAATGCCTTAGAAAAATATAAAGTCAACCAATCAAATCCCAACGATCTTTTCATTCTCTTTGATTTTATTATTTTGAGTTGGTATCAGAGCCTCTGTCAAACAACAAAGGGTCTCCCATTTTTCCTCCTTTTTTGTCTTCTCATCTTCCGCAAATTCCTTAATACTAAAGTTATTTATTTTTGCCCAAATGGGCTCTTCATTTTTGGCGTTAGGAACAGAATACTCTAATGCTACTTCCTTATTGATTTCTCAGATATTTAGATGGTAACAAGATTTCTATCATTAAACTCAATAATGACAATTCTCTTCGTTGGAAACTTCAAGTTATCACTGTTGGGGTTGATGCTCTAAATCTCGTAGGGTTCTATAGTTTGTAAACCTTGTATGAACAAACTTGTATGTGATAATAATATTTGATATTTTATTCACTTCATCTATGAAATATGTGATATTTTAGTTGTGTTAACCACAAACCAATAAATTAACATCCAAGGTTATCGTTGTAACTTAAACATGTATGTGAAGACATACAGGTGGATCATGTTTAAGTGATAACCTAAATGATCTGTAGTATATGGATAAGGCTGGGTACCTTATCCTGGTGACACTATGAGTATGGTTCGCTTTGTTAGGTGTTACAAATGTTATAAAGTACTACAAATGATCTAATCCTGACCAAAATAGCCAGAGCCCACCACTTCTAGGTTCTCACCTTGAGAATACTAAGGAAACCAAGTGGTTGTGTTTTCCTTTTTGGTTCGAGTTTTCTTGCTATTCGAGGAGTTCGTGATTGTTCGAAGTGTTCGTGACAGTTCAAGGGTTGTACAAGAAGAGGCGTTCTTCAAAGGATAATTACTTGAACGCTTTTGTCATTCAAAAGCATGCTGTAATTTTGTTAAGAATGCATAATATGTATGTTGTACTGTAAATGTTTGTTTTCAATCATAATGAAATTTGGACGATCCATTTCCGCTCTAGGTTCCCTTTAAAACGAGTTCCTTCAATCACTGCATTGGAAAGGTATAATCTAAAAATTACCTTGAACCTGAATTGGAGCGTCCACCTCAGTTCCTTATGATCACTCGTGAAGCTTCTTTAGCTACCACAGAAGTTGCTTTGTCCTCATTGACAGTCCAAATTCCTAATATGAAATTCAAGAAGTAGAAACACCAAGATCGCCTTATCTCTTTTTGGTTGCTCGGTTAGATGAGTGAGGATATCCTAAACCAAATGTTACACTGCAACTCCACAAAGGATATTTGGGCGACTCTTCAAGGGATATACTCTACTCGTTGTCTTACTCAAGCGATGAAATTCAAAAGCAAGCTTCAGAACATAAAGAAAGAAGCCATGTCGTTAAAATAATATTTCATGAAAATCCAACAATGTGTTGATGCTCTTGTATCCATTGGTAAACCCGTGTCTTCGGAAGATCATATTTTATATATTCTTGCTAGATTGGGACCTGAATATGAATCTATGATTTTTGTGATAACTACTCATACTGACTCTCTCTCTATACAAGGCATCACTTCGTTGTTGCTCACTCAGGAAAACCGTAATGAAAGCAAAATTAGTTCAGAGGTGTCTTTGCTGTCAGCCAATTTGGCTGCTTAAAGCTCGAATAAAGATGGTGATTAGATGATGAAATAACACAATACACAATAGTCACACCATAACAACCAAAGGGGACGTGGAGGCGGTCGTTCTAATTGAGGCGGCCGATAAAACCAAAAGTAACCTCAGTGCTAAATTTACACAAAATTTGGCCACACTACTTTTCGATGCTTTGTTCGTAATATTCCTTCTAAACCAACTTTCTTACCTTCAAGCTTTCCTCCAATACCTACTCATTCGAATGGTTTTTCTTATATGACAACTATGGTTGCTTCTCCTTGTTGGGTTTTATGTCCTAAAACTCGTGTTATGTAAAGAATGGAGCTTATTCTGATAATTCAATAAAGGTGTTATTGAATAGATCTATTGCTTGAATAGAAATCCAATACATCTAAAAGTCCCTTGACTATTGGATGAGTACTTGAACTTTATATGGAGATATAAAGATGGATCAGGTTCGAGTAATAGTCAAAATGATTTCTAGTACATGGATAAGGTTGGGTATCTTATTCTGGTAACACTATTGGATACGGCCTACTCTGTAATTGTTACAATGAGTTGTAAAGTGCTACAAACAAAGTGATCCTAATTCATTCATGTTAGACATGAGAAGTTGGGGTGTCCTTGTGCAAAAGAGTTTGTACAAGATCGGACCACGAAATGAGTCACTCTTACATTATAATGTTGTTTATTGTTTAAGACTGACTATTTCAAAGCGGTGACCTAGGTAACTTGACCTTAATTCTAAGCTAACTATGAACTCCTTTTTATTTGGGATTGCCCTTAGATTTGCATAGGTGAGGGACGACTCAACAGTGCCGGCTCAATATGCCTGCCATTTCAGGGGTAAGACTGGATAGATAGTTGGGGACATAAGGTGCAAGAGGGAATTCACTCCTACTCGCTTTAGGGATAATAGAGAGGTTATTCCCCTTAGTGTTGATTCTAGGGCTTGAACAAGGGATCTTGCCCTCTCATTTGGTATGAGAGTGACTCAATTTTGTGATTAGATCGCAAAACAATTGTTCATTAGGGGATCAATGGGGACTTAAGAAACAAGAGGTAATTTTGGGGGTAAAATAGAGATTTGACCCAACCGTTATTACGAACAACCTGTAGAGGGTTAACTTACTAATCATGGTTATATCGAGTGGATATAATATATCTACAGTAAGGGGAGTTCAACTATGGGCTTTAGTGGAGTGACCCATTAGTTAATGAATAGGGGTTAGATCGTCTAATGAGTTTAGCTGATTAATCTCGGATCATTGGAGTCCATGATCTGTAGGTCCATGAGGTTCTCCTACTAGCTCAAAAATGGATTAGCTCTAGAGTAGCGTGATAAGTTAATTTGAAACGTTCAAATTAGAATCAAATGGAATTGGAGAAAATATATTTTAAATATATGAAGATGAATTTGTGTAAAAATTAATTTAATATTGGATATTAAATTAATTAGAATTATTTAAATTGTTTAAATAATTATTTATAAATTTTTTTAGAAAATTAATTTATGAAATTAATTTGTAAAATTAATAAATTTTTATTTTAGAAATAAAATATGATTTTAAAATCAAAATAGATTTTGGAAATTAAAAAATCACACAAACTAGAAAACTGGGTTTTTCAAGTCATCTTCAAAGTTACTCACTAGGAACCCACCACCTCTTCTTTGGTTTACTCCAAGCATGAGTTGTATCCCATGCATCAATCTCTTTGTATGATATGCTGCAATATATTGAAGAGATTGGAGTGAAGAATGAAGGAGGAACCAACTGAATTTTTGCTGAAAAATGCGGATGAAGAAGGTGTTCTTCAATGGGTTGGTTCAATGAGCTTTCTCCATATTCCCTTTGATTCCAAATTATTTTGAGTCCCACAACTCAATCTAGAGCACCAAGAGGATAATAGGGAATATCTTGTGGTGATCTACACAAGGATTCGGAGGATTTTGCAGCTGGAAATAGAGAATTTGATGGTTCAGCTGAGGTATGTTCTTGAAACCCATTATACTCTATTTTAGTATGTTTCTTTTCAACCAAAATTAATGAATTAGAATGCTAATGGATCCTGAGCTCTTCCGCTGCGTGATGGTGTCGATCCAACAATTGGTATCAGAGCATCTTATAAGCATTCAATTCGGATTAATTCTGGTTTGGTGGGTGTTTTGTATGAAAATATAAAACTACTGTAATGATATGGTTTTCTGAGTTTTGGCCTTTAATTTCTCTTTGATTTCCCATTTGAATTTGTAACTGGCTCTTGCTTGATGAGCTTTAATGTTTTCCTAAGAGTCTGTAATTTATTTGGAGTCATTAGAGTTGAAATTAAGATGTAATTCGAAGAAACAAGCAAAGGGGCCGAGTTGCAGATTCCAGACAATCAGCCTCCGTTCATATCGTCGTTAAGCTTCAGTAGCTAAACAATCATTTAGCTTCATATGTTAGACGATATGAAGGAAAAGCTAAATGATCGTGTAGCTTCTGGCGTTAATCGTTTAGGTGTTGTGCGCTAGACGATTGTCTACCTCCGTAGCTAAGCGATGCGTTGTATTGCTATGCGATGGCACTGCACGATCGTGTAGCTTCGGGTGGGAGCTAAGCAATGCGGCGAAGATCTATGCGATGGCGCTGAGCGATCTCTTACACGATCGTTTACCTTTGACCGGGAGCTAAGAAATGCGGCAAATATCTATACGATGGCACTGAGCGATCGCTTACACGATCATTTACATTTGTTCGGGAGCTAAGTGATGCGGTGAAGAGCTATGCGATGGCCCTGATTGATCGTTTACACAATCGTTTACCTATGAGCGACAGGTGAGCGATGCGTCGATTGCTATGTGATAGCACTAGGTGACCGCTTACCTCGGGGGCGAGCTAAACAATCAAGATGCGGTGCTAAACGATGGCGCTATACGATAGTGTTTGACACTAAGCGATTGTGTAGCGTCCTCCGGCGCTAGACGATGACACTATACGATAAAAGGCGAACATATATCCATGGTTGACACTATACGATAGTATTTCTGTTGTTAAACTCGTTCTTCCAAAGTCCAAAAATCCCATGGTGAATATAAATAAATTACAATTTTTTTATGCTTGTGCGTTGGGTAAAAATTGTTAGAGAAAACCTCCAAGTCAGCAGTCAGTAAGCTGTCCACATATATAGAGAGAACCTACAAGTCAGCAACAATATTTGCCCAATCACTCCTCTTCTAGAAGCCCAATTGGTTAGAAGGAATATTCTGGTCAGCCAATAATGTGTGCACACCTGTATTATAATTATTTGTATTCACTCAAAATTCTTTCTCCCCAATCCAGGGACCACGCCTATATATTGTACCATTTCTTAAACAAAATACATGAATAAATACAACAGAAATTTCACAACGGCATTTTCTCTCTTTATTTCATTTGTCTTTCTTGGTATCAGAGCCAATAATGGCCAACGCCTTTTTCACTAGACCTTCCTCCTCCACCACCTTCAACAATCCGCCTTTGAACCAATTGCTGAATCAAATCACAACCATCAAGCTTGACCGGAGCAACTACCTGCTATGGAAAACCTTAGCTTTACCACTCCTAAAGAGCTACAAGCTAGAAAGCCATCTCACAGGTGAAAAACCCCTTCCCTCAAAATTTGTCACTACAACAATTAAAGAATCAGGTACACTTCAAGGTGAAGACATCATCGAAAGTGCTGATGAAGCATCGTCAAGCTCCACTCGATCAAGGATGATCAATCCACTCTTCGAACAATGGGTCACGATAGATCTACTGCTCCTTAGGTTGCTATACAACTCGATGACCCCTGAAATAGCCTTGCAGCTGATGGGTTTTTACAATGCCAAGGATATATAAGAAGCTACACAAGATATCTTTGGTGTTCAGCAAAGGTTGAAGAGGACTTTCTTTGTCACATTTTCCAGAAAACGAAGAAAGTTAACTAAAAAATGGAGGATTACTTACGAATAATGAAAAATAACACTGATAATTTGGGTCAGGCCGGTAGTCCTATACCTAGACATTCACTGATTTCTCAGGTTCTTCTCGGCTTGGAAGAAGTCTACAACCCAGTGTTTGTGGTAATACAAGATAAACTTGACATTTCATGGCTTGATATGCAATCTGAGCTCCTCATATTTCAGAAACTCCTGGAACATCAAAACTCACAAAGAAACCTAGGAAATATCATACCTACTTGGACACAAAACAAATTTACAACCATCACCAGCAAAACTTTCGAACTCACTTCAATCAGCAACGAGGAGGAGGAAATGGCAATGTTAACTCCGGTCGAGGACGAGGCCGTGGAAGTGGAAACAAACCGACATGCCAAGTCTGTGGTAAATATGGACATTCAGCACTCGTCTGCTACAACAGGCTCAACAAAGAATTTGCTGGAAATTTTTGAGCAAAACAGAGGAGGACAGATCCCGAACAATGGAGGCAATACTGGATCGAATCGCATTGCTTTTTTTGCAACTCAAAACTCCAACCTCTTTGTTGGACCTGAAATCGTTGTGGATCAAAATTGGTACGTGGACAGTGGAGCTACAAATCACGTAACCACCGATTATGCAAAACTGTCTAATCCAGGTGAATACTCAGGTAATGAAAATGTTATTGTTGGAAATGGAAAGAAATTACGTATCTCATACATTGGTAATACCTCTCTTTCTGATGGAAACAACGCCTTACTGCTTGAAAATGTATTGTGTATACCTGACATTACAAAAAAATTGGTAAGTGTACCAAAATTAGCTCAAGATAATAACATCTACTTTGAGTTTCATGATGCTCATTGCTTTGTTAAGGACAAGGGTACGAGTCGAACTCTTCTGAAAGGAAATCTTAATGATGGGTTGTATCACCTAGACCGAAGAGCTATCAAGACGAATGAGGAGTTGAAGCACAGCTGCCCTGAACATCAACAGCTTATGGATATAAATAACAACACCTCTGCATTGGTATTATCTAGAAAACAGCAAATGTCAATGTAACAGTATCAAATGCTCTCTGGCATAGACGTTTAGGACATCCTTCACTCAAAATTTTGAACTCTGTTATTATGTAATCTGCCTATCAAAAGTAGTGAAGAATTTACCTTTCCCTACATTTGAAAGACATGCAACCGAGCCCTTCGACATGATCCACTCTGATTTATGGGGTCCAGCCCTGATTATATCTTTAGAAGGTCACTGCTATCACATTCTGTTTATTGACGATTTTAGCAGATATACTTGGATATATCCCTTAAAACAAAAGAGTGGTGCCATTGAAGCTTTTCAGCATTTCCTTACCTATGCTCAGACTCAGTTTAATAAAACAATCAAAATGCTTCGAACTGGTAACGAAGGAGAGTACGTTAAGATCCATCGCCTCTACAGTTCAATGGGCATTATGACCAGACTATCATACCCCTACACCTCTGTTCAAAATGGCCGGGCTAAACAAAAACACCGACATGTAGTGGAAACTGGCCTCACATTATAAGAAAGCCAAATTTTCGTTGAGCTTTTCGTAGGATGCTTTCCTCACAGCCACGATGCTCATAAATGGATTGCCCATAGCAGTACTAAAAGGTAAATCCCCTGTCTTTGTTCTCTTCAACAAGAAACTAAATTTTTCAGAGCTAAAAGTCTTCGGATGCACGTGTTTTCCATATCTACGCCTCTTCCAGCCCAACAAATTCAACTTCCACTCAAAAAAATGTGTATGTTTAGGTCCTAGCCCATTATATAAAGGATTTAAATGCCTAACCAAAGCTGGCCGAGTTATCATCTCTCGACATGTTTCCTTCGATGAGAATAAATTTCCCCTCATTCAACTTTCTCAGGATAGTCTTAAACACTAGCAAATACCCACACCCGACCTAACCCTACCTATACTTTCACCTTGGACCACCTCAAATAATCCAACTCATTGCACACAAGACCACATTATACCCGACCGAAACAATCCCAACACTTCTAAACCTGGACATCCCGATTGTTTACTTCAATCCCATCGTTTACCCATACCCGATTGCTTACCTCACTCCCATCGCTTATCTAATTCATCCCCACCCGAACGTTTACCTCAATTCCATCCTTTACCTACACCCGATCATTTACCTCACTCCTATCGATTACCTATTCATCCCCATCCGATCGCTTACCTCACTTTTATCGCTTACCTATCTCATTCCCACCTGATCGTTTACCTCAATCCCATCGCTTATCTACCTCATCCTCACCCGATCATTTACCTCACTCTCATCGTTTACCTATTTCATCTCCACTCACCTCAGACTCAATAAATTCCCTCAGTCCTATTAATTCAAATGAAAACTCCTCCCCTTCCTTGCCACTGGTATCTTCCACCCGACCTTCTACCCCTACCTCCCAACCTAACTTCGACTTGTTATCTCAACTTGATAGACCAAATCCTCTGATACCTCGCCCCCTGAACTTACCCACCCATCCAATGATAACTCAAGGAAAGGTTGGTTTGTTTAAATCCAAAAATCTTCATATCTACCTCTCTAGTCGACTGGTCACTGACAGAACCTACACGGATCCAAGATGCCATTGCTTCTCCTCTCTGGAAAAAAGCCATGGACGCCAAATATGCTGCCTTAATGCAAAACCACACCTGCCGTCTGGTTCCTCCTATCCCTGAGATGAATATTGTGGGACACAAATGGGTGTTTAGAATCAAGCGAAATCCGGATGGCTTAGTACAACATTACAAGGCGAGGCTTGTAGCAAAAGGATTTCACCAAAGTTTGGGCATCGACTTTTTTGAAACCTTCAGTCCGGTCATAAAGCCATCGATTGTTCGAGTTATCCTCAGCATTGTTGCCTCCCACGGGTGGAGCCTCAGACAACTCGACTTTAACAATGCCCTCTTGAATGGCACTGTAGAGGAAATGGTGTACATGACATAGTCTTTTAGATACGTAAACCAGTCATGTCCACACTATGTCTGCAAACTTGACAAAGCACTCTATAGGTAAAAACAGGCCCTATGGGCCTAGAATGCAACCTTAACAAAAGAACTACTTTGGTGGGGCTTCATCAACTCCCGGTCAGATCCATCCTTATTCATTTATAACAAACAATCGTCTGTTATTTTCCTTCTGGTGTATGTTGACGATGTAATCATCACTGGAAATGATCTTCAGTTAATCAGTAAACTTGTTCGATCCCTTGATACAACCTTTGCTCTATAGGATTTGAGCCAGCTCACCTACTTCCTTGGACTTCAAGTGCACTACCTTGACTCCGGCCTTATCATCAATCAGGCGAAATACGTTGATGCTCCTACAAAGATTACAACTTACCAATTTAAAACCTTCCCCCTCACCAAGTGTTCTTGGCAAAAATCTATCCATTGATGATGGGTCCCCTCTTAATGATCCTTTCATTTACAGAAGCACAGTAGGTATGCTACAATATCTCACAACAACAAGGCTCGACATTGCGTACATTGTAAATCATCTGAGCCAATTTCTTCAAAGACCCACAGATGCTCACTGGCAGGCCGTCAAACGCGTTCTTCGATATGTCAGTGCAACCAAAAACTTTGGACTGTTTTTTCAACCCAGCTCCGATCTATCAATCTCTACATATTCTGATGCGGATTGGGCATCTAACATCGACGACCGTAATTTTGTGGCATGTGTGTTCGTTGGAAGTAATCTCGTTTCTTGGTCATCCAAAAAGCAGACAGTTGTGGCTCGATCAAGCACCGAGTCTGAATACAGAGCCTTAGCACATACTGCCTCTGAAGTCATCTGGCTCAACCAACTTCTGTCGAAGCTTGGGATGCTATCCTTTATCAAACCTATAATCTGGTATGATCACTTAAGTGTCGGTGCAATTGCCACCAATCCTGTTTTTCATGCTAAAACTAAACATATAGAGATTGATGCTCATTTTGTGAGAGATCATGTTCTTCGTGGTGGAAGTTCGGTTTGTTCCCTCATCCAGTTAGCTAGCCGACTGCCTTACAAAACCCCTTACACACTCTCATTACTAGTCTCTTCGCTCCAAACTCGGAGTACTTGATGTACCCTCTCGTTTGAGGGGGGATGTTAGAGAAAACCACCAAGTCAGCAGTCCACATATACAGAGAGGACCTATAAGTCAGCAACAATATTTGCCCAATCACTCCTCTTCTAGAAGCCCAATTGGTTATAAGGAATATTCTGGCCAGCCAATAATGTGTGCGCATCTGTATTATAATTATTTGTATTCTCTCAAAATTCTTTCTCCCCAATTCAGGGACAACGCCTATATATTGTACCATTTCTTTAACAAGATACATGAATAAATACAACAGAAATTTTACAACTGTATTTTCCCTCCTTATTTCATTTGTCTTTCTAAAACCATGCTCTTCCCTTCCCCACTTCAAAAACTAAATACATTCAACCTCTACAACTAACTATATATGATATGTGGGGTCATGCTTATAATCTATCTCACAATGGTTTTTGGTATTACATTAACTTCATGGATGTTTATAGTCATTACACGTGGATTTTTTTTCTTCAATCCAAGTCTAAAGCCTTCTCGACGTTTCTCAAATTTAAAACCCTTGTTGAAAATTTGTCAGGAACTTGCATCTTACATATCCAAATTGATGGGGGTGGTGAATTTAAATCGTTTACACCTTTTCTGTCACACCATGGCATTGAACATCGACTTACCTGTCCACATAAACAAAATGGTCTAATTGAACAAAAACATGGACATATTTTAGATATAGGCCTCACTCTTCTTTCTCAAACCTCTTTACCTCTTACATTCTGGGATGAAGCCTTTGCCACGACTATTTACTTTATCAATAGACTTCCTACCCATGTTCTCAACCATGCCAACCCCTTAGAAAAGTTGTTTGGATTCAAACCAAACTATTCTTCACTACGAGCATTCGGGTGTAAATGTTTTCACTGTTTGCGTCGTTTCCAATCTCATAACCTATCATTTAGATTAAGTCTATGTACTTTTACTAGTCATAGTAATTCTCACAAGGGTTACAAGTGTTTGTCCTCTACTGGTCGTGTTTATATCTCTCGACATGTCTTGTTTGATGAAGTATCCTTTCATTTTGCTTCTCCAATACAATCATCTGTTGTCAGCAACTAATTTTCAAAAATTCAAAAGGAAACTCAACATGATTGATGTTGTTGCCATCAGTTTGTAGGGGGTATTAAGGAAGCCCATTTACTCTTCTTTTATTCTTCATTCATTATTGTAAAAGCTCATTTTATAAGGGTCTCTTTTGAGCATATTTGTATATTCCTTTTTCTATTACATGAGGTATAATCTTGTGTGGTGAGTGTAGGGGCAAGAGTTTTTCATCCGATGCTTTCTATATATATTTCTTTGTACCATACATTTATAATTATCAGAAATATATTTCAAAAGCTAGGATTTTTTTCTTCTTGTCATTCATCTTTTCCTTCTCTTTTGATTTTATTACTTTGAGTTTCCAAAGATGCCCTACAAATTGGAATATGGTAAAAGATACATAAAAGAAAAAAAGAAAAAAAAATGGAATGTGGGGTTTGAGGTAGCAAATCGAGGAAGGAATGAGACAAAGATGTTTGGCTGTTGTGTGAAAATAACGTTGGGGGAAGAGAGAGAGAGAGAGAGGCCCACTTATCCATATAATTGGTGGCTTCAAATATTGTCGCATTTGGTGAATAAAGAGGTAGAATGGATGGGGATTGTTTGGTTACGAAGATTGCGTATCTTGTTTAAATCTACGAGCGCCCTGTAAATTAGAGGAACCAGATTTTTCAAAACCCGATCCAGTTTGTTCCTATTCCGGTTCCTAGATAACCTAATCCCACTTTTTATGCCCAACTAGGTTTAGTGGCCCGCACGATTTTCAAGGAATACATATGATGGTGACCAAATCCATACACACACGAACGAACTCTGTGAAGGGTAAATTGGTATTTTTATCGTTCTACTATACTTGTTCTTTTCCTTACGTTATTCATATTACAATTTTTGGGAAAATTCTCTCTCTGTTCTTCCGATTTAAATTGACTAGAGAAAAAATATATTTTTTTTTAAGATAGTCATTTTTATTCAAATTTTTTAATAAAATTGATTTAAAATAACTTTTTAAGTGACCATCGAATTTTATTATTTTTCAAAATTAAATATTTGAAAAGTTAAACCAAACATACTCGCAGTTTGTTTGGTTATTGAATTTTCAAAACATATTTTTTTAATATTCGAATTTTTTAGAATAGGTCTATTTGATTCTTAAATTTTCAAAATGTAACTTTTACTTCGTAGATTTTTAAAAATAAGTTTCAAAGATTGTTGGAATAATTTATTATTATTATTTTTAATTAGAAATTAATTATTTAAAAAGTACATCTTTTCTCAAAATATTTTTTAAACATATTTTTGTATTCAAATTCTCTATAATAATCTTTTAAACCTATTCTCAAAATATTTTTTAAACATATTTTTGTATTCAAATTCTCTATAATAATCTTTTAAACCTATTCTTTAAAATTTTGGGATTAAAAAGGTATATTTTGAAATTTCATGACCAAATGTACTCATTCTATAAAACTCAAAGACTAAAAAGACATGTTTTGAAAACTCTTGGATCATATGCCCCTATTCTTTAAAATTCGGGGACTAAAATGGTAGTTTGTACTATATTTGTCTTTATTTTCACATGACACTTTTTTTTCTTTTTATGAATCGAAAAAGCAATACATTTCAAGGTAATTATTTTAAATGGTAAAACTGTTCCAAATATTTTTAAATACAACAAAATGTCATTATCAATCAGTAGTAAACCGCGATAGACATCTATCAAACGCTGATAGATGTCTATCGCAATTTACACTAATAGATAATGATATTTTGCTATACTTGTAAATTGTCAATATGGTAGCCTTATTTGGATTGAAGCTAAAATAATGTTTTTAAAGTCATTTTTATATAAATTATTTTGATAAAAATTATTTAAAATTTTGAATGATTGTCAAACAATTCAATTTTATGTTTTTCAAAAGATCATTTTTATTTAAATTAAGTAGCCTTATTAAAACATTTCATTATAAAAAAAAGTATATTATTCAGGTATTATCGGAATATGTTAGTTTTTTTTTTTTTTATTACTAAGTTCATGATAATGAAATTAAAACTTAAATAATATTTGACTTTAAGAAAATATAACAATTCAAGCTTATCTTTATGCGGAAGCAAAGGCAGGAACAATGAAGAAGTAGATATTATTCTTTTTGGGAGAAATAGGGGACCCACTCAAGCTCAAGTGATGATAGTAGGGTCACTGGTCTTGACCATATCTTGTCCTCTTCAAATCTTTAGAGATTGCGGATTATACAATTTAGCACCAAAAAAGGGAAAAAGAATTAACCCAACTGGCTCCACTCTCCATTCCATCCAAATTCGACATTAAATTTTAAAATCTAAATTTTTTTTTTTCTCCCAAGATAAGGACGCCCTGAGTTGGTGAGTAAATTTCAAGCTTCAATTGCCATGTCACAAACCTTATCCGTTATCTCCCCTTCCATTATCCCGTTTCTCGATTTTCATTGACATAAACAAACACAGGACAGCAAACTCAGATTATTGTCGGAGTTTAACATGTTTTAGTGTCAGTCAACTTCGAATTTTAATCAGACAAGATGAAGATCTTCACATCATTTACTGAAAATCCGAAAATATTATTACAATTAAAAATTCGATCAAACCCCAGCCGACAACAACCTCCTTATGTACCTTACTTCTCGGCAGCCTAAAAATTCCGTCTTTTCATATCTACAACAAAAACAGAGTAATTTCTTTCTTTCCTTCTCCCTGCTAATTAAATTTAAATACAATTTTAAAAAAACGCTGAAAATTTGCACAATCCCACCATCGAAATATGAATTCACAAACAAACCCCAAAAGGCCACCGATTGATGAAGTTTTTTTTCCCTTTTTTCTTTACCCGTTTCACATTAATAGCTCCGAAACCCATCCGACATCGGGTGTGAATGTTGAATCCACCTCCTTCACAGAGTTGTCTTTGCTGAGTTTTGCATACATTTTAGCTCTTAGGTCTCTCCCAGATTCCACTCTCTCCATTGCAGGTTCTTCCTCGTAACTCTTCCCCCACAATTCGTAATTTCCGGTGGTCGGAGTTGACGGTAAGCTGTACAAACCAGAGCCGGAGGGAGAGAGTGGATTCTGTCCCCCCAATTGAATCCTCCCCCAATGAGGGGTTGCTTTCGATTTCCCAAGTTGAAGATTACGCATACACGAAACCAATCCATTCATCGAATTAAACGGACAATTCGGCGATAGGGGAGGTGAATCGGATGGCGGAGAAACAGGGGGCGTTGATAGAATTGAAGTGGGTGAAGTCACAAATGATCCTTTGGCGAAATAGGAATCGAATGCGTGTGCAATTCGTGATGACCCATCAACAGAATCGGCCGAAACAGGGGTTCTCGGGCTCTGCTGCGGCAGAACCCGAAGCTGTTCCGGCGTGTGTGCGAAAAAACAGACACGACGGCGACAGGCTAATCCGTCCTTACAAGGCTGAGTCCGGTACCGAGCTGGATGAAGCCAACACTCGAAAATCCCGTGAGCGAAATCGCAAGAATCCCCTTTTTTGCAATTCCCTTTACGAAACTCCGGACAAGCCGTACCGGAGTAATGATACTTCCTCGGATCACGCCGGCGAGCTTTCTCGCCGGGATGCGCGTACGGACACTCCGTCCAATCGTGCGACCTCCCACGTGCGCATCTCCGTATTTTGAACTCGAACATCCGAAAATGGTCACAGGAGAAACCATCCACCGCCTCAGCTACCGCATCCAAATCATCGGAATCCGCCGCGGAGGGAAGGTAACGGTGAATGGAAGAAAAGGAGTCGATAAATGAGTCGACCCCACCAGAGATGAAGACCGGCGAGGAAATTCCGGTCATATGGTGGTCTTCAAGTGGGTCCCATGGAGGAACTTGAATGGTGTGATTGAATCTAGATTGTTCTCCGATCATCATCTTTCAGCCGACGACTCTGTGAATGAAGAAACAAAAAGATCGGCTGCGAATTTATAAATTATAAACCCATTGAAAGGAAAGAGAGGAGTAAGTTTTAACCGTGGTTCGGTTAAAATATTAATGTCACAAAAAAACGTCAATACTACAATACTACCCCACCGATTTAAAACAGTCCCACTGATTTATTCTATAAATTTATCTTTCCCCTTTCTTTTAAAATGACAATTTGGTCCTTTTTTAAACCAAAAAAATAAAAAACGACAAGTAATTGTTATTTAGTTCCTTAATACAAAAATATTAAGTTGTATAGTAGACATGTACCATGACATTTGATCTAAAGGGAATATTAGATTGTTAATTAAATAGTTAATCTAGAAAATAAGAATGGGTTATTTGGAAGTATTTAATGAAAGTAGTTGAGTAGTTGTAAAAGAGAAGAGTAGGTAAATATAATTAATATTTACCGGATAAGAGGGTAAAGGTGTTGTTTAGGTACTAATAACCTATTGTCTACTTTTAGGTCTCATAAAAGCTACATTTAATTGGCATTAATCAAATTTCCCTCACAGAAAAGTAATTGAGTTTTGTTGGTTTGGAATTAAACAGGCAGGCTCTAATTAATTAGTAATCAAATCACTAAGCATGCACACCAAGACAATGCCCCTCGTCCCCAAAACAACTAAAGAAACTACTCATTTTTCTATTGAGAATCATTTTTTTAAACATCAATCTGTGTTCTTTTAAAGTATCTTTTTCTTTATTGCACATTTATATGGTTCCTTTAATCTTTCACAAACCACCTCTTTAAGTGATTTTTATTTTGGTTTCCTACTTCTAAAATTTGGAATCAATTATTTCTTAAATATTACCGGCCACTGTGTTTTCTTCTTTTTATTTATTCCAATCATTCTACTTTTAAAAAATACATTTTTTCTACTTCGTATCAAATTCTAGGTTAAAACCCCATTTTTATTATTGCACAATGGAATGTGTTCAATTTTATGGTTAATTTCATTAAATTATTTATTATACTATTTAAATTTAAATTATTATGGAAAATTCTGAATTAAATAGAAAATTCAACAATAAAACAATTTTTTTATATAAAAAAATAGACAAAACGTAGGTTTTAAGAGTACAAATAATTAGTCAAGGCTAAGAGATTAAAATAAACCATCTATGGTGAATTTGTAGGGGAAAACGAGGCACGATGGGAACACGAATATTAACAAATATAATATTAAAATAAATATATAAATAAAATAAAATATGCAAAATGAGAAAAATCTCATTCTCCACTTTCTCGAATTTGTATGGAATTTGCCCATTGTGTGTCTTTCAAAATCCACCA
>NC_052357.1:81375541-81574969 GCF_009727055.1 Benincasa hispida
GCTAAAAGTAGATAAATATAAATAAAATAAAATATGATAAATAAATAAAATAATAGGAAATAGGAAATTTCTTAAAAAATCTCCACTTTCTCCAAAATTGGTGGAGTTTCAACCAATGTATATATCACTGCAAAATCCACAAATGACCACTTATTTATAGGGAAGCTTAGCAAGTAGGAAGTGGCATACTTTGATACTATGCATAGTATTAGGTTTTATGTCCTAAAAATTCGCAGTTTGTAATATAATAAACATTTTCTATTATCAATATATTTATTATTAATTTCGTAAATTGTATGAAAGTCTAAATCCAATAAACTAAGACCCATGATTATTGTATGGGTACTTGAACTTTATGTGGGGACATAAGAGTAGATCGGGTTCGAGTAAATAATCAAAAATAATCTATGGTACATGAATGAGGTTGGGTACCTTATGTAGGATCTAAAAGCAACACTAGAGGGGGTGAATAGGGTTGACTACCAATTTTTAAAAAATAATTTTATCTTCAAACAATGCTCAATAAAGTTAACCCACTAATTTGATTAAAGAAAATTTATGCAAGACAAAACTTAAATCATGCAAACTATGATAACTTCAAATTTAAAGACAATTTAATCAAGGATAAATTTAAATAATACACTAAAATTAAATCATGCAATTAGGAAAGATTAAAAAAATAACTAAGACAAGAAGCAAAAAATTTGAAAACAAGAAATAAAAAAGAGAGGAAGAGAAAACATCGGGAATTATAGTGGTTCGGCAAATTGCCTACTCCACTCTCCAAGACTCCTTCTTGGGTATTTCACTAAGTGATTCTTTTGCAGGTGAGGACCAAACCGACACACGACCCTCTTTTTCCTAGGCTAAAGAGAAACCCAAGATCATTTTTACTAGTTCAAGATCAAACAAATTTCTTTTTCTCACAACCCAAGGTGAACCCACACCCTAATACAATTCCCAAAAATTAAAAGAAAACCTCACAATATTACCTCTTGAAGGCTAAATACATAAGTTGAGTACTCAAAAAAAACTCACAAAAATAACTCTAGGCCAATTTAGGAGCAAAGAGGACAAGAACTTGAGAGTAGAGAGAATTGAGAGCTTAAGACTTGATAGCTTTTTTTTGTATGTGTGTAAATGAAGAATAAAATCAAGTCGAATTTATAGGCGAGGGGGATAAATTTTGGCTATTGGATATGATTGCAAATGAAGGGTGGGGATTGAATAAAAATAAAAAAGGAAATGATTTGTAATTAAGAGAGGAATTTTGAAAGATTGAAATTATTGAGATTTGGAGAATAAAAAGGATTTGAAGGATGACAATTTAGGAAGGAAATCAAATTTGAAAAAGGTTGAAATTTGGTGAGAATTTTGGAGAAAATTGGATCAGAAAATTAAAGGAAAATAAGGAAATAAAAATGAAAATAAAAAATAGCCGGATGATATGAGCACCACGCGCACAGGGGAGAGGATTGAGCGTCACTTGCCGCATTCTGTGAAGAAACTGCAGGCGCGTGCGTGGCCGCGCGTGAAGTTGGGTGACCGCCACTTGTCATTATCTCATTTGTCCACGGTCGCCACGTTACTGCCACATCATGTGCCATGTCAACGCCACTCAGCAAAAGGTGATCGATTGAAACGCCACGTCAGCTGCCACGTCATCAATATTGACCGTTTGTGTGCCACGTGTCACTGCCACGTTGGATTTCCTCTCCAATCTTCTTTTGCTTATAACTTTCTCGTTTGAACTCCGATTTGAGCGATTCAAATTGTGTTGGAATCGTATTTTCGAGCTCTACAAGATAGTGACTCTGAAACACTAAAAATGTTAGTACAAAAAATTTGAGTTTTTTATCATCAAAATACTGGGTTTGATTGAAGCCCTAAACCTAACACCTTATTCTGGTAACACCATTGGATGTGACCTACTCTGTAGTTGTTACAAAGAGTTGTAAAGTGCTACATACAATGTGATCCTAATTCGTACATGTTATGACATGAGGAGTAGGGAGCGTCCTATCAATAAGTTTGCATAAGATCAGAACCAAGAAATAAGTCACTTTTACTTTATAACACTGTTTACTGTTTAAGACTGGCTATTTCACCTAGATGACCTAGGTAACTCAATCTTAATCCTGAGCTAACTATGAACTTCTGTTTATTCGGGATTGCCCTTAGATTTGCATAATTGAGGGTTGGCTCAACAGCGCTAGCTCAATAAGACTCCCATTTTAGGGGTAAGACCGGATAAATAGTTGGGGACATAGGGTGCAAGACAGAGTTCACGCCTACCCGATTTAGGGATAGGAGAAAGGTCGTTCTCTCAAGTACTAATTCCAAATCTTGAACAAGGGCCCCACCCTCTCACTGGGCTGAGAGAGTTTGGTTAGTGATTGATCACAAACCAGTTGTTCATTACAGGATCAGTAGAGACTTGAGGAATAAGATGAAATCTTTGGGGGTTAAAACAGATTATTTACTTAGCCTTTATTACAAACAACCTATGAAGGGTCGACTTATAGTTAAATCATGTGACATAATATATCTACAGTGAAGGGAGTGCAACTATGGGCTTTAATGGAGTGACCCATTAGTTAATGAATGCGGATTAATTTGTTCTAATGAGTTTAGCCAATTAATTTTGGATCGTTGGAGCCCATGATCTGTAGGTCCGCGAGGTCCTTTCACTAGCTCGTAACGGAATAGCTCTAGAATAGCGTGATAAGTTAATTTGAAACGTTTAAATTAGTAAGGGAATTAGTAATTATATGAGATATAATTACGTATTTAATTTAAGAATTAAACGAAATAGGAGAATTTATATGGTTATATTTAAATATATGATTTAAATATATAAAGATGGATATGTTGTTAAAATTAATTTAATATTTTGATATTAATTAATTGAGTTTTATTTAATAATTAATTTATGAAATTAATTAATTTTTCTTTTTTAAAATTAAAATAGATTTTTTTATATTTAAATTTGATTTTATGATAAAATTGAAAAAAAAAAAAAAAACAAACAAAACACTAAATGGAAAAAAGAGTTTTTCCATTATCCATCTTTGTAGTTGCTCACATATGAAGCATTTGCTTTGGCTTTGTCTTCTCCAAGCATGAACTACAACTCATGCAACTCTTTTCTTTGCATGTTGATCTACAATATAATGAAAAGATTGGAGTGAAAATTGGGCATGCAATCTATAGAGATTTTAAGAGAAAAATTGGTTGAAGAAAGAGTTCTTTAGCTAGTTTTCTACAGTGAGCATTTCTTCTTCTACCCTTGATTCAAGCTTGTTTTGAGTCACACAACTCAATCTAAAGCACCAAGAGAATAGTGGGGAAGATCTTGAGGTGGTCTACTACAAGATTTGGAGAAGTTAGCAGTTGGTGAAGGAGCTTTGAAGAAGTTCTACAAGAGGTATATCTTGAAATTCACTTGTTTCTGCAAAAACATGCTTTATATTTTGCCAAAATTAGTGAATTTGAGTGTTTAGATGATCTTGTGCTTCCGCTACTATTGATACAATCCTATATATAGGTGGTTGAATGACACATAGCCAACACATGTGATAATGAGAAAATGACACTTAGCATTGGATACTAAGCATGACATTAATGGGCATCTATTATTATTATATAATACTTATAATACTCCTCTTTAAATGCCCATTATATATATGAAATATGTCTCATTAAAACCTTACTAGAAAAAACCACATGGGAAAAAAATCCTAGTGAAGGAAAAGGAGTACAAATTTCATATGATTTATGCTTTCAAAAGAATATATTTGCTCCCCCTCATAAAAACATCACTTAGGATCTCTAAGTCGTCGCATTCCAACGTTGTGTACCAATTTTTCAAAGGTTATGGTAGATAATGCTTTTGTAAATAAGTCCGCCAGGTTATCTTTTGAACAAATTTGTTGTACAATGATGTCGTCATTTTCTTCAAGATCATGATTGTAGAAAAGCTTTGATGAAATATGTTTTGTTCTATCTCCTTTAGTATATCTTCCTTTGATTTGTGATATGCATATTGTGTTGTCTTCGTATAATATCATTGGAAGACTTTTAGTAGAAGATAAACCACATGTTTCACAAATGTGCCGAGTCATTGATCTTAGCCATACACATTCTCAACTAGCCCGTCAATTGCAAAAATTTCAGCATGATTTGAGGAAGTGGTTGTTATGGTCTGTTTGACTGACCGCCACGATACAGAAGTTCCTCCATATGTGAATAGATAACCTGTTTGAGATCAATATCAATCGTTCCTCGGAGATAATAGAGATGTTTAACTCCGCTCCAATGTCTTTTGTTGGAGAAGAACTATATCTTGCTAATAAATTTACTGAAAATGCAATATCTAGTCTTGTATTATTAGCAAGATAATAAGTGCACCAATTGCACTAAGATATGCTATTTCATGACCAATAAGTTCTTCATTATCATCTCGAGGTCGAAATATATCTTTACTTCATGACCAATAAGTTCTTCATTATCATCTCGAGGTCGAAATATATCTTTCTTCACATTTAGTGAACGAACTTCCATTGGAATGTTCGATGGATGTGCCTTGTTCTTATAAAATCTTTTCAAAACTTTTCCTGTATAAGATGACAGATGAATAAATATCATATCTACTAAATGCTCAATTTGAAAACCAAGGCCAAATTTTGTCTTTCCAAGATCTTTCATCTCAAATTCTTTTTTAAGATATTCTATTGCCTTTGAAAGCTCTTCAGGAGTTCTAATTATATTTAAATCGTCAATATATACAGTTATAATAGCAAATCCTGACTGTGTTTCTTTATAAAAACACACAGACATATAGGATTATTTTGATATCCTTCTTTCAATAAATATCTACTCAGGCGATTGTACCACATTCGTCCTGATTATTTCAATTCATGTAGCGATCTCTGTAACGTTACGAAATACAATTCCTGGAAATTTGATTTATATGTTTCAGAGACCTTAAATCCTTCTGGGATTCTCGTATAAATATCATTATCAAGAGATCCATATAAATATGATGTGACTACATCCATAAGATGCATATTCAGACTTTTATACACAGTCAAGTTAATTAAATATCTTAATGTAATTGCATCTACTACCGAAGAATATGTCTCCTCAAAATCAATACTAGGTCATTGTGAAAAACCTTGTGCAACGAGTCTTTCTTTATATCTTATGACTTCATTATTTTCATTTATTTTCCTTATAAATATCCATTTGTATCCCACAGGTTTAACACCTTCTGGTATTTGGACTACAAGTCCAAAAACCCGACGTTTTGAAAGTGAGTTTAATTCTGTCTCGATTGCTTCTTTCCACTGAAGCCAATCTTTTCTATGTTGAAATTCTTCAACATATTTTGGTTCATGATCCTCATTTTTAGATATAATATCAAGAGCAACATTATATGCAAAAATGTTGTCAATAATTATATTAGTTCGATTCCATCTTTTTCCTATCATGACATAGTTTATTGAAATTTCATTATTACCTTTAGGTATTTCACCTTACGCATTAGCCATGTCCAGAATTTCTTTATGGGTATTTACATCCTCAACTAAGTCCTTTTCACTATTAATTATATTTCGTTTTCGAAGATTTTTATCTTTAGAACTCACTGGTCTTCCACGCTTCTGGCGTGTTCCAGACTCATTAGTGACAATTCGTTGTGTTGGGATATCATTTTTTTTATGTAACATTTGCAGCTGGTATATGTGACTTAGTTAATTTCTTTGCATCTATAAATGCATTTGGTAATTGATTTTCTATATTTTGCAAATGAATTATTTTCTGAACTTTAAGTTCACATTGATTTGTACGGGGATCTAAATGAGACAATAACGATGCATTCCATGTAATTTCTTTTTTCAACTTCTTAATTCCTCCCCTTAATGTTGAAAATTTGTCTCATTAAAATGATAATGAACAAATCGTGCAGTAAATACATCACCTGTCAGGGGTTCAAGATATTTGATAATTGATGGAGAATCATATTCAACATATATTCCTAACCTCCTTTGAGGATCCATCTTAGTGCGTTGTGGTGGAGCAATGGGAACATATACTGCACATCCAAAAATTCTCAAGTGGAAAATATTTGGCTCATCACCATAAGTTAATTGTAATGGCGAGTACTTATGATAAGCTACTGGCTTAATGCGTACAAGTGACGCTGCATGCAAGATAGCATGCCCCCATATAAATGAAGGAAGCTTAGCTCTCATAAGTAATGGTCTTGCAATTAATTGCAAACATTTTATAAATGATTATGCTAAAGAATTTTGTGTATAAACATGAGCTACAGGATGTTTAACACTTATCCCAATTGACATACAATAATTATCAAAAGTCTAAGATGTAAATTCACCAGCATTATCAAAGCAAATGGTCTTAATTGTATAATCAGAAAATTGTGCTCTTAACATAAATATTTGAGTAAGTAATATTGCAAATGCAAGATTTTGACTTGATAATAAGCACACGTGTGACCATCTGCTAGATGCATCTATAATACCATAAAATATCTAAATGATCCACTTGGTGGGTTAATGGGTACACATATATCACCATGAATTCGTTCTAAAAATGCAGGTGATTCAATCCCCACTTTAGCTGATGATGGTCTAATATCAATTTTCCTTGAGAGCAAGCATCACACGATAAGTCATTAGATTGAAGAATCTTCTGGCTCTTCAATGGATGTCTATTTGAATTCTCAATAATCTCCTCATCATTATAGATCTTGGATGACCCAATCGGTCATACCAAATTGTAAATATGTCTGGATTCATGAACTTCAGGTTCATTGTTGCATATGTTTCAATTACTCGTATATGAGTATAATATAATCTATAAGATAAAGTAGACAACTCTTCCAACATACATTTTTCATTTGAGACGGTGGATATGATATATAGATATTCCACATTATTCTTATTATCAGTCTCAATATAATAACCATTGCAATGTATATCTTTAAAACCAAGTAGATTTCTCTTTGATTGACTAGAGAACAATGCATTGTCAATTGTAAATTTTGTTTCTCTAGGAAAAATAATATTTGTTTTTCTAAATCCTTCAATCTAGTTTGCAGAACCTGATGTCGTATTGACTTTTACTTCCAGGAATTTCAGTTTGAAAAAATATTTTCTACTTGTAAGTATTGCATGTGTAGTTGCACTATCTGCCAGACATAGATCTTCTTTACTCATTTTTTAGTCACCCAATATATAAAAATGATCTAGGTTTCTTCATTAAAAGAAAATAATTACAATAAGACAAACAACATTTGGAATATACAAAGGTTAACATCTATTAAGAGAAGAAAAAAAAGACATGGAGATGAAAAAGTAAAAAACACAACATTAAATCTAGATATTTTCAAAGTCAAAGGAAACATCTGATGTTCCATTAATTCTGTCGATTTTCTCTTTAAGAGATTAAAAAATGTCCGCCACATCCAAACTTTTCATATGGGATGGATCAAATATGTCATTATTTTGGTATGAAAAATTTGCTTCTACATTTTTTTTTTCTTTTTTTTTTTTCCTTCAAGGAGGCTTGATAGAGATTAATTAAGTGTTTTGGCTACGATGGTACGTGACCAATACCCAATCATTCTGCATCGAAAGCATTTAATTTCAACATTTTTTGAATTCTTAACTTGTGGAGCTTTTCCTTTGTGATCATCATTTTGTGCGGTTCTTTGGAAATTTGAATGATTAGAATGACCATCACTAAAATAATAATTATTTCTTCTTCTGCCACGGTCACGACCTTAATGACCACGATCTCGGCCACGATTATTAAAATCTATAGTATTCACTTCAGGGTTGTTCCAGCTAGTCGAGATTCAGGACTTTTCATCCACAATTTAAAATTTACAACATTCACTTCATGGAATGTAGTTGCTCTAGTTGGCTGAGATTCATATTTTTTTTAATCAATAATTCATTGTTTCATTTAGCCACGGGAAAACACCAGATGAGTGCAAAATACTTTTAAAATATTTCTCTCGATATTACTACTACAGGAGCATATCCGAAATGTAGAAAAATGTATTCTCTAACATATTGATTTAAAATTTAGAGCCTCAAGCCCATCCATTTACGACGAGCTTTCGGGGAAAAAATTGTTTTCTGATGATCATATTTTTATGGCATCCAGGTGTATTTTGGCATCAAGCACTAATGACAAATAATTATTATCATTAATATCAAATGTTACAAATTCTAATTTTGTAATATTTTTCATAGTAACACTATTACAAAATATTATATTTATATTATAAATTTAATANATTTTTCATAGTAACACTATTACAAAATATTATATTTATATTATAAATTTAATATATATCAAATATATAAAACAACATCTAATTTATTAATTATAACAAAGAGAAAAAAATCGACATACCTTTAGGACCTACCTTTAGCTGGAAAAGTGACAAGAGCTCGTGCTGATAACGTGTTGTGAATTTGCATGAAAAAACGAGGCACAATGGGAACACGAATATTAATAAATATAATATTAAAATAAATATATAAACAAATAAAATAAAATAATGATAAATAAATAAAATAACAAACTTGGTAGAGTTTCAACCAATGTTTATACCACTACAAAATCCACAAATGACTACTTATTTACAGGGAAGTTTCGCAAGTAGAAAGTGGCACACTTGGACAATATGCATAAGTTGTTGAATGGCACATAGTCAACATAAGTGATAATGAGAAAATGACACTTGACATTGGATACTAAATATGACTTTAATGGGCATTTATTATTATTATATAATATTTATAATACCATCCTCATTGTTGAAAAAATAGAATAATTGAAATGTAAAAAAAAAATGAAATTGGAGCGTACAACCTTTAAATACCCCTAATTTTGTATTAATATCCTTGAACTCTCGAAAAAGAAGTTAAAAAATATTATTGACATTGATTTTAGATGAAAATCTTTATTACTTTATTTAAAACAATGTTCCTAAAATTTCAAAAGTTTTAATGTTACCATTAATATTCAAAATAACTATATAAAAAAAAAACCCCTTATCGTTAGCATGCATATTAATGAAAACCGTTAGTAGCTTATTTTTAGTACTTATAAAGTTTTCCGTGGTTGCATGAGCACCCTTAATGACTTTTTTTTTTTTTAAATGCTCTTATTGTTAGTATACTCAACGTTTTTGAAGTTATCTTGAATTAAAAAAAAAAATGAAAATAACTCATATAGATATTAAAAAAAAAACTGTATTCCTCTCAATTTTGTCCCATATGTCAAATTCTAACACCAAATTTATCAGTAACCAAACAAAATCCAAAACTTTTAGTTAAAAAATACAATGTCTCAAATTCTCATAAAGTTCTAAAATCAATTCTTCACTAAAACTTAGCAAAACAATGAATCACAAAATACAAAAATGGTCAACAAAAAAAAAAAAAATCATATTTGATCATTTGGAACAATCTTAATTGATCGTGATAAATAAACTAATTTGAATTGTGTTAGTGTTAAGTTCTCACGCTCGTTCTTCGACATTGAGAGCTTGATCTTCGACTTGCATTCTCTTTGACTGATCTTGTTTTTTTAGCTGACTTGCGTAAGAGATCCTCACACTGGTATGGTTTTGATGAGGAGAATTAGGATAATTAGTATATTTTAATTAATATTTAGTTTAGTTGTTAATTTAGATTAATTAATATTTTATTAGTACTAATTAGTTGATTATGTTATTTCCTTTTAAGACTATAAATAGTCAATTTAGGGTTGTAATCGGAAGCTTTGATTATCCATTTAAATATACAACATTTTGGTTCTTTTGAGATTGCTCTCTCATTTAGGGATGGACTTCCCTTGTTTGGCAATAGATTTGGTCTTATACCTTTTTCGCTGCATTAGATATCAAGCCTACGACACTCCAATGCCTAAGTTAGTATAGGGAGTGCATAATCAAGCTAAGCACACAATAAATAAGGTTAGGGCCTTCATTTTGATAGTAATCAATAAGGTTAGGGATCCCATTTGAAGATTATTTTACTCTTCCCTTCGGGGTTGTCGAATGACACTATTTATAATGTCCTTTTTCTGATAGATCCTCATAGTTACGTGTAACTATGTAGACGTCAGAGTGGTTTGCAACGCTCGAGGTTTTATGGCACTAGATTGAGTGTATCTTAATTATTGGTCGATTGATATATATTTATTGGCTTGATTGATCAGCCTAAAATTTGAAATCTAATCTTTCTCTTTTGAGACGTGCATTTCTTTATGCATCCTCCCAATTCCTTTTGAGCTTAGGCTTTATCTAAAGCAACCCTAGTCAAGACCAAATAAACATTTTAGAGATTAAAAATGCATTTCATACCAAATTAAGAGGTAGCTACGAGAGGACAGAGAAACTTGTACGATCAATCCACGTGTCGCATTGAAACAGGTTGAAGCTTCAGATTTATCCACGTAGGTGACTGGAACAATTGGAATCGATGGATGGAGATGAAGTTCTATCCGATAAGATTTGATTGTGTGTGTGCCGCTCAGACGGGAGTAAAGTTCTGAAATACACGTGTTTGACTTTTTGGACCCGAAACTATTAATTGTCAACGCATTGTATTAATAATTTTTTGGTTTAGTAAACTCAGATGGCGACAACGTGATGGATAAGTGAATGCAGAATTTCTTTGGCTAAAACTAAAATGCAATTTGTAAGACAAGACAGCAACCAAAATAAATGAATTTTAATTGCAAACCACGTAAGTTTTACTTTTCCTACACTCGTTTTTGTTATTTATTTATTCATATTTTCAACTTTTTTTCAAAAAAAAAAAAAAAAAAAAATGGAGGTAACTTTCGTCTACAGTTTCTGCATTTAATATTTCTCCTTTTTTTACTTCCACGATACTTTCTTCTATATTTCTTTTCGGAAAAATTAAAATAATACGTTAGTTTTAAAAATTATTTATAAAAATATTGTATTTTTGAAACTATTTAGAAAAACATTGTTTTTTTTTAATAGGTCGAGGTAGGTCAAATTTTAAACCCTCGACCTTTATCTTTTTTTTTTTTGTTTTTTTTTTTTAATAATTTAGACATTTGGAAATTCAACCCACTTAGGTCTAATTTTCAACATTCGACCTTTATGTTTCTTTTTTTTTTAATTTTCCATTTTATAAAAATAATTTATTAATTTATTAATTTATTATTTTATTTAAACTCTACAAATAATACATTAAAAAAATAATATCTCATAAAAATAAAAAAATGTAAATTATAATATCTCATTTATATAAAAATAATTACAAAAATCAATGTGTCCCACAAGGTGGACGTCGTCGATTTCGAGCTGGTTGTCGTCATCGACTTCGAATTTGAGGTTGCTCTGGTTCTTTTTAATGTTGCTCTAGTACCTCTACAGATGTTTCATGATATAAATATTCATTATGCTCTCCATGACCTCGACCATGTCCATGCACGTATGAAGACAAAGGACCAACCTCTGAGTCATAATATCCTGAACCAAATGCATCATCATCATCGGACTAACATAATCAGTTTGACTCTACGTCTGCATCACATGGGACAACTCTTCCACATTATGCGCAACCTCATCAAACTCATCCTCTTCTCGTACAAGTCCTTTACGTCTAGGAGCTGGTGGAGGAACAATAGGTATATCGTACATATAATGTATTTCCTCCATATAGCTTTGGTTGTCACTACATATAGCAATAACTTGGTTCGGATCATTCGCAACATCACGGAGTCTACTGTTGTTCGATCTCTGCGAATTATAAAACAATTAGATAATATTTAAAATAAATTTAAATTAAAAATAATTAGATAATATTCATTCATTTACCAGATGACCCACAGCTGCTCTCGGACGAGTGACGTAGTGCCTTGTGATATTATTATACCAATGAATGTAGTCTTGAGTGACATCCCTGTCAAACTGTTCAATAGAAACCCCCACTGTAATAAACCTTGCACGATAATGTCATCGCACTACCAAACGTGCAACTTTTTTGGACCAATTTACAGTCCTTTAGTCGATATCATACAGTAGGGGTTCAATATTACAAGGCGATGGGACATCTTGTTGAAAACTGAATTGTCTCATCAACGTGTCAGGAAGATGCCACTCACCAATGTGAAAAAATATGAGAGGACTCATCGTCCGCCATATGTTTTGACCATTCGTACAGAAATTGGGCAAAGAATACATAATCATTTTGTACGGCTCCCAAATAACCTGAAACACAAAATATTATATTGGAGAACATTAAAGACAAATACAATAAAAATGTGTTTAAAATAAGCAATTAGGTTTAGTGTAATGTACCTGATCAGGTTGAAGCAGATCAAACATGTATCTGTACTAGCTAATTACAAATGTGGCTGTCTTAGTCACACAAAATGTGTCTCTCCACTAAATTTTTAAATTGATAATTTAGAATCTAAATTAACTAGATCAGTGATATAAAAATTAAATTCAATTAAAACAGCATACCGAGAACCGTAGGCTCGTTCAGCTAACTGAGCGTCATTAACATGTTGTAGTTGTGGAGCCATTATTGAAAATCGCTCCCAAGCCCATAGTTGCAAAAGTATGAGAGGTCCAGTTATCTCTCGAACCTCAGGTCTTATTGCTTTGCATAGTTGTCTATACAACCATGCCAAACATGCTCCACCCCACGAATACCGCCCCACATCATAGAGATTAGCTAATAGTGAGGGGAACATCAAGTAAACAAAATGACTTGATTTTTTGGGAATAAGACTTCCACCCATCATTTGTAGTATATATGCTCGCGCATATCTTATGACGTTTTTCTCGTCTGCATCATCCGTGAGCTCACGGAATTGTGTTCCTAACCATATCAAACTTAACCTCGATCCTTTAATTTTGTCGGCAAGTGGGGTCACACTGAGGTATAGTTGACAAACATGTGACCAGTCATCGTACATCACTCCGATGACCGACTCACTGTCAACAGGTAACCCCAACAACAGTTCTATGTCTTGTAGAGTGATAGTGCACTCTCCAACAGACATATGAAATGTATGCGTCTCAGGCCCCCATCTCTCAATCAAGGCTATGATCAGATGCCAGTCCAACTGAATAAATCTCAATCTGGCAACCCCATAGAATCCAGATGTGTGCAGTAACGATAGTATTCGAGGGTAGAGTGGGATAGTGTGCTGGAGAACTACCTCTCGACGCTTGCAAGATATTTCTCCAGTAGTACGATCTCGCCATACAACAAATGATCGTTGAATGAACTGGTCGTACAAAGCATCAGGATCAACAGGTCATAGGTTTAAAGCCATGATCTGAAAGGAAAAAAAGATATTTATTTCTCAATTAAAACAATATTTATTTATCAATTAAAAAAAATATTTATTTCTCAATTAGAAAAATGATGTACAACTTAATTAACTTAATTAAATAATATACAACTTAATTAAATTAATTAAATAATGTACAACTTAATTAAAAGAATAATGTATAACTTAATTAAAAGAATAATATACAACTTAATTAAAAGAATAATGTAAAACTTTATAAATTATAAAAAAAAATTGAATATACAATAAAAGTATCTACACTTAATTAAACATACATCATAAAAAGATTATTTATTTCTCAATTAAATAATGTACAACTTAATTAAAAGAATAATGTACAACATTATAAATTATAATTAAAAAAAATTGAATATACAATAAAAGTATCTACACTTAGTTATATACATCATGATAAAAAGATTATTTATTTCTCAATTAAATAATGTGCAACTTAATTAAAAGAATAATGTATAACTTTATAGATTACAAAAAAAAAAAATTGAATATACAATAAAAGCGTCTACACTTAATAAAATATACATGATAAAAGAAGTATTTATTTCTCAATTAAAAGAATAATATATAACTTTATAGATTACAATAAAAAAAAAATGAATATACAATAAATTATTATAAAAAATTGAATATACAATAAATTATAATAAAAAATTAAATATACAATAAAATGAATATAAAATAAAAAAAATATTTATTTTTCAATCCCTAACTATCTGGAGCCCGTCTTAGTAACGAAGGACACTTCCTTCGATTATGGCCTAACTGATTACAAAATCCACATCGTTGTCGAGTGATTGGTTCTGTCCCATCCATCTCGTTATAATGTGAACTTTTCGGTCTACCAGGTTTTCTCAACAACGATGGATCATGATATAAGACGGGCATATTAGGGTGCGTGATCCAGTAATCTTCATGTGGTACAGGTTGAAATTGAGGAGAGTAACATTCAGCATACGTTGACAATTTATAGTAGTCCTCAATAAAGTGTTCGTAGTTCAGGTTAAAATGTAAGCAAACGGCCATAAAATGCGAGCATGGAATGCCGAATGCTTGCCACTTGTTACATGAACATAACTGCTCGGACCTGTTTAGCCTCAATATTTGAACGTTTCTTCCTTGGCATTGAGACTATGATGTCCGATATTCATATGAAACACACCTTCATACGATCTAATGATTGTACTTCATGTTTACTAGATCTTATAGCCCATTTATTTATTTTCTCGTGTACATACTTGGATTTTTACTCCACTTAGTATTATAAAATATGCTTGAAATAAATTATTAATAACATATATAATAATAATAATAATAATAATAATAACAACAACAACAACAATAACAATAATAATATTACCGGGTGTATTTCTCTTGACGCTCTAATGCATCCCTTATTTCTTCTCTTCTTTTCTCGAAATAATTCACGCATTTGAAAAATGTTATCTGAGCAAGAGCATTTATAGGCAATATTTGAGCTCCTTTGAGGACTCCATTTATGCACTCTGATAGATTTGTTGTCATCCACCCATATCTGAATCCTCCATCATGTGCTTGACTCCATTGCTCTAAACTAATGTTGTAGAAAAAACTCAGATAGCTCTGATTTATTTCTTTGATATCTTCAATTGCTTTGTTGAACTTTTGAATTTGAAACTGGCACCCGACACGATAAACATAATTTTTCACTGTATTAAATCTGTACTTTTTATTAAAGTTGCTGACGATATGTCGTAAGCAGAAACGATGGTGACATTTTGGTCCCGTCCAACCATTTGCTGGATAGCATGTCGATCTGAAATTAAACACCTCTTAGTATGTTACAATTTCTCTAAGGTGTTTTAGGAACTATTCCCATGAGTCTACGGACTCTTCATCAGCAACGACCAATGCAAGTGGAAGAAGATGGCCGTTCGAGTCAACTGATGTAGCAATCAACAATTTTTCTCTATATTTGTCGTACAAGTATGTACCATCTATCTGAATTATCGGCCGACATTTATTAAAAGCTTTTATATAAGGACCAAATGCCTAAAATACAGAAGTTAGGATAACATGGCCTTCAGTAAGCGTTTCTTTCACTCTCCACTCTACGCGTGTTTCGGGATTGGTCTTCTTAACCATATACAACCACTTGGGTAACAATTTGTAAGACTTATCCTAATCACCAAACACTTTAGCCAACGCTTTTCTTTTGCCCTCCCATACCCTATGGTAAGGAGCATGATATCCAAACTTTGATTTGATGTCGAACTGCAGTTGTGCCACACTGATAGATGATTTTTCTCTAACGGCATCATAGAACTCTAGTGCAATCATTGATGAATCCAATTGCACATGAATTTGACTTAGTTCTGAATAAAAACATGTATGCTACTCATCGTACTTAGTGATCTCGAACAAGCCATGCGATTTTTTCTTTATTGCACGAAGTTTCCACTTGCAACCTTCCTCCCACTTCTTACACCAAATTGTCCAAATCATTGGTGTCGATTCAACAACCTCATATGGTGCGTGACATTTTCTTACAAAACATTTGACCGCGTGTTGTAGCATTTCTTTGTCTTGACAAATTATCCTTTTATACAATTGAGTATTGTCAATGTCCATAGGGGCTACAATTGGGTCATGTTCTCGAATGCTATCTAGTACATTCATATCCAAATCGTTGAATGCATCTAAAAGTAACTCATGTTCACGACCATCGAAATCTAACTCTTTAAATTTATCATCCGTTTCAGTTCTAAAGTCTCTATACAGGTTGAGTCGTCATATCTTCATTATCACATGGCGATGCAATTGACTCTGGATTAGGATCAATACATTCAGCTGGATCTTCAAACTGGCTAAATGATGTATTCAAGTTTATATCCACCCCTATCCTATTTACATTTACATACAAATGCACTAAATTTGATAGTGACATTGCGATTGAGAACATCAAGTTCATAGCTTGTGCATTCAAAATAGGGAATGACATAAACCTTATTGATCCTGATGGTTCTAGGTTAGGATGTCTATATATTATTTCTTTCTGATTTGTTCTTATATCTACACTAAGTGACGTCCCAACCATTTCAATGAATTGTTCAAATACAATTCCACTGTTCATATTTATGCTAAAACTCCCACTTGATGGTTGGTCATAGTCAACTCCATCAATACCATCAATCATATTACCATTTGTAAACAACAAAAATCCCAACCATTTGTCTCCATTTTTTGAAAAAAGAAGGACAAACAATACATTACTAATTGTTCTACTAATTATCAAACTTAAACAAAAACAAACAACAATAAAAATCACAATAAGAAATATATATAGGAAATATAAGAAGTTTTGGGTAAAAAAAATTAAACTAAAAATATTAAACTTTTTTAAAAAATCACAATAATTTTGTATAGTTTTTGAGAAGACGATCATCTAATTATAATAGCTAAACAATCATGTAGGAGTTTGTGGGCGATCGTGTAGTACGGAAAAAAAGCTCTTGAGAGGCCATCGCAGCGTGTCGCTCATCGTGTACTTCCACTATGCAATCGTATAGTAAATCTTAGCGATCGTGTAGCATTTGGTATACGATCGTATAGTAAAAGGTAGGCGATCGTATAAGTTTTGAGAAGACGATCATCTAATTGTAATAGCTAAGCGATCGTGTAAGAGTTTGTGGGTGATCGTGTAGTAGGGAAAGAGAACTCTCAAGAGGCCATTGCAGCGTGCCCTCATCGTGTACTTCCACTATGTGATTGTGTAGTAAAGCTTAGCAATCGTGTAGCATTTAGTATACGATCATATAGTAAAAGGTAGGCGATCGTATAGGTTTTGAGAAGGCAATCGTCTGATTGTAATAGCTAAGCAATCGTGTAGTAGGGAAAGATAGCTCTTGAGAGGCCTTTGCAACATGCCCTCATCGTATACTTCCACTATGAGATCGTGTAGTATTTGGTATACGATCGTATAGTAAAAAGTAGGCGATCGTATAGGTTTTGAGAAGGCAGTCGTCTAATTGTAATAGCTAAGCGATCGTGTAGGAGTTTGTAGGCGATCGTGTAGTGAGGAAAGAGAGCTCTCAAGAGGCCATCGCAGCGTGCCCTCATCGTGTACTTCTATTATGCGATCGTGTAGTAAAGCTTAGTGATCGTGTAGCATTTGGTATACGATTGTATAGTAAAAGGTAGGCAATTATATAGGTTTTGAGAAGGCGATCGTCTAATTATAATGGCTAAATGATGGTGTAAAAGTTTGTGGGCGGTCGTATAGTAGGGAAAGAGAGCTCTCGAGAGACCATCGCAACGTGCCGCTCATCGTGTACTTCCACTATGCGATCGTATAGTAAAGCTTAGCGATTGTATAATATTTGGTATACGATCGTATAGTAAAAGGTAGGCGATCGTATAGATTTTGAGAAAGCGATCGTCTAATTGTAATAGCTAAGCGATCGTGTGGGAGTTTGTGGGCGATCGTGTAGTGAGGAAAGAGAGCTCTCGAGAGGCCATCGCAGCGTGCCGCTCATCGTGTACTTCCACTAGGCGAGCGTGTAGTATCTCAACGATCGTGTAGCACTTGGTACACGATGTATAGTAAAAGGTAAGCGATCGTATAAGTTTTGAGAAGGAGATCGTCTAATTGTAATAGCTAAGTGATCATGTAGGATTTTGTGGGCGATCGTGTAGTGAGGAAATAGAGCTCTTGAGAGTGGGAGTTTAGAAGACGCTGTCGCGGAGAGGCCATCACAGAGTGCCGCTCATCGTCTACTTCCACTAGGCGATCGTGTAGTAAAGCTCAGCGATCATGTAGTATTTGGTATACGATCGTATAGTAAAAGGTATGCGATCGTATAGGTTCTGAGAAGGCGGTCGTGTAATGGTAATAGTTAAGCGATTGTGTAGGAGTTTGTGGCCGATCGCAAAGGATTTAGTAAGCGATCGTTTAGTCATATTGAGCGATCGTGGAGAGATTGTAAATGATCGTTTAGCTTCTAATAAAGAAGTTGTTCATCATTACTTGTTATTTCCGGAAGTTTGCACCTATTGTTACGCTAATAAAGAATTACTAAACGACCGCATAGTAATTTTACTAAACAATTGTGTGCGATCGTGTATATAATTACTAAACGATTCTTTAATTTCCTTTAGGTCGAGGGTTTGTTTTATAATTTTCTCATCTTTCCTTACAGATCTTCTTTAGTTTTCGACAGGTCGAGGGTTGAACCCTCGTCCTCTTCTCAATTTCCTTTAGGTCGAGGGTCAAACTCTCGATCTCTTCTTTAATTTTCGACAGGTCAAGAGTTGAACCCTCGTCCTCTTCTTATGTTGAGGGTCAAACTCTCGATCTCTTCTTTAATTTTCGACAGGTCGAGGGTTGAACCCTCGACAAAATATTTTAAACTAAATCTCCGCCTCGAAATCTCCAAAACAACCATAGATTTCTAAATAGTTTCAAAACCATTATATTTCCCTAAATAGTTTTCATAATCACAATATTAAAAAAAAAAAACTTCTTTCTTTCCCTTATTCTCCTATGTATTTTTTAAAATATTAATTTTGATTTATATATTTTTAATTATGATTTATTTTCCACTTTATACTTTAAAAATATTTATTTTTGTCATTATGCTTTCAATTTCAACGTTGTTTGATTTTGTTTTTTGAAAATTAAAAAATTTATCATTAAGAATAAAATGACACAATGTTCATTTTTTAAAATTGCAACAACCTATTAGGCGTTGTCAATTCTGGATCTTAATCTTTATTGTGTTGTGGAAGATTCACTGTTTTGAAAGCAAAATTGACACAATCTCGTGATAAATCGCCAGAAGTCGGTTGCTTCCCAAGGTTAACACTAACATCCTTGTCAAACGTGCACTTCTCGAAAAAGGATTGGAATCAAATGAAAACTTTACTTAGAATTAAATCATTTTTAATAGAGAGAAATATCATGTAAAACTCAAATCTCATCCTTGAAGACTAAAACAACCATTTTTCCTTTTTATAAGAATCTAACAAAAATGTTTTTCTAAATTAAATGTAGAAACGTTTCAGATCTTAATTAAATACAAAAAATTTTCATATCTAAATTAAATAGGAAACTGTTTCATATATAAATTTAATACAGAAAATCGTTTTCAAATTAAATTAAGTATCAAAATACAGTTAGAAATCTCTAGTTAATTTTATGACAAGTCATTCTAACAAATGACTAATTAACTAGTCATTCTCAACAATCCCCCACGAATTACTGGCAATTAAAAAAGAATAAATAATTTATCTGAGCAAATATAAGAGAATAAATTTAAACATCAATATTTTTCGATTTGAATTGATGCATAGTAAAGTAAGGCAAAAACTTAATTAAAGAGAGTGAGTTAGCTTTTGAACTTTCAATAACTATAGTTAAGACCCCCACAATACATTTTACTCCTTAAATTTTCATTGATTCCGTGATAAAAACGTGCTACTTAAGGCCATGCACATTGAGCCCCGGGTCAATGTGAAAGCTCTAGAAAAATACCTTAAACTTTTTCATAGAAGGCGGCCACACCTTCACAATTTGGGATTGGTGTCCTAATTCTCCCGAAGTCTCATAGTTTGTAAACTTTGTACACATTGTTATTAATAAAATAAGAGTTGTTTTATTTGCATTTACTCATATCCAATAAACAAAGATTCGTGGTTATTATATGTAAACTTAAGCATGTATATGAGATATACAAGTAGATCATGCCTTAAGTAATAACCTAAAAGGTCTGTAGTATAAGGATTAGGGAGGGATACCTTATCCTGATGACACTACGGATACGACCCACTTTGTAAAGGTTTACAAGTGTTGTGAACTACTACAGATGGTCTGATCCTTACCATTCATGTAGAGACATGCGGATGAGGGTGTCCTATATAAAAAGTTTGTATAAGTCCGGACCATAAGATGATTAGTCTCTTTATATAATGCCATTGATAATTGAGACTTACATCTCAATAAAGTGACCATAGGTGACATGATCTTAATCCTGAGTGTTTTGAGAACTGTTTATGAGGGCGGTTCTTTGATTAGTATGGGTGAGAGCGGTCAGATTGCCAACTCAACAAGTCTACCTTTTTGGGGAGCTGGGAACTCAATTACACAAGATGAAATTCACTCCTTCCACGAAGTAGGAATAAGTAGATAGATTGCTTCTTTAAGGCCTGATTTCAGGTCTTGAACATAGTGGCCACACCCTCTCTTTGGAAGAAAGGACCCATTAATAGTAGAACTATGACTTATTGTTCATTAGAGGAATCAGTGTTACTTAAGAAGTTAGATGTAAATATAGGGGCAAAACGGTAAATTGGTCCATTGTACTTACGAGCGATGCGAATAGTTATCGCACTGTTGATTGGTTGATATGAACATAGAAATATATCTGTAGTGAGAAGAGTGCAGCTGTCTGTTTTTAGTGGAGTGCTCGAAGTTAACGAATGGTGGATCCCGTGACTAAAGAGTTTAGTCAGTTATTCACATATCGTTGGAGCTTTAAGCTACACGTCCATAAGATCCCCTTGGTAGCTCAATGGATTCAAGTTGAGAATAAGTTCTTAGGGTTGATTTGAAGTGTTCAAATTAACAAGAGGAATTTCAATTATATATGATATAATTAGTGTGATGTATGAGATACATCAAAAAGAGGAATTAATGTAAATATGATTTACATTAAGTACCATAAAATAGAAAAAGAACTATGGTTTGTATATTTTATGATATGAAATATTAAAACTATAGGTTATAAATATAATATGGTAAGTTGGTTATTATATTTATTTATAATATATTAATTATATGATAATTAATTTCTTTTTCTCTATAATCAATTGAGCGGGATGTTATTGGTGGTTTTATGGTAACCGTGAGATAAAAGAAAAATTGTTTTCCTAAAATTAGTAGTTGCCTCTTTCGGAAAGAACTCACGGATAAGCTATCAAGTGAAAGAGTTTCACTAAGCAATAGCTGATTGAAAGACTAAACGATCACTGTCCTCCAGTCTCTTCCTCAAGCCAAGATCATTGTGGTGGTGTCCATTGTGGTGGCTAAGCCTATACGACAGTGTATTACAACTCTTGGATTCTCACACCGAAAATCAAGGTAACCATTGTGGTGGTGTCCTCACTTAGTTCGTGGATTGATTGGTTTCGGGGAGGCTGTGTTCATTATGTTCGTGCTGTTGGTAACAGTCTGTTCGTTGTGTTCGAGAGATGATGTGGACGCTTGTAGATTGATTAAGGGATTCTTGAAGAATGGTTTTTCAAAGGTATGCATCCTTTATCCCTTATATCATCGTTAAACATGTTGTAATTTCGTGTTGTGCATGACCTATTAGTTTCCGTTTTAAGGCTGTAATTGTTTTGTGTTCAATTCGAATGGAATTTGAAATGTTCCCTTCCACTGCTCATGGAAATCCTCGTGTTTTATTTTCTTCAGTTAATTGCTTCATCAAGTCTATCGCGATAGATCACTCAAAAACTAAGCTATGAAGACTTCACATCTAGTCCATACCAAGAGCAACTTCATCAAGTCTGCCAAAGACAAATCACTCACAACTAAACTATGAAGATTTTACATCTATCCATCAAGTCCATATCAAAACCACCCAAAGAAAGAGTTATGGAATTTAAAAGTTTTAGTTCTATCCATCAAGTCTGTACTAAGACCACCCAAATAAAGGGCTATGGACCATCAAGTCTATCGCAATAGACCACCCAAATGAAAGGGCTATGGATCACTATAAGGGTTCGAGTCTCATACTTATTGAAAATTCTAGAATTACTCTCCTTGTTAGGCCTTTGGTTAGAGGATCTGCCGAGTTCCTCTTAGACCTCACAACCTTCAAGAAGTTAATTTCTTTTTTCAATAATTGTTTCACAACTCCATGTCCAAGGTGTTTTACCATTATACACACTATTCTTGGTAATTCCTATCGCAACTTGTGAATCACAGTACAAAGAGACTGGTATTGATGCCTCCCATAATTGTACATCTCCCAGTAAGCTTCTAAGCCATTCGTACTTATGCCCTACTAATTATAGAGCAATAAATTCACATTTCTGTGAAGTAGCTCCTCTACCTAATGAGAACACATATCCACTAGTAAAGCTTACTTCGTCATTCTAAATAACCCAATTTGCATACACTACCCTTCTAATATGGCAAAAAAATTATTAAAATGCAAACGATAATCTACTGTACCATTAAGATACCTTAATAAACGACAAAGAGCAATCAAATATTCTTTATCATGATTATGTGTATATCTATTCAATTTTCTCATATGCAATAATAGGTCTAGTATGGTTCATAAAAAACATAACACTTCCTATAATCTTTGCATATTCTGATTTAACATCATCTTCTTTATTTTTGTAAGGCTCATACTAGCATCATAAAGTGTTCTTACAGGAGCATCATCATAACTATCAAATCTCTTTAACAGTTTTCCAATGTAGTGTGATTGACCCCAATAAAATCCGTTCTTAGTTTCTCTAAGTTTAAAACTAAGTATTATGTTAGCTCTCCTTTATCTTTAATTTCAAAATGTGACAATAATAACAACTTGGTATTATTGATTACATCTATGTTTGTTCCAAAGATAAGCATTGTTACAAAAATGACAATTAAAGAATATAAAAGAACATAAAAGAATTGACACACAGATAGACGTAGTTCACTAACGGTGTGTTAGCTATGTCTACGGGCAGAGGGAAAACAATATTATTAGAGAGAATGTTTTCTAAATACATCAACGGTACCTCTAGGGTTAGAGAGTTTATATAGCGCACTACTCTAGACCCCAGGTCATAAACGTATATAACCACAAATAAATAAAATATGCTAAACAACGAGACCTCATACTTGGTTGTTCGAAGCGTCAACAAAAAAATTCAATGCATTCCAACAAATCTCCACCTTGACTTGAATTCTCTCCCAGCTAACAGATGTACCAAATGCAACATAAACAACATTGTCAAACGTACCCAGACTTCTCCCTTATGCCTCAAAGTGTCCCATAAAGGGGACCACTAACAATTCAAAACATTTAGCAAGTCCAAACAATGTTGGAACTTGCCTTGTGGAATCAGTTTGGTGAACATATCAATAGGGTTATCAGCAGTACCAATTTCCATCACTTTAACTCTCTATTCACCTCTTAAGAAGTGATATCTTACATCGATGTGCTTAGTTCTCTCATGATGAATTTGTTCCTTGGCTAGGCATATTGCACTCATACTATCACAATATACAAAAGTTTGGTCATGATGCAACCCAAGATCACCAACTAACCTCTTCAGCCACATTCTCTCTTTAGCAACTTTTGTCAAGGCCATGTACTCTACTTCAGTAGTAAACAAAGTAACTGTAGGATGTAAGGTGGTCTTCCAACTAACAACAGGAACCACCCAGAATAAACATATAGTCAGTCATAGACCTCCTACTGTCAACATCTCAAGCATAGTAAGAATTAGAATAACCGGTCACCAAACACTTTGTGTCATTCCCATAAACAAGACCAACATCAGATGTAGCTTTAAGGTAATAAAAAAAAAAAAAAAATCCTCTTAACAACTTCCTAATGCTCTTTCCCAAGTTGACCCATGAACTTGCTGACAACACTAACAACATGGGCAAGATCAAGCCTAGTACAAGCCATAACATACATCAAACTTTTCATTGCACTAGCATAAGAAACTTGAGACATATACTAATTCTCAGTTTCAAACTGTGGTGAAAGAACGGATGACAAATGAGCATTTACAGTTTTGGGAGTATCTATAGGCTTAGCTGATGACATATAAAACTTGGACAATATTTTCTGGATATAGCCTTTCTGTGACAAGAAGATCTTACTTTTATCTCCGTCTCCTCCATACTCAAAATTTTCTGAGCAGCACCCAAATCTTTCATATCAAACTCAGCACTGAGAAGGTTCTTCAATTTATGAATGTCAAACTTAGACTTTGCAGCTATGAGCATATCATCTACATATAAAAGTACATAAATCATCGAACCATCATCAACTTGGTTGTGATATAATGCCCTCTAAAGGTTTATTCCCTCCTTTTCTTGAAGACCCATTAACAAGTGACAATATTTCTTTCCTTAGGTCGTTTAATTAATTCTCATGTCTGATTTTTGTTAAGAGATTCCATCTCATCCCCCATAGTAGCAAGCCATTGAGCAGACTCACTACATAACACAACTTCTCTACAGGTGGGATAACTCATGAAGATCCACCTCTTCAGCAACTTGCAACACAAAAGTAACCATATCTTTAAAATCACACCTGACAGGAGGTCGAACACAAACTTTTCTAGCTTTATCACGAGCTGTACTTGTCTAATCTACTTGTGAACTAGATTCTCAAGAAAAACAATTTCTGATGTTTCAGGCACATTAGTTTCTGGTTGCACATCAGTTTCTATAGTAACTTGTTGATCTTCTCCACCTTGGTGTTGTAAGTCATTCATAGCTGAAGTGAATGCATCTCCACCTGTTTATCAACATTACTATTTTCTTCCACATCAGTAGACGTCAAAAAAGGCTTCACAATTGAGTTAAGCATGGAATTTTCATCAAATATCACATTCTTATTAAGTATAACTCTATTCTCAGAAGGTGACCAACTCTATATCCCTTAACTGCATCCCCAAAAACCCCAAATATACACTTTTTAGCTCTCGTTTCTAATTTACCCTCATTAACATGATTGTAGACAGTACAACAAAAAACTCTTAATAAAAAATAATCTGCAGGCTTACTAGACCACACCTCTTAAGGTGTTTTACAATTAACACTTGTGTGAGGTCCACGATTGATCACATAACATGTTGTATTTACTGCGTCTGCCCAAAACCTTCTAGCCAACCCTACTATAGAGAACATGCATCTTGCTCTCTCTAACAACGTTTGGTTCATATGTTATGCAACCTTATTTTGCTGTGGAGTATCCCTGATAGTGTGATGGCGAACAATTTTCTCTGCTTTAAGAACTCACTAAACTTAGATCCATATAATTCCAAACCATTATCAGTTTGCAGCCTTTTGATCTTCTTCCCAGTTTGATTTTCAACAAATATCTTCTACTGCTTGAAATTCTTGAAGGCTTCACTTTTATGTTTCATCATAAAAACCCAAGTCATTCTCTAGTAATCATTAATTATAGACATAAAATACCCACTGCCTCTAATAGATTCAACTCTAGAAGGTCCCCAACAGTCTGAATTAATATAAGTAAGTGTCCCTTTTGTATGATAAACACCTCTTGAAAACTTGCTGTGATGAAGCTTCTTAAATACACAATGTTCACAAAATTTGAAATCCTGCACCTTATGCCCACATAGAAGATCCTTTTTTGATAGAATTTGCATCCTTTTTTTTTCGTTCATATGACCAAGTCTCATATGCCATAACTTAGTCATATCATCCTTGTGAATGACAGACTATGCAACAACAACATAACTTGTTATTGTGGAACCTGATAGGAAATACGATGTTTCACGTTTTATGCCTTTCATAACTACTTTAAAACCCTTGTAGACATACATTGCTCTACCTTTACCTTTAAAACTATAACCCTTATTATCGCGTACACTAAAGGATATCAAATTCTTCGTCATTATGAAACATGTCTAACCTCGTTCAAAGTGTAGAAGACACCATTAGTCATGTTAATATCCCCTCCATCTATTTGTTGATATGTTGAGAACCATTCTCTTTTTTGGCAAATATGATAAGATGCCCTAGAATCAAGAACCCACATATCATTAGAATATGAATGTTCATTCACAACTAAAGCTAGATCTCCTTCAGAATCGACCTCGTTTTCTTTAGGATCATTCTCAACTTGTGTAACGGACACGAATGTTTCCTTTTTGTGATTCTTTTCCTTCTTTTTCTAATACCTTTTTATCTTAGGACATTCAGTTTTTCAATGACATTTTTCTTTACGACAGTGACAAACATCATCTGACTTAGAATCCTTTAACTTCGAAGACTTATGTTTACTAGAATGCCTATGTCCCTTACTCCCTATAGTAGCTAACCCAGATGTCTGACTTTCTGTACTTGAAATTCTTGAATTCTGATGGTCCTCTCTCATAAGCAACGTGGACTTTGTATCTTCTAAGGTCAAAGTTTCCTTCCCTCTAATATATGAGTCAACGAAAGTCACATACGATGGGGGCAAAGATGTCAACAAAATTAGGGCAGTATCCTCATCATCAACCTTAACCTCTACGTTATGTGTATCTTCTAAGGTCAAAGTTTCCTTCCCTCTAATATATGAGTCAACGAAAGTCACATACGATGGGGGCAAAGATGTCAACAAAATTAGGGCAGCATCCTCATCATCAATCTTAACTTCTACATTACGTAGATCTAATAAGATTTTATTTAATTGATCAAGATGGTCTCTAGAGATGTACCTTCCTACATACGTAGATGATACAAATGCTTTTTTAGAAACAACTTCTTGGTTAAAGATTTCGTCATGTAAAGACTTTCCAACTTCAACTAAAGACTGGCGACAGTTTCTTCATCTGCGACCTTGATGATGATGTCATCAACCAAACATAGTATGGTCATCGAATGTCTGCCATTCTTCGTCATCCATGATAACCCTCTTTAACTTAGCAGTTAGCAACACCCACAGCCTTTGCTGTTTTAGTAGGGATCGCACCTTAGTCTGCCATAAACCGAAATGGTTCCTCTCAATGAATTTTTTGATTTTTACGTTCACGTTAGACATCTTCAATTGTCGAACAAATGCGGAATTTTAAAAAACCTTAACGAGGGGCTCTGATACTAGTTTGTTACCAAAAAAAATAATTAAAAAATATAAAAGAACGTAAAAGAATCGACGCACAGATATATGTGGTTCACTAACAGTATGTTAGCTACGTCCACGAGGAAAATGGAGAACATTATTATTAGAGAGAGTGTTTTCTGAATACACGAACGACGCATCTAGGGTTAGAAAGTTTATATAGTGTACTACTCTAAACCCTAGGGTCATAATTATAAATAACTACAAATAAATAAATATGCTAAACAGCGAGACCCCCATACTTGGTTGTTCAAAGCGCCAACAGACAAATTCAAGGTATTCCAACAAGCATATTATCAACGTACAAACATATAATCACACAATTAGCTCAAACAACATTGAGTAAACACATGTAACAATGGATATTTACTTGTGTATCGTTAAAGTTTTAATTACATAATTGTTTGGAAGCTAGGTTACCATTGAGAAATGACACAATTAGAAAGTTTCCCTTTTTGCTTTATTGAGCTGACTTAAGCTAACCTTTTTCAGGTAACTCGAACCCGAAAAGGTCCAAGCATCTGCCAAGCTTGTTTAATGGAACAGTTTTGGTTAGCATATCAACTGCATTGTCTGAGGTATGATTCTTCACTACCTCGACTTCCCCTTTCTCAATCACCTGTCTGATGAAATGATATTTAATATCAATGTGTTTAGTTCTACTGTGAAATTGTTGGTTTTTAGATAGGTAGATTGTGCTCTGGTTATCAAAATAGATTCTGACCTTTGTTTGTGTTATGCCGAAATCGTTTAGTAAACCTTTCAGCCACAAACCTTCCTTCAAAGCTTCAGATAGTGCGATGAACTCAGCCTCTGTTGTGGAAAGGGCCACAACAGACTGCAAACTAGCTTTCCAGCTTATCAAATTGTTCCCCCAAAGAAAAACATAGCCTGATAGAGAACGTCTTCTATCCAAATCCCCTACATAATCTTCATCTACATAATCATATACTTCATCATTGGATGGCTCAGTCTACATAAGACTTTTGCATCCTTGAATGAACATAGATACCTCAGTATCCACTTGATTGCCTCCCAATGTCTTTTACCAGGGTTTGCCATATACCTATTGACCATACTTGTTGCATAGGACAGGTCTGGTCTAGTAGAAGTCATAAGGTACATCAGTGATCCCACTGCTTGGGAATAGGGAACAAACTTCATATGGTTTAAATGATCTTCATCTGTGCTTTTTGGACTATTTGCTGTTGAAAGCTTGAAGTGAGGTGCAAGAGAAGTGCCAACTGGTTTAGCACTCTCCATTTTGAACCTCTATAGTATTTTGGAACAATATTCAGACTGACTAACTAGCAATCTGCTTTGTTTTCTGTCTCTTTCAATCTCAATGCCTAGGATCCTTCTTGACTCCCTAGGTCTTTCATATCAAACTTTTTCTAAAGAAGCATTTTAACCTGCCTCAATTCTTTTTTGGAACTCCTGACCAGTAGCATGTCATCTACATAAAGAAGTAGATAGATCGGTTCCTTGAAGCTACTAGAGTTTGTGTAGACACACCAATCGTATGAGTTTCTTTTGAACCCCATCTTGGAGATCACTTCATCAAACCTCTTATACCAACATCTCGGTGACTGCTTGAGGCCATATATGGACTTGTTCAACAAACATACCAAGTCTTCTTCTCCCCTTTTCACATAACCTTGGTGTTGCCTCATGTAAATGGTCTCATTCAATAGCCCATGTAAAATGATTGTCTTTACATCCAATTGGTCTAGCTCCAAGTTCTTTTGCACAATTAAGGAAAGAAGTAGCCTAATGGATGTATGCTTCACTACTAGAGAAAAGATCTCAGTGTAGTCAATACCTTCTTTTTGAGTGAACCCCTTAGCAACCAACCTAGCCTTGAACCTAGACTTTTGCACACCTGAAATCTCTTCTTTAAATTTGTAAATCCACTTACATGAGATAGGTTTGTACTAGTCTCCAAGTGTCATTTTGGTTGAGGGACTTCATTTCATCATTCATTGTCTCAATCCACTGTCTAACATCCGGACTGTTTATTGCTTCTTCAAAGCTGGTAGGTTCATTGTTACTTAAAGAAATGGCAGCACTTAATGCTACACTAGCAAAATCAAACTCTTGGTATCTAACTTGTGGCACAATAGTTCTTTTAGGTCTGTCTCTTGCTAATGAATAATTGTGTAAGTCTCCATGTGTCTCAACTTGTTCACTTGACACATGTTCACTGGTTTCAGCAGTTTCATTACCTTCTAACTCTAAATTTTGAGAGGAAGTAGAAGCTCCATGATCATTTGAGGCTCCACCTCAAATCTGTGCTACTTGTCTTTGTCATTGAAGTAAATGGTTGTTTAGACATCATAAACATCTCATTTTCTCTGAAAACCACATCTCTACTATTCACACACCTCTTTTCAACTGGATGCCACAACCTATAATCCTTCACTCCTGATGTAAAGCCTAAGAACATGCATTTTACAACCCTAGGTTTCAACTTCCCTTGGCTTTGATGCACATAGCCTACACATCCAAACACTTTCAAGTGTTCCAGCTTAGGTGGCTGCCCTGTCCACCTCTCTTCAAGAGTTTTTAGCTCTATGGATTGATGTGGGCACCTATTAAGAGTGTATATAGCGTAGAAGAAAACTTCAACCCAATAATTTGCAGGCAATAAGGCATTGGATAGCTGAAATCTAACTCTTTCCAGCATTGTTCTATTCAATCTTTCGGCTACTCCGTTTTGTTGAGGTGTGTACTTCACTGTTTTTACCTCACTATGCCATGCTCCTTGCAAAACAAGTTGAACTTCTCTCTACAAAACTCTAAATCGTTATCAATTCTCAAATATTTAATTTGTTTAGAGGTATGCTTTTCAATCAAGATCTTCCATTCTTTGAATCTACTAATACTTCATCTTTGGATTTTAAAAAATAAACCCAACTCTTCCTTGAGTAATCATCTACAAATGAAAGAAAGTACCTTGCTCCACTTAGAGATGGAGAGTGAGCTGGCCCCCACAAGACTGAATGCACATATTCAAGGATCTCCTTTGAAGTGTGTTGTCATTTTGGGAACCTTTGTCTTGTTGTTTTGCCTAATATGCAATGTTCACAGAATTTTAGACTGTCTCCAACACCCCTTGGAGAATCCTTTTTTTAGAGCACTTGCAGCCCTCTCACACTGATATGAGAAAGCCTTTTACGCCATAACTCATCTTATGTGGGTTCTTCACTAGTTGCCAACAAGGCCAAGTGTGCCCTTTGCACATCTTTGATGACATATAAACCATTTACCTTGGTTTCCATCAAAACTACCTTAGAGTCTTTAATTATTTTAAAGGTGCCTCCCACACCCATGGTCTCACAGTAATGGCATCGAACATTCTCAAAGATAGGAGATTTCTCTTCAAAGTAGGAACATGCCTCACGTTTCTAATCAATTTCATTGAACCATCCTGCATTTTCAAGTACATAGACCCTATTCCAACAGCTCTGCATATGTTATTGTTTCCCATATAGATTAGCCCACCATCCCACTTCCTGTAGGTGCAAAACCATCCCTTGGATGGTGTTAGTAGCCAGATTCTAACACCAAATCCTGAGTCTCCATAGTATTATGGTCTTCACCTTCTGTAGTAACAGCCAATGCGTCTGAATAGACAAGGGATCTCCCCTACAGCAGCCTCGGTTTGTTTACTACCCTTGTTCTGTTGGTTCAATTTTCTCTTCAAGGCATAGCAGTCCTTTTTCATGTGCCCTATTTTGTGACAAAAATGGCACTTTATCTTGGACTTATCTCCTCCATTCTGTTTCCCCTTCCCGTTGTTCTTGTTCTTCCCCTTTGAGAACAAGCCTTCACCTCCTTGTTGATCGTTCTTACTCATTTGTAACTCAAGTTCTTTGACTCTCACAGCTGATATGATTACTTCTGCGGTTATTCTTTCTCTACCATACTTCATGGCTGTCTTGACATCTTTGAAAGATTCTGGTAGAGAGTTTAGTAATATGAACGCCTCATTCTCTTCCCCAATATTATCTTCTATTGATCTGAATTCAGAAGACGGTCCCTTGAACTCATTCAGATTATCTATGAGGGACTTTGCTGCATCCATCTTGTAGGTGAAGAATCTTTCCCTCAAGAAAGCTTTGTTGGGCAGGTCTTTATTGAGATATAGCTCATTCAGTTTGTTCTAAAGGGCATAGGTAGTAGGCTCGTCTACAATCTGCCTTAAAATATTGTTTGTGATATTTAAGACAATGGTTCCATACGCGTTTACCTCAATTGTCTCTTTCTCTGCTTAAGTGAGTGTTTCAGGTTATTTTGTAGGGTCCGTAATGACCAGTAGAGCCTTTTGCTATTCCAAGACTACTTTGCTTCCATAGTTCAAAGTCTGTCTTACCATCGAACTTCTCAATTTCATATTTGGTAGTTGCCATTCTTGATCTTCAAAATTGACTATTCTGAATCGAAGTATGCAAGAATTTATACTGGTGTTCTTGATTCGATCTGGAGATGGAGATCGAAGATGGAGGTGCAATTGATTGGAATTCTTTAATTTTGCTTTCAAATTGTTAGTCGTCGTCAATTCCGGATCTCAATCATTGTTGTGCTATGGAAGATCCATTGCCTTGAAAGCAAAATCAGCAAGAATTCGGTGCTAAATTGCCAGAAACCAATTGCTCCCTAAGATTAACACAACACTCTTCTCAAACGTGCACTCGTCGAAGAAGGATTGGAGTCAAGTAAAAATTTTACTCAGAATTAAATCATTTTTAATAGAGAGAAATATCAGGTCAAATGTTCTAATCCTCTCACTATCGAAGACTTTTTTAACTCTTTGGAATGAACTATATGACTTAAATGAGTTTACGGGCTGATTATGAAACCACACGCTTGACTAAGTGATTATTAAGCTCAGATAAGCCTTATTTAATCCATTTTTTACCGAACTTTTTGTGGCCCTATTTCATGTCACAAATAGGTCATTGATTTTTAACATAACTAACATATCAAGTTTACAACTAGCAGCTAACTAATTAAGACATTGTTGAGTCTGTATGTTTCAATTTCGACATTTACATATAAAATTCGACAACAAGAACACTTGTTAAGTTCATGGATTAGATAGGTGCAGAATTGACAATTTTTTTTTTTGCCAAATTTGTAAATAATTTTTTCCCCTTCTTTCATGCAATTATTTTGATTGGATTATAGGGAGAGGCTTTATATCATCAGTTCAACAGGGCTGAGCGCTGTCTTCGAAAGTGTTCATAATGCTGTCGCTATGCTTTATAAACATTTGAATGGGTTTGTAATCAATTTTACCCCACCTTCAATCACATCTTTACCTGGTTAAAAGTTAAAACTTAAAAGCAATTTTATCCGACCTTCAGTCACATATTTACCTCGAGTAAAGATATTAATTATCCATTTATAGTGTTGCATTTTACACATTATTATATTATACCTCATTAGATTTTTTTTTTTTTTTTTTGGCAAGGTTTTAATTTACTAGAAGACTACTACAACTTGGATATCACTTTCAGGTCCACCTTTCGATCACACCACATAAATAAATAATAGTTTTAAACTGTTTTTCAACAGTAATTCAATAATATTTTTAATTATTTGTCATCAAGTTACTTTTATTATTATTATTATTATTGCATTATCGGGTTGAAAAACACTTTCAGCATTTGAATATTTTACAGAAATAACATTTAATTTCGGATTTTTTTTATACCATTTAATCTCAACACAATCACATTTTTAACCATTTAGTCCTTCTCATGAAACATATTTATTAAAATCTAATTGACATTCTTACCCATGTATAGATATATTAAATTGATAAGGGTTCAAATTTGCTTATAAACTAAAATGTATTATGAAAATCGATATTTAATTTCGAAGAAAAATGTCAATACATGGATTAAATTATTACAATTTTAAAAATTACAAAAATTAAGACTCCATTTGGTAACAATTTTGTTTTTTGTTTTTGTTTTTGAAAATTAAGCCTATGGACACTACTCTCACCTCAAAATTTCTTCTTTTGTTATTACTTTTCACCAATAGTTTAAAAAATCAAGCTAAATTTTAAGAATTAAAAAAGTAGCTTTCAAAAATTTGTTTTTGTTTTTTAAATTTGGTTAAGAATTCAAACATTGTACTTAAGAAAAATGCAAATTATTGTAAGAAATGTATATGAAATAGGTTTAATTTAAAAAAAAAAACAAAAAACCAAATTGTTACCAAACGAGGTTAAGTTATTTTATGTTAAACTTCTGATATTAAATCGTTACAAACACAAAATTATAACAAATAAATTATTACAAATTAAAATTGAATGACTAACAAAATAAGTGTTTTTAAACTTATTTTCAAAAGATGAATATAATATCTAAGAATCAAATCAATAATACACATTTTCTAAAACTTATTAAAAAACTAGCGAGTTTATGAAAACTTTTACATTTTAGATCTTATTAAAAAAATTGCGAGTAGAGTGATAAACATTGTAAATTTATTTGAGTTTTAATATCCAATTTGTTCTTTCAAGTGAAGTTCTTGCAAACAAGTAAAAGTGGTAAAAATTGCTTTTTTATTTGAAAATTTATGAAATATTTAGAAGTGATTGTTATTCTAGATGAAGATTGTTGTGTCATGGATAAACTCATTGCTTTGAAACAAGAATGGCGTGACCTCAGTGCTATATCGCAAGAAGTCGGTTGTTCTCCAAGATTCATATAACACCCGAACTCTAACGTGCCCTCGTCTGAGAACGGATTGGAATCAATAAAAAATTAACTCAGAAACGTTAACGACAACTGAACATAGCAAAGATTAGAAGATCTAAACAGCTAGGTTTTTATGTGTGTCCCCAAACAGCTTAAAAACAAGCCGCTTAAAAAACTTTTTTAAGAAGAAGAAAAAAAATGTTTAGATCTGAAATTAATTCCAATAATTAATTCATATTTAACACATTTATTTTGGTAAACAAAAATGTTTAACAATAATAAAATGGTAATATTTTTTTTATAAATATTAAAAAGGATAAGTAGTAAAAAGTTATCTTGAACTTACACAAACCCACCTGCCTGTTCGACGAACGGATGGTAGCAGCTCGCGCGTGTGGTGAAAAGATTATACTTCCACTACCACTATACTTTGGAAGTTCCCTCGTAAGTATTTATATATATCCCCACTTGTTAAGTAGGACACCTTTTTACCTATTTTCTCTCAAAACTACTTTTTCCTTTTGCTATGGGCCAAAAGCCCAAAGTCATTCCCAACAATCCCCCACAAATGACTGGTATAGCAAACAAATAAAACAATAAAAAGATTTTTGAAAACCAGTTTCTGAGCTAAGAAAGAAGAACAAACTTAAACATCAATATCTTACGATTTGAATTGATGTATAGTAAAGTAAGGCAACAACCTTATTAGAGAAAGTGAGTTTTACCTCTTGAACTTTCACTAACTCTGGTTGAGGCCCCTACAGTACGTTTTTACTCCTTAATTTTTTTTTTATTCTGCGATATAAAGTGTATTATATAAGGCCATGTACATAAACCCCAGGTCACCGTGAAAGCTCTAGAAAAAAAAACCCTTAAACTCTTTCATAGAAGGTGGACACACCTCCACATTCACGTTTGTTGCTTCATCAAATCTATCATAATAGACCACTCAAAATTAAGCCATGAAGACTTCACATCTAGTTCATACTTGGACCAACTTCATCAAGTTTGTCAAAAGACAAACTACTCAAAACTGAACTACTATCCATCAAGTCCATATCAGAACCATCCAAAAGAAAAGGCTATTGATCTTTAAGGTTTTAGTTATCTTCATCAAGTCTGTATTAGAACCACCCAAAGAAAGTGCTATTGATTTTTTATGAGTTTGAGTCCCATGCACAATGAAGATTCCTGAACTATTCTTCTTGTTAGGCCTTTAGTTAGAGAATCTACTAAGTTCCTCTTCGACCTCACAAACTCTAAGGAGATAATTCTTTTTTTCAACAACTATTTCACAGCTCCATGTCTGAGATGTATTGTCTCCTTTTGCCACCATATACACTATTTTTGGCAATTTCTATGGTAGTCTATGAGTCACAGTGTAAAGAGACTGGTATTGATGCCCCCACAATGGTACATCTCTCAATAGCCTTCTAAGCCACTCATATTGATGCCTTGCTAATTCTAGAGCAGTAAATTTACACTTCCATGAAGTAGCTCCTCTACTCAATAAGAACACATATCCACTAGTAAAATTTACTTCGTCATTCTAAGTTACCCAATTTGCATACATTACCCTTCTAATATGGCAAAAATATTAACATGCAAACATGTTGGGTTGTGATTTGTAAACAATAAAACTTATTCTGAAAATTCAATAAGTTGTTATTGAATATATGTATTGCTTAATTCGTTTTAGAAATAAATCCAATAAACTAAAAGATCCATGACTATTACATGAGTACTTGAACTTTATGTGGAGACATAAAAGTAGATCAGGTTCGAGTAAATGGTCAATATGATCTATAGTATATAAATTAAATTGAATGCCTTATTTTGGTAACACTATTGGATGTGGCCCACTCTGTAGTTGTTACAAGGAGTTGTAAAGTGCTACAGACAATGTAATCCTAATTTATATATGTTATGACATGAGGAGTAGAGGCGTCCTGTGCAATGAGTTTATACAAGATCGGACCACGAAATCAATCACTCTAACTTTATAACGTTATTTACTGTTTAAGACTGACTATTTCAAAGCGATGACCTAGGTAACTTGACCTTAATCTTGAGCTAACTATGGACTTCTATTTATTCAGGATTATCCTTAGATTTGCATAGGTGAGGGTTGGCTCAACAGAGCCGACTCAATAAACCTCCAATTCAGGGGTAAGACCGGAGAGAAAGTTGGGAACATAAGGTGCAAGATAGAATTCACTCATACTCGCTTTAGGAATAGTAGAGAGGTTGTTCCCTTAAGTATTTATTTTAGGTCTTGAACAAGGGGCCCCACCCTCTCATTGGCCCGAGAGGGATTCGGTTTGTTGATTGAATCACAAACTAATTTTTTATTAGAGGATCAGTGGGACTTAAGGAACAAGAGATAATCTCAGAGGTAAAACAGACATTTGACCCAGTCGTTATTACGAACAACCTGTGAAGGGTTAACTTACGGTTATATCAAGTGGACATAATATATCTACCGTGAAGGGAGTGCAACTATGGATTTCAGTAGAGTGACCCATTAGTTAACGAATGAGGGTGAATTTGATGAAAAGAGTTTAGCCAATTAATCTCGGATCATTGGAGTCCATGGTCTGTAAATCCACAAGGTCCCCCTACTAGCTTGTAAATGGATTAGCTTTAGAGTAGCGTGATAAGTTAATTTGAAATGTTCAAATTAGAATTAAGGGAATTGGTAATTATGTGTGTTATAATTATGCATTTAATTTTGGAATTAAACGAAATTGGAGAATCGAAATATTTAAATATGATTTAAATATTAAATTCATGAATAAGGATTTATGAAAGTGGAATTTGTGTAAAATTAATTTACTATTTGATATTAAATTAATTAGAATTAATTAAATTATTTAATTAATTATTTATTATTAATTTTATCAGAAAATTAAAATTAATTTTGTAAAACTAATAAAGTTTTGATTTTGAAAACTAAATTCATTTTAGAAATCAATTTATAAAATACAAATTGGAAAAGATTGGAAAATGAAAAGTGGGAGAATTCCACTTTCTTCAACCAAGGAGCTCACTCAAAATCCACCTTATTCTTGCTTCAATTCTCCAAGCATGAGTTGCACCTCATGCAGCCTTCTCCATTGCATGATTGTCCTGCAAAAAAAAGAGAAGATTGAAGTGGAAATCGTTAAGGGCAAACTAATGCAATTCTTGAGTCTTTGCTAAAAAACTTGAGAGGTTGAAGAAGGAGTTCTTCAAGTTTCAGCAGTGTGCTTCTTCTCCAAATTCCCTCCATTCAAACTTATTTTGAGTCCTACAACTCAATTTAAGGCTCCAAGAGAATGGCAGTGAAGACCTTGAGGTGGTTCACAAGAAAATTTGGAGAAGATTTGCAGCTGAATTCGAGATTCAAAAGGTTTTACAAAGGTATGACTTGAAACCCTCTTATTATTGTATGAGCATGTTTTATTTATAGCCAAAATTAATGAATTAGAATGCTTATTGATTCTTGTTGCTTCCGCTGCATGCTAATATACTCCTACAAAACAATAATTTACTGTGCCATTAAGATACCTTAATAAACGATGAAGAACAATCAAATGATCTTTATCAGGATTATGTGTACATCTATTCAATCTTCTTATAACATATGCAACAATAGGTCTAGTATAGTTCATAATAATTAAAAAAAAAAAAGAACATTTCTTATAATCTATGCATATTCAGATTGAGAAACACTATCTTCCTTATTTTTCGTAAGACTCATACTAGTATCATAAGGTATTCTTACAAGAGCATCATCAAACTATCAATCTCTTTAATAGTTTTCAATGTGTGATCGACATAAAGATAACTCATTTTCAATAACACTAAGCATCACACTAGCCTCACATAAATCTTTCATTTCAAATTGTGAGGACATAAAGAACTTTGTATCATTACTTACATCTATATTTGTACTAAAGATTAGTATACCATGAACATACAAAAAAATAATCATACAATCAGCTCAAATAAATTTGAGAAAACACATGTATCAAAGGATATTTACTAAAGTACTGTTAAAGTTCTCGCATCATTATTTGGTAGCTCATCCATTTGAAGTATTATTCAAATGCTATCAAAATATTCTATAGTAGTTATTTCAAATATTTAATCATATGAGAATATGCATCAAAATATTTGAAGATCCATTTAAGCCTAATTGGTTTATTTCGTTTAAGAAATTCTACTAAATCCATAAAGATCAATTTCAAGATCCTAGATAGGCTCAATAAAATAAAGACTACTTTCAATAAATTGAAANCCATTATCATCTCCTTATTTAACCAATGTGGGACTTTGGTCACATTCCCAGCAATCCTCCCTTCAAACAAAGGACCAACTGCGCCTCCCCTCTAAAGTAGTCACTATTCTATAGAGTTTAGCCATGGATCACATTATGACTACTTAAGAGGTTCAACTACATCTTTGTTTGATACCTTAGGATTATATCAACGTGGCTAAACTAGGGACACGACTCTGATACCACTTGTTAGGGACAACAACTCTCAAAATATCTTCACAATAGTATGTTATTGTATCTACTTTGGGCATAAGCCCTCATGCCTTATAAAATATCATATATTTTATAGGTTAGGCAATATCTCAAATTACTATCAAATTCTTCAAGCTTCCTAAATAATGAATTTGCATGTTTTCATGCTGCCAACAAATAATTTACATGACCAAATTAAAGTAAAAGTAATTATAATACTTTTTAACTTCAAGAAAATTAATGGCTAAACATAATATTCTTTTTAACACGAATCATGCATAAACGTTGTAAAAATAACACATGTAGCATTACTTAGACTTGATCACAATAGCATTCTATTTAAGGTATTAAAACCAATACACTAACTATAAACCAATATGCTTGCTTATGAAATATTCAAATACATACTTATCACATATATATTGAATGTCATGCTCAAATATAACAATAAAATATAATCATTAAATTCTTATGTCATATATATAAAGATTTGAGATATTTTGAACTTCAAAAGAAAATAAAGTGTCTCACTATTATAAACATATATGACAATCACCATATATAAGTCCATTAATTTACTCATCACAATTATTATCACATTTTGGTTCTGAGAGAGTCATTCTAAAAATCTTCCGTTCAAGCTAAACTGAAGACAAAATCATCCAGAGAAAGCTTAATAGTTTTATGTTATATTTATGTAACAAATTATTGACCAAAATATTTTAAACACATTTGAAATTTTGGATTTTGATTCAAATTTGAATTCAATCAAGAAAACCAAAAGATTCTCGTTCACTAGATATATAACAATTTATTTCGGTCATTATTTAATTAATTTATTCTGCCAAAAATTTCTTTCCTAAACATAAGTAAATTTGAAAACAATAATCTTCAAATGCATAGAAAATTCAGAGTCACACAATAAGAATCATAATTTCCATTTGCAGAAATTATTTCCAAATCAATACCAACAAAAATCCAAATTAACTCGCCTCTGGACATATTATTTAGTTGATTCCCATGATTATTTTTGTAAATGAATTCTGCTCAATTATGTTTTCAAGCTATATGTATCTTAATAAAAAATTAACTTAGTACCTTGTCAACACCAGTACGCATGGTGAGAGGTCTAGAAAGAAACCATCTCCAACACCTTTGGTCAATCATGGAATGCAAAGATGTAATGGTCAACCCCATTTATTTTATTCATTAAACCCGCCTTCACTAAATCTTCAATACTCAATTCTCATATGTTCTTTTCCATTTGTCCTTTTCCTCAACACCGTATGAATTGGAAATCAAATTTCCAGTGAAAATTAGTAAAACAAACTTATTTTTCAGGATAGAACAAGTCACAAATGATAAACCAAGTAAACCCACAACAGATCTTCAAATTCACTATGAATAGATTTGAAAAACAAATCTGAGCAAACCCACTGAACCCACTGATGGAGATGAAGTACGAATGGCGAGTAGACCCCAAATGGCGGTGTTAAATCATGAGACCAGAAGCACGAACGGTGGTGGTGAATCACGAACGGTAGATCCTGAACTAATAAACAATCTGAGTTGAGCGAACTATGAACAGAGGCGAACCGATCTAACCTGAGTGAACCACGATTAACAGCAATTGGATTGCAAGATGCCGACGTTGATCTGGAAGAACCTTACCGTTCTTGATCTTCATCTGGAACGTAGGATGAGGAAAAAGTTTCCTACTTTCAAACATGTTTTTCCGGATGGAGGTTGTTGTATCGTGGATAAACCTACTACCTTGAAAGTAAAAATGATGCAACCTCGGTCCTATGTTGCAAGAAGTCAATTACTCTCCAAAGTTCATACACCACTAAGACTCTGACGAGCACTCGTCGGAGAACGGATTAAAATCAATAAAAAAATTAGCTCAGAAACATAAACGGGAACCGAAAACAAAGAACATCAAACAACTCAAAAAACATTTTTAGAAGAAGAAAAAAACGATTTTAGATTTGAAATTAATTCCAATAACTAATTTAGATCTAACACATTTATTATGGTAAATAAAAACATTTAATTGTAATAAAACGACAATCTTTTTGATAAAAATTAAAAAGGAAGTAGTAAAAAAAAGTTATTTTTTTTTTCGTGCAAGCGCGGTTATCCGAACTGTTCACAAATGGACGACAACGGCGGCAACGCGTGCATGTGGTAAAAGAGTTATACTTCCACTGCTATCACCACACTTTAGAAGCTCCCTTGCAAGTATTTATATATATACCCACTTGTCAAACTTAAATCTTTCCACGTGAGATAATTTCTACCTCTTTTCTTTCAAAACTATTTTTTCCTTTTGTTACGTGTCAAAAACACAAAATCATTTCCAAGAGTGATTTTCAAAGGGTTAAAATTATTATTTAAAGTTATTCCAAAGTCCAAATTACACGTTTAGTCATTCAAAATCAATTTAATATTTAATTTTATCCTTTTAACCACATTTTTTTATACTCCTTTAAAAACAACCAAAGTAGTTTTAACTATTTTAGAATCCATTGTTAATTTTATTATTACAAAGCAAAGATGTGATGGAAATAAATTAAGAAATTCATAAATGAGTTGGCACTCTTAAAACATGGAAGGTATGTTTACTTTAAGTGATCATATACTTGAGGGGATATATTTTAATTAATAAATGGCAACAAGATGACTTAAAGAAACATTATCTCTTGGGATAATAAAAGAATGGCAACTTGTAATTTTATATAAGAATGAGAACTCAGTCTAAAGTGATATTTTTATATTAAAGTTGCAACTGGTGAGTTGGAAACAAGAATAAACAGGCCCCTTGTACGAGGAAGATTGTCTAGAATCTTTCAGTACGAAAATATTAGTTTTATTTATATAACATATTTTTGTGATTTTTTTTAATAGATATTTTAAGAGGTTGGTTTAGGGCGGATATTATATAAATAAATAACACAGTTTTGGATGGGTTCAGTTCAGCTTTCCACGCTCCGTGTTTTACGTGCTTTGTGCTCCGTGCTTTTTCGCTAAATGCCAATGAATTTTTATCAAAAGATTAATAAAATATTAACGTGGATATTGATATGAAGATTTTAATTCTACGTCAATATTAAGTTGACAAATTTTAAAAATATATTTAGATTAATAATTTAGTTATTTCTATTCTCAAACTAAGTTATAAATATTGTTATTAATATTTCTATTCATAGTAGATTAAATAGATGCATTTTTTTTTTGGATATCGAACCCTTCAATTTACGGATATATTAACGAATATATCGATATAGTGACATATATTTTCATCCTTGATTTTGATATCATATAAGAATTAGGGTAATTGCAATTTGTAGCATTTTTAGGAATAATAATCAAGTGTATAACATCATTTAAAAAAATTGCAAATATAGACAAGTCTATCAGCAATAGACTGCGATAGACTTCTATCGTTGATAGACTCTTACCAGTGATATGGTCTATCATTGATAGACTCCTACCAATAATATGGTCTATCACTGATAGACTATTTAAATTTGGCCATATTTGCAATTGTTTTTTACATTATGTTATATTTTGTTAATACTTTGGGTCTAATGTCTATATTTGCAACTGTCCCTAAAAATTAACTGCTTTAAAATTATATTTCCAAAAATGTGTAAATACTTGAAATTTACAAGTCTTGATATGTAATTCATTTTATATTTCAAAAAGTTATTTAATTTACCAAACCAAATATAACTCAATTCATATATAAGTGTGCTAGAAACTATGGAGTTTATGGTTTGAGTCTTCGTCCTCAAATTGTACTAAGAAAAAAGTCGTTTCATTTTATAAACTACATTTTTTTACTATAGATTTTTGTAAACAATAGTTGTAATTTAAAGTATTTCTTGTTAATAGATTAGTTTACATTTTGTTAGAGACTTTTTTACTATCTGTTTGGGTAGTTCAAGACTTTTTGTTAGTTCTTGTCTATAAATAAGACTTGTAAATCCCACTTAATTAATGAGAAATTATCACTTTTCACAATTCATGAAAACTTATTACATGGTATCAGATTTGTGTCAAGATCCTTCGGCCTTTCGTTGATATCCTCTTCAACTTTCTTCTCTTTTGCTATTCTCCGAGCTTCTCCATGGTTAATTCTACCAACAAAGATCAACCTCTGTACTCACCTATCTTCTTACTTTCAAATATGTGCAACCTCGTCTCCATTCGACTTGATTCTAGCAATTTTATTCTCTGAGATTTTCAAATTACATCAATTCTGAAAGGGCATAAGCTTTTTGGTTTGATTGTTGGTTCTTGCCCTAAACCAAGCCGATCTACTAGTTCTTCCTTGAATCATCTTCTTCAACAGCAACTACCACACAATTTGATTCTGATTTGGAAGACTGGATTGCTAAAGATCACGCATTAATAACGTTAATCACTGTTACTCTATCACCTTTAGCCCTAGCTTATATTGTTAGATGTACTTCTTCAAAAGAAATGTGGGAAGTTCTTGGTAAGCACTATTCTTCCCCTTCTTGTACGAATATTGTTATCTGAAATCTGAATTAAAAATCGTTATCAAGAAATCTGAAGAAACTATGACTCTGTATACTAAAAGGATTAAAGAACTCAAAGACGAATTAGCCAATATTGGCATTACTTTTGAATCTGAAAATCTAGTGATTTACACTTTAAATGGGCTTCTTGATGAATATAATACCTTTTGAACTTCTTTGAGAACACGTGATAAACCTCCATCTTTTGAAGAACTTCATGTTCTACTTGAAACTAAAGAAGCCACCATTAACAAACAAATCAAACGTGATGTAACTTTTGTTCAACCCCTCTTCTTGCACAATCTATCCGCCTCAAAATTAGAATTCCAACAACAATCATAGCAACACGAATTGTGGATGAGGTTGAGGTAATAATGGCAGAAATCCTAACAATGGTGGTTGAAATGGAAATGGACAACAAAATTTTCAGAATCCTGGAAATTTTAATTCTATAAATGGTAGAGGTCGAGGCTTTCAGTACAATCAAGAAGCTAACTTCTCGAAACTATTCAATAATTCTAGAAATAACAAAATTCAGTGTGAAATCTGCTCTAATTTTGGCCATGGAGCTCTAGTACAATTATCAAATGAGACATCTACATGCTCAATTAGCTGCAATGGTAGCTACTCTGAACTTCAATGTCATGAATTATCCATCTACTTCAAATTCAACTTGGCTTGTAGATTTAGGTTATAATTCCCATGTCACTACTGATATGAATCAGTTTACTACCTTTTTGAATATCGTAGAGATGATCACATGACTGTTTGTAGTGGTTAATCTCTTCCAATAACACACATTCAGGTTGTGGAACCCTTCCTTTTTCTTCTTCTTCATTCAAATTACTTGATCTTCTTCATGTTCCTCATATTTCCTTAAACCTACTTTCTGTTAATCGGTTATGTGTTGATAATAATTGCATCTTCATATTTGATTCTAACTTTTTCCTCATTCAGGACAAGTCTTCGGGCAAAATACTTTTTAAAGGTCTCAACATTAATGGACTCTACCCGATTAAACCTTCCAACTCTATTTCATAGTCCTTAAAAGAAGCTCCACATCCAGTTGTTCATGTTGGCACAAGAACTTCTACTTCAATTTGGCACGATCGGTTAGGACATCCAAGTGACCCTATTCTCACTTCAATTCTTCGAATTCTGAATCTGCATTTTACTAATTCGAAATGTATATGTTATCCTTTCCTACAAGGAAAACTACATAAACTGCCTTTTCCACATTATGTATCTTCTTCTTCGTATCCCTTAGAAATAATACATATTGATGTATGGGGTCCTTCCCCTAAAATCTCTATAAATGGATTCAATTACTATGTGTCTTTTGTTGATGATTTGTCTAAATATACTTGGTTTTATCCAATCACTCGTAAATCTAAAGTACCTACTATCTTTAAAGCTTTTAAATCCTTAGTTGAAAATCAGTTTACTTATTCCATTAAATTCCTAAGAAATGATAGGGGTGGTGAATTCATTAACTATGACCTTGACTCTTTTATTCAAAGTAATGGTATCTTACATCAAACCTTATATCCTTATACTCCACAACAAAATGGAGTCATCGAGAGAAAACATAGACATATAGTTGAGACAAGCCTCACTCTAATTTCTAAATCATCCCCTTCCCATTAAATTTTGGCCCTTTGCTTTCTCAACTGCAGTCTATCTTATCAATTGTCTCCCTTCTCTTTATCTTAAACATATCTCCTTTTGAGTTACTTTTTCATAAAAATCCTGATTATCTCTCTCAAAATTTTTTGCTGTGTTTGTTATCCTTTACTTACACCTTATAATTTACATAAACTAGAGCCTAAAACCATTAGATGTTTTTTTCTTGGTTATGCCATAACTTCTAAAGGTTACTTGTGCTATAACATTAGCAACAATCATTTATACACTTCTAGACATGTCATATTTGATGAACCATATTTCCTTTCTCTTCCTCTACACCCACTATTGATCAAACACCTACTAGCAACCCTTCATATCCATACACTCCCCTTATCTGTTTTTTCTAAACCTTCCCATCCTAATGATCCACAAGTTCCACAACCGAATGATAACTCTTATAGATTGACCAATACTAACGTTACTATTGATCCTGTTGTTGAAGTTACTTGTACTGAAAGCAATGTTGCTGAAGAATATGATAGCAACATTGAAATGTGCAGAGAAACCAATTGTGATGGAAGTTGATCTCTTCCACTGATACCACATGTACAAAACATCACACAAAACTCTCACCCTATGCAAACAAGAGTAAAATCCGGCATTTCTAAATGCAAAGTTTTTGTAGCAAATATAGTTGAGTCATCTGATGTTAAACCTACATCTTTCACCAAAGCCTCAAAGATTGAGGTTTGGAAAAAGGTTATGAGTGAAGATTACAATGTCTTTAGTCAAGGTATATGGACTTTGACACCTCTACCTGATGGGAAGAGTGCAATTGGGTGCAAATGGGTATAAAAAACAAAAGAAATCTAGACGGAAGTATGGCTCGTTATAAAGCAAGACTAGTTGCTAAAGGCTATATAAAAAAAGAAGGTAATGATTTTGAAGAAACTTTTAATTTTGTTGTTAAAAAACTCACAGTGAGGATTATTTTGTCATTAGTTGCCCAGTTTAATTGAGAGCTTCGCCAACTAGATGTTAAAAACACCTTTCTTCATGGAGAATTACAAGAAGAAGTATACATGTAGCAACCAATTATGGACCTAAACAAGCACTGCGAGCATGGTTTGAATGTTTCACATCCCATCTTCTTACTCTTAGATTTGTAACTCTCAAGGCCGATTCTTCACTTTTTGTCAGAATTTTTAATGGTTGTGTTACCTATCTACTTCTCTATGTAGATGACATCATTGCCACTGATAATCAACCTTCTTTCGTTGTTGATTTGGTTATCTAGCTAAAGCAACATTTTGAAATGACAGATCTTGGTAGCTTGAAGTATTTTCTTGGGCTGGAAGTACATCGTTCTAATTAGACCATTTATGTTATACATACTAAGTATGCAAAATACTTGCTAGCAAAGTATGGAATAACTGGTGCTAAATCATGTGCTACCCTCATATCTTTATAGCCTTTTCCTACTAACTCTCCTCCATGGTCTCTTGAAAACACACAAGCATATAGAGCTATCGTTGGGGCATGCATTACCTCATGTTTAGTTGTCCTGATATCTCTTTTGTTGTTAGCAAGTTATCACAGTTCCTACAAGCTTCCTCTCTAGCTCATTTAATAGGTGCTAAATGTGTTCTCAAATACTTAAATGGTACATTGAACAATGGATTACTATTTAGACTAACCACCTCTAATCCCTTTGCTATCAAAACATTTTTTTATTCAGATTGGGTAGACAATCAGGCTAATAGAAGGTCCACTACAGGTTTTGTATCTTTTTTTAGACAAAATCCTATTTCATGGGTGGTTAAGAAACAAACCACAGTGTCTAGAAGCTTAATGGAAGCTGAGTATAGAGCACTTGTAATCACTGCAGCTGAAGTCTTTTGGATTCAGTAGATTTTAAAAGACCTTCACATTTTTTGATTTGCACCTCCTTTATTATTATGTGATAATATTTCAGCAATTCAATTGGCACGAAATCCTATTTTCCATGGGCCTACCAAGCATGTCGAATTTGATTTCCATCTCATTTAGGAGAAGATGGTTAGAAAAGACTTAAGCTTGCAATATGTTTCCATAGATTAACAGCTTGCTAATCTATTCATAAAGCCTATGACTGCTGCTCGATTATGTTTTCTTCAAGACAAATTATGCCTCATTCGACATTTGTTTGAGGGGGGATGTTAATACCAATTAATAGATTAGTTTATATTTTGTTAGACTTTGTTACTATTTGTTTAGGTAGTTTAAGACTTTCTGTTATTTCTTTGTCTATAAATAAGACTTGTAAATTAATGAGAAATTATCACTTTTCACAATTCATGAAAGCTTATTAAATTTCTCACAATATCTTCACGATTTTTCACAATACTTTTTCAATCATTTTTTCTTCATTATTTCTATAGCAAGAAAAAACATATTACAGATGAGAATCCCAATATATCAAATGACAAATAAATTTTTCTTCACAATACCTTCACATAGCATTAACTATGTGATCGTTTAACAAATGCTAAACGATCGTGTAGCAAACTTTACACGATCGCATTATAAAAGCTATTCGATTGTTTAGCTCTAGCTACACGATGCGAAAATCTTTGTTTCGTCTTCTCCATAGAAATACACAGAAATCCCTCTTCTTTGAAGCTTCACAAATGACTCAAAACTTAACAAATACATATTCAATTGCGATATTTAATGCCCAAAAATGCAGAGGCTCTTTATAAACCAACTTTGTTAATTAAACAGAAAGCCTTAAACAGAGATTTCTATCTCGTAAATATTCATCAACAACATATCCACAAACATTTATCACATAAACACAATGCAGATTATCAAACTCATCAGTACTGTAAATGATTAGATACAAGAATGGAATTTGGAATCAGAAACCAACAACCTGACTTTGATACCAATTGAAGGAACTCGAATGAGGAAAATCTTGAGTAGAAGCAAATCATCCAAATTCCATTAATTATTGAAACAAAATTTACAGTAAACATACAATAGATATGCATTAAAAGTTAAACTACAACATGCTTTTACAAGAAAAAATGGTTCAAGATACATTACCTTTGAAGAACCTTTCTTTGTGAAACTCACTCGAATAGTCATGTTCCTCCTTCACGTTCCTCCTTGAAGCCTTCTTCAACGAAACCTCAAACAATAACCCGGACACAACCAAAAAGAGTCCTTGGTATTCTCTGGGTGAGCACCCAAGAGTGGTGGACTATGACTATTTGGGTTAGAGGGAACGTTTGGGTGAATGGGGTAGAATATTGAGAAAACTCTCAAGAACACGAGAACACTTCTCAATCGTTCAACAAATTGCAATAACCAGTTGTAGAGGAAGAAGAGAAAAACACTCAAAAGTGGTGGGCTCTGACTATTTGGGTTAGAGGGAAAGTTTGGGTGAAGGAGATAGAAGATTGAGAAGACTCTCAAGAATACGAGAACACTTCTCAATCGTTCAACAAATTGCAATAACCAGTCATAGAAGAAGAAGAGAAAAACACTTTTCTTTTATTCCTTGTGAAACCCGGATTTCCATTTTTCCTACTTAAGCAGGTGATTAAGGGAATAACTAGAAGAAAGTTAAATCATATGTTGAAGAAAAAGGAAATTTCTAAGTGTTGAATAGATTTTCCTTGAGTAGCTTTGAGTTAAGCTTAAATCCTTAAAAATTGACTAAGTGTTGGACTAGGCATTGCTATGCATTGGCCACAAGATATTGGAAAGAGTACTTGGGCAAAGGGAAAATTTGGAAATTTGGCTAAGTATAGAATGTTGTTTTGATGCATTGGAAGAAGTTGTGTTGATGCATTGGAAGGATTGTTGGTGATGGCATGCGGTTGAAGGAAGGAAAATGGAAGTGATGTGTTGAACATTCAAGAGTTTATGCATGCATGTGAAGGATGAACTCATGGAGAATGTCATCCGGACATGTGGCTTGTTAGGAAGAATTCATAAGCCTTAAGTAAAGAAGGTGGCAGCATAAGAAGACATACAAAGGTAAGGGCCATGCGTTGGTGAAAGGAGAAGAAGACACATTGGGTTGTGTTGATGCAAGATTGCATTGATGGTGTAAGGAAGAGACACTTGGTCATGCGGCCAAGTATGAGATGTCGGCCATGGAGCAATCTTGGACGCCTATAAATAGGACCAAAGACTTCATTCTTTAGATCACAACTCAAAATATATTTAAGAAGAGTGGGAAAGTTGAGGCAACTTGCGTTTAGAGCAAAATCCATGCATTGGACATAGAAGTTCAAAAGAGGACGCATTGGACAGTAAAGTCTGGAAAGCAGCATCAACTTGGAACGAGGAGTTCTCCCAGAATACTCGTGTGTTTGATGTGATTCTAAATTCATCTGAAAGCTAAAAGAGTCTAGTTTTCATGGTGGGGCTGCCGGAGAAGAATCTTCAAGGAATCGGGATGGAGAATGAGAAAAAGACAGAAGGGTCGAGCTTGTCGAGTAAGCTGGGCCAGTCTTAATTTTTTGATGATTTCAGACAACCACGAGAAGTTATAAGCTAAGCTTTATGATAAGATTCCTGAGACATTTTAGAAAATATTTGCAGAAGGAAATATATTAAAATAAGGTCTGGAACTATGAGTAATCTAAGCTGATATTTGAATCTGGAATTTAGGATTCAAAAGGGAAACCAAGGAAACCTAAGGAACTTCGGAAGGAAAGTTCCTAACCAACCAAGGTGAGTGGTTATGTGTATTGTATTGTTGATATAATTACTATATATATGTAAATATATATAGGGGATAATGTTAAATTGGCATGATCAAGGATATATGTTTATCTGATTAATATGCTTGTATGTTTGTGTTGGAAACTAGAATTGTACCCGGGATATATAGTTAGTATGCTTGAAAAGGTACTTGATGGGAAAATATAGTCGACTTCGGTCGACGAAAAATTATAGTCGGTGACGATCGACAGGAAATATAGTCAAGTTACCTAAGCATAGCTAGCGAGAAAAATAGTCGATGTGCACATTGGTGGGAAAAGTGGGTATAGGAAAGTTTCCATAAAAAGTTGTGATGATTGATAATGTGTCCATGATATGAGCATGCCATATAGCATAGAACTGGAGGATGTTGATTGAATGAATATATACATGATACATGCATAAATTATACTAATTATGATTATGTGATTGATTTCCCAAAAATATGATTTGCAAAGTGATTATTATTCTAAAAGAACCACTCACTAGGCTTAGTAGCTCACACTCTTCCAAATGTTTTCTTATATCCTCCCTCCCCCTTCCCCCCCCCCCCCCCCCAACACAGGTAGCAAAGCGGAGCGCTCAGGAAAGGAGTCTACTAACCACCATCACACCAGGACTTGGTAAATTCTTAGAGCACGGTTCGGATCATGTAATAAAGAATATAGGAAATTGAACTATGTATATGAAAGTTAGATAAAGTGTTGTAAACATGTTGAAATCTTTAATAGATAAGGGAGGAAATGTTAAATTTAAATGTTGTCTTAGAATACTACTGGTGTACCCTCACGCTCCCTTTCCGGTCTTGGGGGTTAAGGCTAGGGAAGGGGTGTGACAGCTTGGTATTAGAGCATAAGTTTATGGGACAATTGAGGAATTAGTTTATACCAGCTTAGAATCAAAGTATAAGTTTTTGGGAAAGTTGAAGGGTTGGTTGATACTAGTGAATCAAAGTATATGTTCTTGGAAACCAGAGGGTTGAGTTAGGAAAAAAAAAAAAAACTTGAAGTTTGAGTTTAGTAAAACCAAAGGGAAGTGTGGTAGAGTAAGGGTTTAAAGAGAAACCTAAGAGTTAGTCAAAGTGAGACTAAGAGGAATGAAAAAAGTGGCATGACCTAGCAGGCAACCAGAGCTGGAACTCACAACGCTACCTAAAGATCAACCAGGGAAGGTAAGTGTAAATTTAAGTTATTCTCAGTTAGTATTTGAGATAGAAATGTTTATGCTGTAGATAGTTTGGTTCAACATCTAGCTTAGAAATGGCTAGGTGAGGTATTGCTGGACAAACTGAGGAAGTTGATATCAAAGTAGCGCAGTGGAAGCGTGGTAATAGACGAGGTTATAAGAGGTTACAACAATGGTTGTTGTGAAACCTTAAACCAGAGTTAGTTTGAGTAAATTTCGAGGATGAAATTTTCTTAAGGGGATGAAATTTTCTTAAGGGGGAAGTAAATGTGAAACCCGGATTTCCATTTTTCCTACTTAAGCAGGTGATTAAGGGATTAACTAGGAGAAAGTTAAATCCTATGTTGAAGAAAAAGGAAATTTCTAAGTGTTGAATAGATTTTTCTTGAGTAGGTTTGAGTTAAGCTTAAATCCCTGAAAATTGACTAAGTATTGGACTAGACATTGTTATGCATTGGCCACAAGATCTTGGAAAGAGTATCTGATCATTTAGGTTATCCATCTATTACAGATCATTTAGGTTATTATTTAAACATGATCCACCGTATGTCTCTACATACATGTTTAAATTACATAAAATAACTAGGATCTTTATTTATTGGATGAAGTGTATGCTCATAAAATAATAATTATTTTAATAATAATAATATACTCATAAAATAAAAATTATTTTAATAATAACAATTTGTTTATACAAAGTTTACAAACTAAAAATATATTTAGGACACCAATCCCAACAAGGTTTACACTGTAGTTCAAATATATTTCAGGTTTGCACTGTAATTAAATTTTGTTTTTTGCTAACCAATCTTAATAAGAATTATACTATAGTTCATCCTTTTATGCTCAATCGTCAGATATTTTTGGATTTTTGGTGTTGTTACGTCAGTATTTTAGATCACATTTTAAGCTTTTAGAATGTTGAATCAAATCTTGTTTTCCTTAAATGAAATCCAATAAAATCTAGGTTGTTATGATTTCAAAAAATATGTAATTTTAAAATAAATTAATTGTAGATACAAGTTAAAAAAAAAATGCTATTTATCTTGTTAGGCTTATATACATATATACACTCCTGCCACTACGCCGATTCGGATTGAAGCTAAATCCGATGGTCTCTCCATTTCTCACACATTTCAGCCCAACCATACAAATGGGCTTGGGCCTGTAACTGAATTTATTCATTCGAATTCGTTTACGGGCTTCGGCCCGCAATTGAAGCAAATTCATCTCTGTATTCGTTTAACGGGCTTGGGCCGTTAAATATTATCAACAAGGGGACCCACCCATGCAGTTTCAGTTTTCTTCAACATCAACATCTTTAAATCTGCATTTTTACTTTTTATTTAATTCTTTTGACATCCTAGAAAAGAAAAATCGAACACCGTATTTTATATTAATTAAGCTCTGCTCATTTTAATATATATATTTTATAGTTCAAACATCTTGTATATTTGATATACATGCTCTTTTCATTTAAAAAACTGAAATAACATTTTTTCCTCCTTATATAACATGATAATTCTATATTGTCATATTTTTTTTCTCTTTCTAAATTTAGAAAAGAGAGTGGTGATTTAAACTAATTACTTTTAAAAAGTTATCAGTAAAAACATTAGTTAACTTAGGACCAAATTAACCATAATTCTAAATCTTATTATTTTTTAGAATATTACATTTGTGGCCTCAATTTACGACCTCTTAATAAAAATTAAGATGTCTTATTCCTGATTTATGCTTATATGATATAATTGCGAATCTTTTGAAGGAATCTTTTTTTTTTTTTTTTAGCGTTGTTTGGTCCTATTCACAATATTATTTGGGGTAGCTTTTACACAGGGTGATATTAATTAAAATTAGAATTAAACAATTTATTTATGATAAAAATAATGTTTTAATTTCTTTTCACTTTTTTTTTCTTCACAAAAAGACAAATTTTTTGCCGCCAGCGCAAGGCAAGTTAGATTCGCAATTTTTTTACTAAAAAAAAAAACTATTAATTGTTAATTTTGGCATACAATACAGTAACAACAATTGGCGGGGTTCCAGTTACTTAGAGGAAGTTGCTTCTGAAAGGGGTTTTCTTCAACCTCCTCAGATTCTTTCCATTTTCAGGTTTTCACTACCACTCTCTGTTCATTCATTGTCCCTCCATTTTTCTTTTTAGTTAATCGCACTTCAAATCATCGTCACCATCTACATTCTAAATTTCAAACCGATTCGTGTCCAAATCCGATTGAACATGCCCTGCGGCTCGCCTTGCATTGATGTTATTTTGGCATGTATTCTGATTTGTATTCGTTGAATGACACTGGTTTTTTGAATTAAGGTTTCTCCATGCTTTCAATTGCTAGTTTTGTTGCCGGATAGCGATGCCAGTGAAGAAAGTTAATTGGTTTCGCTCTGGTGTCTATTAGGTTTTTTAATTTGGAGAAGAAAGCAATTAATCGTACCTCCTTAGAACATCGTATATTAATCTATAGAGAGAGTGCAATTGAATTTGGAGGCTCTTTTCCCATTGTATTTTATTGCAAGTTCCCTCCGAGCGTTTTTTTTTAATCTGATTGGATTGGATTGGATTTTTTCATCGTTTGTCAAAGCCCTAATTATATATTGTTCTTATAATGACATTTTCTACAATAAAATGCCGTGGTATTTGCCGAATGTTTCTTTAAAATTTAAACCATAAAATGATTTTTTCCAAACTGGTCCATTATGGAAATCGGACTTATGTTTTTATTTCGCGCAGAGCTGACGAAAGAAAACATCAATTCAGCTGGAAGAATGGCGCTGCGTTCTGGTTGTCTGTATTCTGATATTGGTTCTCGAGTGTGGAGGCATAATCGAGCAGTTGAATGGGCAGATTTAGGCTTTGTTGGTCTTATTCGTGAAAGGCAGTTTTCTGTTGGGAATGAGGGTTCCAATCAGCTTGAGGGTATGGACAGGGAAACCCAAATCTATTTGATTCTCAAGGTCTCTACACGATGAGGATCTGGGCGAATAGAGTTCAAAAGTCACATCCCCAATTCCTTTTCCATCTAATATGAAGTTTTGGAAAACCCACTTCACCTAACTCCCAATTTCCATAAGTGTCTATACTATTATATTTCTTTTAAGCAAATTCTTCTAGTTGTCTAGGAAGCCAAGAACGAAAGCAAGAGATTTGCTTTTATTGGGAATTGGGAAACAAAGAACAGTCTTGACGCTTCCATTTCAATTCAAGCATATAGGGAGGGCACTAGTGTTGCTCCAATCTGCAAGACAAAGCAAAATATGAAAACCCTTTTGATAGTATTCAAATCCGGATTGCTTAACGGAAGCTGATTACAGCAACTTGTTCATTTGTTTAATGAGAAGAGAATTTAATTGTTTGTTTGGCTGGATATCTTGGCTTTCCTTAGAATTTACTCGTAAATCTGATTACAGTTCATATAAATGAGGAGGGCATGTACTTGCTGCTTCACAAGCCGATCTCCCAACATCAATCGTCAGAACCCCAACAGTGACAAGCCTTCTCAGGTGCCACTCTACCTTTCCCAAGCAATTCTATTTCTCTTCAACTAGTTATCTATTTCCTTATCTGACATAATTGGTTTTGCATTTGGATTCGGCTAGAGCTCTGCTGTGTCCATGACGACCACCCAGGAAAACAATGCCAGTGAAGTTTCAGAGGTAATGATTTGTTTCGTCATTTTTACAATTGTCATTTTTCCGGCTGGGACCCATTTATATAATCTGATATGTCATAGTGATCTTACTGATCAAAGGGATTCCTATATATGAACTCTGATTTTGGGCCAATTTGAATTGACTAGAGAAAAAAGTGTTATTGAAATGTGTCGTTGTTAACTCTTTTGATAAGAACTTTAAAATAAACTTTGAAATTGTTTCAAAAGTTATTTTGAGTGGTTGTCAAATTTTTCATTTTTTTTTTTCAAAATAACTCATTTTCAAAATTAAACACTGAGGAAGTTAAACTAAACACACCATTTGACTAGAGTTTATTTATATAGATGGTTTCCTTTCTCTGCATAACTTATACTTTTATGACAGGGTATGGAAGAAACCCCGACCAAATTAAGTCCTCCACGTGCTGCCAATATCTTACTGAACCATGACTTCTCAATGGGGCTGCAATATTGGCACCCCAATTGCTGTAATGGCTTTGTAACTTTGGCCGAGTCAAATAACCTGGACGAAGTATCCATCAATTCATGTGCTAAGTATGCTGTTGTTACCGATCGAAAGGAATGCTGGCAGGGACTAGAACAGGAAATCACCAACAATATTTCCCCTGGTATTACCTATTCAGTTTCTGCAAGTGTTGGGGTATCAGGATCCCTTCAAGGATCTGCTGACGTCCTAGCAACTTTAAAGCTAGTTTACAAAGATTCTACTACAAACTATTTGTGCATTGGGAGGTAACTCACTTTATTGTCCTGCGTCCATTATTTTTCCTTGAGAAGAAAATAACTGAATTTGGAAGACTAATAGATAAAAGTGCATGCAGAACTTCTGTGTTGAAAGAGAAGTGGGAGAAGTTGGAGGGGACATTCTCCTTGTCAACCATGCCAGACCGTGTTGTATTCTATCTGGAAGGGCCTTCTCCGGGTATTGATTTGCTCATACGGTCCGTTGAGATTACATGTGCTGGTCCAAATGAATTGGAGGTAATTAAATTTCTTTTTGTTAACCCCATCCTTCTTTGATTTAGTAAGAGAAGTTATATTCAGAAATAACCCCTTGTCTGCCTACTCCTTCTAGTCCAGTCCACATCCAAAACTTCAATGGAATTTAATGTCTCGATAGTTCTTATATGGATTGTTGTTATTCAGAATGACCTTACTTGAACAGGATCTATTGTTGTTGTACAACTGTGTCCTTGAGTTCTAAGGATTGTTGTCATTCATAACAATTTTCTGCTTTTCTTTCAGTAAAAAAGAATTAAGCTTGCGCTTGATTTTTAACTCAACTCTCTCTTCATGATTATCTTTTTGAGAAGGCTGGAAATGCTAATGCTGGTGATGAGAATATTATTCTAAACCCAAAATTTGATGATGACCTAAAAAATTGGTCTGGAAGAGGATGCAAGATTGCTCTGCACGATTCAATGGGAAATGGAAAAGTCCTCCCACAGTCTGGAAAGTATTTTGCCTCCGCTACCGAGCGCACACAGAGCTGGAACGGGATTCAGCAGGAGATCACAGGAAGGGTGCAGCGAAAGCTTGCTTATGATGTTGCTGCTGTTGTTCGTGTATTCGGCAATAATATCACCTCTACTGATGTACGGGCTACTTTATGGGTGCAAACACCAAATTCTCGCGAACAATATATCGGAATTGCCAAGTTAGTGTCTTTTTTTTTTTTTTTCATGTCAATTTACAAGATTGATATTGTAAACGATGTTCAATATGTGTTTTTTTTTTTTTTTTTTTTTTTTTCACCTTGATACAAAGAAACTTGTACAATTTATGAAGAAACTGAAATGCGGTTGATTTGGTGAAGTGTGCAGGCAACAGATAAGGATTGGGTTCAATTACAGGGGAAGTTTCTTTTAAATGCTTCCCCATCAAAGGTTGTCATATATATTGAAGGTCCACCTTCGGGAGTTGATATTCTCATCGATAGTCTTGTTGTCAAGCATGCACAAAAGATTCCTCCTTCACCCCCACCACCTGCTCAGGTTTCTTGAATGATCAATTGAAAATCGATTTTAGGAGTTTTCCAGACTTGAATTATTGTTTTGAGTTTTAGAATGACTTATTGTTCTTGGTTTATTTCGTGCAGAATCCAGCCTATGGATTTAACATAATTGAGAACAGCAATCTAAGTAATGGCACCAACGGATGGTTTCCCCTTGGAAGTTGTACACTTAGTATTGGAACTGGGTCGCCACATATTGTTCCTCCCATGGCAAGAGACTCCCTTGGCCCTTCTCAACCTCTAAGTGGCCGCTACATACTTGTGACAAATCGCACACAAACTTGGATGGGTCCTGCTCAAATGATAACTGATAAGGTGAAACTCTTTCTCACATATCAAGTGTCTGCTTGGGTAAAGATTGGCTCTGGGGCAACTGGTGCACAAAATGTCAATGTTGCACTCGGAGTGGATAACCAATGGGTCAATGGAGGGCAAGTCGAGATCAATGATGATCGATGGCATGAAATTGGGGGTTCCTTTAGGATTGAGAAGCAAGCAACAAAGATAATGGTTTATATACAAGGTCCTGCTCCAAGTGTTGACTTAATGGTCGCTGGACTTCAAATCTTCCCTGTTGACCGCCGTGCAAGGTTAAGATATTTGAGGACACAGACAGATAAGGTAAAAATTTAGGCACACACACAGTCCATGTAGAGGAAGAAATTATAAAATATTAATATCATAGAATGAAAACAAGCGTCTTGGTGCAATTTTCTTAGCATGAAGTATTATACAGTTCGTAAATGATTATCTAGTTTAGTTTGATGTGCAAAATTAGTTTTTAGCATTCCTTGGTTGTTCAGGTCTCGTTTTCTGCATCATTCTCTTTAACTTTTCTGGTTCCTTCAACTTATTATTGCTGATTGCGCTTTTATCATTTTAATTGGATGACTGCAGATCCGCAGGCGTGATATCACCCTCAAGTTCTCAGGATCTAACTCTAGTGGCACGTTTATAAAAGTCAGACAAATGCAGAACAGTTTTCCTTTTGGGACTTGCATTAGTAGAACAAACATTGACAACGAAGATTTTGTCAACTTTTTCGTGAAGAATTTCAACTGGGCTGTGTTTGGAAATGAGCTCAAGTGGTATTGGACAGAGCCGCAGCAAGGAAACTTCAACTATAGGGACGCTGATGAGTTATTGGATTTATGCAAGAGCCACAACATAGAGACTCGTGGTCACTGCATCTTTTGGGAAGTGCAGGGTACTGTGCAACAATGGATTCAGTCCTTGAACAAGAATGATATGATGGCTGCTGTCCAAAATCGCCTTACAGGCCTGTTGACGCGCTACAAGGGAAAGTTCAAGCATTATGATGTCAACAATGAGATGTTGCATGGATCATTCTATCAAGATCATCTTGGCAAAGATATTCGAGCCGACATGTTTAAGAACGCCAACAAACTTGATCCATCAGCTCTCCTATTCGTGAATGACTATCATGTTGAGGACGGTTGTGACACGAGATCTTCTCCAGAGAAGTACATAGAGCAAATTCTTCAACTGCAAGAGCAAGGAGCTCCAGTGGGAGGAGTTGGGATACAAGGGCATATTGATAGTCCAGTGGGACCAGTCGTTAGTTCTGCTTTAGACAAAATGGGAATTCTAGGCCTTCCAGTCTGGTTCACAGAACTCGACGTGTCGTCCATCAACGAATACGTGAGGGCTGATGATTTAGAAGTGATGCTTCGAGAAGCTTATGCTCATCCTGCAGTAGAAGGTATAATGTTATGGGGATTCTGGGAGCTGTTTATGAGCCGGGACAATTCTCATTTAGTGAATGCAGAAGGAGAGATCAACGAAGCTGGGAAACGATACTTGGCTCTGAAACACGAATGGCTTTCACATGCAAGTGGACAGATCGATGAGAAGAGTGAATTCAAATTCAGAGGCTTTCAAGGAACATATAACGTGCAGATTGTGAATGCCTCCAAGAAGATGTCAAAGACATTTGTAGTGGAAAAGGGAGATACACCTGTGGAGGTATCTATAGATCTGTGAAAGTAAAACCAAATCCACTGCTAAGATACATTTCCAAAGATGTGGGATAATACAATAAAAACACTTCCCCTGTGTAATATTTCCCAATTCAAAATAATAAATACAGGTGTGTTGTTTGCTGGTTGTGAATGAATGTGATGTTTGCATTGAATGCCAACCATCCTTAAAACCTGTATTAAGTTTCTGGGCCCAATGAAGGGAAAAAAAAGGTATTGGGCCGGCGTGGGGTGGTATAGGTCCAAATGTTGATGGATTGGAGGAAAGGGTAAATGTGTAATATAAAAAATGTTTAGGGGTAAAAAAAAAAAAAAGTAAAATTAGAGTGAGTTAGAAGAGAGCAGTTAGGTCCAGTCCAGGAGAAGGGAATGGAGGTGAGAGATTGAATTAGTGAAAAGGGGAGGGCCCTACAGAGCATCAAATCAAAGTGATAGGTTCCCACCATCTACCAGAAAAACTTTCTCCCTCTATTCTCTATTATATATATATATAAATATTTGTGTGTGTAAACTGTAAAGTAAGAAGAAGGAGAGGATGGGATGGGGAGCCACAAAGAGTCCCATCCTTGTCCCTAAATACCTGGGTTCAGGTGGAGCCCACTACCCACATGGGTGTATAGTGCGGACCCCACCCCTGTTTGCAGTTTGGCCTGCCCCCACCCTCCAAATGTATATGTCTATGTTAAGAACAAAAGAGAACACTAAGAAACAGAAGAATTTTGTTGGGTTTGGGAGAGTTTTGAGAGGGAAGGTGGAGAAGTTGCATAAACAAAGAAAGAAACGAGAGAGAATTGGTGGATTGCATGTTGGAGAAACCAAATTAAAGAGTCCCCGCGCTGTTCTCGCGCGCCTTTCCCTTTCCCTTAGCCTTTCCCTTTCCCCTCGTCCTTAAACACTGACACCTTCACCCACTCCTACTTTCAATGCCTTTTTTCTTTACATAAATACACCACCACCATTAAAGGATATCTAAATATAACATAGAAATTGGATCTTTAGGATCTAAACATAACTATTTTTTATTGTCTTTAGAATTTTATAAACAAAAATCATTTTTTTATTTAATTTATGAAATTAATCATCTCATTTTAATTATATTCTAATCATTAATTGACTTCAACATTAATAATTTCGAATTTAGTTAATAATATAAGAAAATATATTTTATAAAAAGGGAAGATGAGATCAAAAATGATATATTAATAGAAAAATACTAAAATAATTTTTATATATAATATGCTATTAATGAATGAATCAATATAAATCATTTACACTACATGATTAGATGATTATATGTTCATAATGAAAAGTCCAATTAAAATTAATCTCTATAAATAATTGCTTGATTATTAAAATATAATAAATTAATCAATTATTATAATCAAAAAATATTTTTTTGTTACTAACTAAATTTAATTAATCTTAGTTTAGTAATTAAATATATTTAAGATATTAGTACCTAATTAATTAATAATTTATGTAGAAAAGTAATTGTGTTCATTTAATAACTTTTTATTGTAAAAATAACTTGAATAAATATTTCAATAGATTATTATTGATTTATTAAAATAATTATTTATATTAATTTTGTTAAATTAATTTTAATTAATCAATTATATTCCAAAATGAAATTATAGAGAAAAAGAGAAAACTCACATAAAAATCCTTATCTATTTAAAATGAGAATGTCGGTTGAAAACTGTGAAACAAACCTACCATTTGCATGTCAATGTCTTTTCTCATGTAGAAAATCTTCCAACTAAATGACTATTTAATCCTAATATTTAATAAATATTTAGTGATCAATGTAAGGCTGTTTGCGTGACCCTATTAATGAGAGAAATATGAGCCGTGATCTCGAGGTAAATGTGTGTGTATTTTTGTGTTTAAATAATTATTCAATGCTATTAAATTTCCTATCATTCTTAAATAATGAAAATGCTAGCTATGATACAAGCTTTCAAGTTGTTTTATCTTAAAAATATTTAATTACGAACCTAACCCCATACGATTCCAGCTGGCTGGTATCTATTCCACAAAAATTACGAAATCTTCTCATTACTGACCTCAAAATTTGAGTGAAAATGTTATTTCACCTATTTTTCTTAAACTATGATTGTGTAATTGTTCTTTTTTTTTAAAAAAAAAAAAAAAAATCATCATCTGCAACGACAACATTTCCTTCTTTGTATTTTGTCTCTAATGACGGTAACAACAACGATGAATGAAATCACTTATTATACCTTTGACAATGTGCAACAATTGATAGCAACAAATGAATCAAGTTTATTGGAAAAAAATAAGAAAGTGAACAAGAATTAGAGCAACAACTAAGACTAGAATAAGAATGAGATAATGATAATTAAAAGTATAAATAGAGTAATTTAAAAATTCGAAAAGTACTTGGTAACATCAACAAAGTTATCGTAATTATATCAATAAATTTAATCATAAATAATTAATTTACATACCTTATTAAGGTTGCATTTTTAAATCGTCTATGCATCAATTTTTACTCGATGTAAACTATTTCAAATATCAAATTAATAAAATGCATGATTAGAATTGATGCTTCATGTATTAATGATTTTTCAAAGTAAAAATTTAAGGATATGATTATCCAAACAAATTGTAGGAAAGAATATAAATTTAAATGAAAGGACAAATTGATACATTAACCAAAGTTTATGATTTAATCGATGTAACTATTACTTCATATTTTTAAGAGAGAGAATTTAAAAATTTTATGAAATATTTATTATTATTTTTCCTGAAAGAATCCTTTTTTTCTTTACGTATATTAATAAAAATATCAAATAACTTAAACACGTGGGTCCTAAAGCAATATTATATTATAAAGTATTGTAAATCATAATTTTAATCCCTTTAGTTTTTGTACCGTGTTCATCTTTAAATATTTAAATAAAATATTTTAATTATAAAGTATTAATTTTTTAATGTCGTAATCATTTCTACATTTTCTATTAATTTTTCTCATTGCATCTTTCTGCAACAATACATACTCAGCTTTTTTTTTTTTTTTTATATATATATTACGTTTTTATTAATATTTTATTTTATTTTATTATGATCAACCAGATAAGTCTATTAATGAATTTGAGAAAAAAAATAATAAAAAAACAAAAATATACAATATGAATAGTCAAATATTAATTTGTGTTGAGTATTATATATATATTAAAATTATATATCAAATGATGATTTAGTAGGTCCCGCCTCATTTCTCCCCATAAACATTTACCTATCATTTTGCTTCCCTAATTTGACCTTTTGAGATTTTTAAATTTATTTTATTTAAAGAATTCCATCCCATATCTGATATCATTACATATTTTCATATTCAATAAAGTTGAATAATTGAGGAATTAATGATTGAGCATACATGATAAGGTCAATGAAGTTCTCGTTGAAATTAACTAATTACCATGTAATTCTATGGTTTCAATTATAAAATCAAACCATTTACATGATTAAATTAAGAAAATGGTTGTACAATCTGTCATTTGTTATTAATAATGTTCCAATTTTAGGATGATAAAAATTAGAGAGAGAATCTTAAATTTTTTAAAATTTGTAATAAATTAAATTAAGAAGGGCAACTGTCTTTATTTTGCTATCGTATTTAATATTTGAACTGAATCTAAGTTGGGTATAACTATTTTATTTTGTCTCTAAGTGATTCTAAAGGGCAAATCTAGCTTTCAATTTATGGACGTCATTTTATTACTTTGTATAAAGCATATTTCTGGTTGCAAAAAGATACCATTAATAAGCTGATGAAAGGGTGACATAAAAAGAGAGCCATAAAGGCAATTTTTTTCTTTTTGAGGCATCAATATTTACTATACAATTTGCCATGCTTTCCATGCTAATTAATCAAGTGGGGGCTATAAGAATGAGTACCAAATTATTATTAAGAAAATAAATAATTTCGAAAATTAATTATACCTTTCCAATTATTGATTCTATAAAGTTCAGGTAAAACATACTTTTTATATATATATATAATCAAAATGTGGACAATTTTTTTAAAAATTAATGTGTGCCTTTAAGGCACTCTAAGTTAAAATAGTTGTGCTTACTCTTTATGATTCTAAGCACAAACTAGTTGTTTTGAATTTGGTGAAATTAAGAATTTTTAGTACAATAGAAGTATTCTATAATTAATACATTTATATGTCAGTTATGACATAAAATTAATATTCGAGAATAAAAAAATATGGAAACAAAATTATTTAGAATTGGACTTCAAAATGAGAATTTAAAACTACATATTCAAGTAATATTTCAAGTAATATTTTATACATATACGAATGATCATGTCATGCCAGATCGACATACATATAAATTAAGCTTGAAAAATCTCTTAAATTTAATTTCTATTTTCAAATATAAAAAAAGGAACTAAAATATTTATAAATATAACAAAATGTCACTATTAATTAGTGATAGATACTGATAAATTAACATCATCTATCATTGATAGACACGTTGATAGATATCGATTAGTGTATATCACTGGAACTGCAACATTTTATTATATATTTAATAATGCTTTCAATAGTTTTGACATTTAAAATAATTTTTTTTAAAGAAATATGGTCCTAACAGACAGACTATAATTTTTTTCAAATTAAGATGAAGATTAAGTATTATATACGTGTTGTAAAAAATACTATGCTTTATTGACAATAAATTAAAATATATAACATTATTAACGACAGAAGCTTTTCTCCATTTTTCTTCCAGTTCAATATTATATTATATCACATACATCAAATACGAGTCATAAGAATTTAAATCTTCACATGAAATTCAGATTATTTATTATTATTATTATTGTTGTTTTTGAAGCATCAAATCCAGATTTAACCATTATAATAAAACACCGTTTATTCTTTATTAATTTTGTCGCGTTATTTTCTTTTCTTTTTAATTTTCGAGGCAATATTTCTCGGCTTTTAATGTAGTCAACTGTCGGTCAATCTGGGAGCTGTCCATTCGATTATCTGCCCATAATATATGTGAGAAACCTAATTGAAATTTAAAACATTTATTTGGATTTTCATCTAAATCAAATACTATCGAGGATGAAAAAATTCACAATCATGAAAAGTTACTTTTCTCGATTAAATAATTTTGAGATGAAATCATATTAGAAAACTTTTATCGAAATCCCCAAATTTCAAAATTTTGATATGCTCACTTTTTAGTAATATAAGAATTCCGATTTTTTCCTAAATTTCTCCAAATTTCAAGATATTCATCAAAATTTCACGATTTTTCTAACAATTAGCTATGTTAATTCAGTTGAAACTTTCTCTGTTTTACCATAAAAAAGGTAAAGCAGTTTTGCTCCTCTCCTTTATGACTCGAATCTCTCCCGCTTATTGATTAGAGCGAGCTACGAAACTTCTTTCTCTATCAGTCGAGCTCAATTACATTGTATTTTCAAATAAGCCACATTTATTTTTAACTTTATTCAAACTTTTTTTTCAATGAATTTTTCATATTTCACCTCAAACTTGAATTCATGTGAGTTAATATTTTCTCATTTTTTCTCCAACTTTATGTATTTATAGATTTTTTTTTTTTTATGTAGTTTTATGTTTAATATTGTGTTTTTTTGTTTTCTTATTGTGTTTAGTGTTATGATTTTCTATCCCTGTTATGTTACATCAGTTTAATGCAATGATTTTCATTTTTGTATCAACTTCATTTTATAATAAATAATTTACAATTATTTTGTATGCAAATAGTTCATATCCTTTCATTTTGTAATTACCAATATTTGATATTATTTTATAATTATGTATTCATTTTTTTTTTTTAGATTTCTGCCTTCAAATCGACATTTATACATATACTCTACAATATGCATCTGAATATTGTCTTACTTTATAAAAATTATGATGAAAATGGTCAATTATAGTATAATTCAGGTACAATCAAAGTTTCACAACTAATTATGGCAATTTCAATCAAACTCTATCAATTTCCATAAAGTTTCTCGAAATTTCTATCAATATTTCTATAAAATTGAGATATCAATATTTTCATCGACATCGATATTTTGAATCAGTCATAGAATTTTATATTTATCTAATGATTTTATTTATTTATCATTGCGTAAATATTAGAATATTTGAGCTGCCTCCAAGCTATAAAAAAAAGTAATGCCTAAGCCGTTGAATTATTTCATGTCTTTTTTTCTTCTTTTTTGTCAAGTCTAGTTTGAAATTGAATAAACAAATTATTGAAAACACGAATTATTGTTGAAAATATGATTTTCCCAAAAAATACGTGCTTCATGTTTCTTAAAACATAACTGACCATTTTTTTTATAAGAAGCAAAATCAAAACAAACTTCAATATAATTTCCGAGACACCAATATAGTAAACATTAATAAGGTGATTTAAGAAATAGTGAAGACTCTCGTTCTTCCAAAATTTTATATTCACAACAAATAATTTAAGTTCTCGAAACAATTAAAAACTAGTCACACAATTATTATTAAAAATGTCTTTATGAGTCACAAATTAAATTAGAACCATTAATTAATTTAGAGGACGTGTTTCAATGTTTCTTAAAAGGCTTCTTATAAATCTGGCAAATTAAGTTTTAAGAATTATGTTCATAATCCAGACTTAATACTTTTGTAAAAATGCCAAAAAATAAGTCCAAGCCCACGAATATAAAAAAGTTTGGATACACTACTTGATACACCTGATGCATCTGATATATATTTGATATACATTTGATACACTACTGATATACACTTGACACACTTGAACTACTAGTGTACACATGATACACTTAATACACTATTGATACAAACTCGATAGACTATTGATAGACACTTGATATACTATTGACACACAATTGAAAATGACTTATTTTAAGTGTTTTAGATTGAAAGGCATTTACATAAATAAAGACTTATGAAAATTTTATAATTAAATAGATCTTCTTTAATTAGGGTTACTTTATGTTGGAAAGGGAGGGGTTGTCGCACAGAGAGGAGAGAGAAAGCAGCACGTGACAATGACATTTCCCCTACCAACTCTATGCCGTTGTCGATTAACTTTACCACCTCCTCACTGTTGTCGCCTTCGCCCACAATTGTCCGGTTCAACCTCTCCTTATCGAAGCTTGCAAAGAAAGCTTATCGGAATGAAAATGAAATTGGCGAGCGAGGTGGTTAGTAATCGAAGGACAAATAGCGTTACGACGAAGCAGGTAACGGTGATTGGCTAGACGGCTTGAAGATAGAACGTGAAATTGGGAGAGAAAAAGATGGGATGTGAGGTTGAGAGAGAAGGCTGAGAAGGAATATGTGAAGATGAAAAGTTGCCACATCTGTAAATGGGAAAAGTTTGTGAAACATTTACAAATCCCTAAACTCAAAATGCCATCCAATACAATTTCCCTTCTTAAAACCTAATATTTATTTAGTAAATGTACTTTCAAATTTACTAAATTTTGGTATTCAAATTGTTACAAAATCGACAAGGAAAGAATATAAAAACATAAAAGAATAGAGAAGTTCGACATACAGATTTACATGGTTCACTAACAGTGTGTTAGCTACATCCACGGGGCAGAGGGAGAACAATTTTACTAAAAAGAATGTTACAAATACAGAATGAATATGCCTCCAGGGTTAAGGAGTTTATATAGTGCACTTCTCTAAACTTTAAATAAAAAGGAAAAGAATTAAATAATTAATATATATCCAATACCAATTCTAAGTAGGTTGGGCATTGCTCCCAAACTCATGCTAGGACGCACCGCCCCTAAAGCTCGGCTGACTGGGTAGTGAGACCCCCGTACTGTTGGGGTTGATGCCCTAAATCTCGTAGGGTCCTGTAGTTTGTAAACCTTGTATAAACAAACTCTTATGTGATTAATAATATTTGATATTTTTATTCACTTTGTCTATAAAATATGTGATATTTTAATTGCATTAACCACAAACCAATAAACTAACATCCACGATTATTGTTGTAACTTAAATATGTATGTGGAGAAACACAGGTGGATTATGTTTAAGTGATAACCTAAATGGTCTGTAGTATATGGATAAGGCTGGATACCTTATCCTGGTGACACTACGAGTATGGTCCGCTTTGTAGATGTTACAATTGTTGTAAAGTGCTACAAATGATGTGATCCTAATCATTCATGTATTAGACATGTAAGGGGATATTCTATACAAAGGAGTTTGTATAAGACCAGACCACGAAATACTTAGTCTCATTATATAACACCGATCATAATTGAGACTTTTATTTCACTAAGATGACCATAGGTAAAATGATCTTAATCCTAAGTGAGTTGTGAACTCTTTCCTATAAGGGCGGTTCTTTGATTTATATGGATGAGAGTGGCCAGATCGCCGACTCAACAAGCCTTCCATTTTGCAGATTCATCTGATTGAGAAGTTGGGAACACAACTACACAAGATGGAATTCACTCCTTTCCCGAAAGCAGAGTTATGTAGATAAATTGCTCCTTTAAGGGTTGATTTCGGGTACTGAACAATGTGGCACCACACCCTCTTCTGGCTTGAGAGGGGTTTAGTCATAGTGGGACTATGATCTATTGTTCATTAGAAGGATTAGAGGTACTTAAGGAGTTAGATGTAACTACAGGGGCAAAACGATAATTTGACCCAACTGTACTTACAAGCAATTTGTGAAGGGTCATCGTACTGTTGATTGGCTATGTCCGATGGACACATAAATATATCTGCAGTGCGAAGAATATAGCCGTCGGTCTTTAGTGGAGTACCCAACAGTTAACAGATGGTGGATAATGTAATTAAAGAGTTTAATTAATTATTCACGTACCGTTGGAGCTTTAAGCTACAAGTCCATAAGGTCCCCTTAGTAGCTCAAAAGGATTTAGTTGAGACTCAGGTTTTGGGTTAATTTGAAGTGTTCAAATTAATAAGAGGGAATTTGATTAGATATGATATAATTAAATTGATTCAATTATATATGATATAATTGTTATAAATATTTGATACATTATAGTTTAGTTAGAGGAAATAAATATTTGAATCAGATTCAAATAGTTGTTAATTTTAATATAAATATGATTTATATTAAATACCATAAAATAGAGAAAAAGAACTATAGTTTATATTGTATATGATACAATATTAAAACTATAGGTTAAAATATAATATGATAAGTTGGTTATCATATTTATTTATATTATTTTATTATTTTGAATAATAAATCCTATTTTCTCTCTAACCACCTTAACGGGTAGTTTATTGGTTTTTTGTGGCAAATGGAATAAAAAGAAATAAGTTTCTTTTCTTCCTTACAGAATCTACACGACAAGTGAGAACCTATACGATAGAGATTATTCACTAAACGATTGAGAACTTTGCTATATGATAGAAAGTCTTCAATTTTCTTCCTCCGCAAAACTCAAACTCCCTCCTAACCAAAATAGTTAGAGCCCACCGGTCCTGGACTCTCACCCTGAGAATACCAAGGGCTCCCTGTGGTAGTGTCTTCCAATTTTTGGTTCATGAAGTTCTTGAAGAAAATCTTCAAGGGTTGCTGTGTTCGAGTTATAGACCGTTTGAGGGATTCACAAGAAGAAGTGTTCTTCAAAGGTATAATTTCTTGAACTCTTTTTCTTATTAAAAAAACATGCAGTAATTTATTGAAGATGCATATCTTGTATGTTTGCTGTAAATTTGTTTTTCAATCAAAATGAAATTTGGACGATCTGCTTCCGCTCAAAGATCTCTTCTTATTGAGTTCCTTCAAATGGTATTAGAGCCAGGTTTGTGTTATGATTCCAAATTTCATTTCTGTATTGAAATCATTCAAAGTAGAAGTGGGTTTTAAGTTCCGCATTGCATTTAAATGTTGAATGTATGTGGATGGTTTTTTATTCGAGGTAGTAATCTATATTTATGGCTTTCTGTTTAAATTACAAAGTTAATTTGTAAGGGTCCCTACGTTTTTGGGTATTAAACTTGCAATCGAGTCTGTATTCGTTTAGTTTTGAGTTGTTTGTGAAGCTTTAGAAGAAATATTGTAGTGTGTTTTGATGAAGAAGACGTAACGGTGACTGCATCGTGTAGCTAAAGCTAAACAATTGTTTAGATTTTATTATGCGTTCGTATAGTATATGATAAATGATCGCATAGCTAATGCTACGCGATCGTGTAGAGTTTGTTACACGATCATGTTTGCGTTCGCTGTATGATCGCGTAGGTCTTAATGGGTAGACGATCGTGCGGTATATGATACTCGATGCAAGGCTTGCATGCTAAACGATCGTGTAGAATTTCATGCTATCATATAGTAATTAGCTAACATGATCGCGTAGTATACGATACTCGACGCTCGCTACACGATCGTGTAAACTATCATGCTTATCGCATAGTAATTAGCTACACGATCGAATAATATGCGATTATTGATGCACGCTGCACGATCGCATGGACTTTCATGCTCATCGCATAGTCAAAAGCTACATGATCGCTTTTACACGATGGTTTATACTTGATGTCTTGTTATTTGACGATCAGGAGTTTGCTATATGATCAAGCTGCAAAAGTTCTTGGTGGAGCGGTTCAAGACCCGGTTCACTTGTTTCGAACCGGTGGACTCAAATTTTGTAACAGTTTAGCCATTTAGTTTTCGATTTTGAGATTATTTATCCCGGTCCATCAACTTTAGTTAAATATACATGTGATGTATGCTTATTTTATATGCCATAATGTATGTCATATAGTTTTCAAACCCACCATAAGTTATGCATTTATTTTCATGCTTCATTTTCTGTTATAAGTGTTATAATATATAAGTATGCATGACTTAAATTACATAAAGCATGCTCATGAATCATATAATGTAAGAGTTATAGTATATGTATGTATGCATTATAGCATATCCATGCATCCTTTATATTATAAATGTTATAATATAAGGTTGAATGTATGTATGGAATGTATGCTATAGCTTAGTTCGTTACTTAGTTATATAAAAGTTATATATTAGTAATGAATGAACATTGCATGAAGCATGAAACTACCTTAGGTCAATTTATAATTGTTATAAATAACTTATGTATGTCTAGCTTGCAATGTTAGTTGATTTTAATTGTTTCATTTCTTATAAGTGTTAAAATAAATGAAATTAAAATTAAAATAAAAAATAAAGAGTTGCATGCAAACCTTAGGCTTTAATCATTTTTTAAAAGTGTTTTAAAATTTGATTGAGATAGACCTAAGATCACGTTTCTAATAAGATTAGAAATCTAAGTTTAACAAATGTATGTATAAGGGACCTTTTGTCTAAGGCTGGTTCTGGCTAGGCTGGGGTACTTAAGTCGATGGAAACGTTGCACCCCTACCTGGAAAGGTGAATTAGATAGATTTGTTACATGCATGCAAAATTTGATTATCAAAAGCAAGTGTTGTTTTTAGCAAATTAAACAATCGGTGGGAGGAAAATAGAGTATATTATACTTCACTTTAACCTCTACACGTTTCTCCCTAAAAGTTCACACCATGTGATCTATCTTTGGCCTCGAGGAACCATGGGGACGGGTGGCATTTGGGTATGTTAATACCAAGGTGAATGGAGAGAGTGTTCATAGTAAATGGGAGCGGGATGTGTGACAACATATCCCTCGGTCTCTTTTATTATGTTGGATAAAGTTTCATACATCGTCTCGTGGAATCGTGGGTGTCCCCCTAAAGGGTGGCAGTTTTGTATGACCCTTTATTTGATCTCCAGAAATGGATAGGGTTGTTTTAGTCACTTGTTATAATCGACTTTTCCCTAAGGTTGACTCATTAGGGTGGGACTCTACGACCTAAAATGAGGGGTTACACTTCTACAAAATTGTTAAAGATTTTAACAAATTCTGGACCAAACAATGGTGACTATTAGATTCAACTACAAGGAGTTGTTTCTGTGTAATGGATGAGAATGTCTCATTTCAGTGAAGGGGCACTTGATCACCCTATGGTGACTTTTGTCCTACCTCACTGAAGCATCATTGCAAAATAGATGTCACTTAGAATACACTAGACTATTTTGCTAAAACTTGATTGGTTTTCTAAAAGTGGTTTAATTCAAGTAGACTTAATTAAGTTTGTTCTGTTTACTTGTTGCTTGTTGCCGACAAACTAACTGGCGAAAACTACGTTAGATTAAAAAATACAATGAACACGATTTTGATCATCGATGATCTCCGTTTCGTCTTGATGGAGGAATGTCCTCCTATTTTACCTCCTCCTACTGCTCGAAACGTTCGAGAAGCGTATGAGCGATGGACAACAACGAACGAGAAGGCCTGAACGTATATATTGACCAGCTTTAACGAAGTCTTAGCCAATAAGCATAAGCCCATGATCACTGCACGTGAGATCATGAAGTCCGTGAGGGGAATGTTCGGAGAATCGTCCGCATAGCCCAGGCACGATGCTCTCAAGTACATATTCAACTCATAGATTCAAAAGGGGTCATTTGTTTGGGAACAGATTCTTAATATGATGATCTACTTCAACGTGGCTGAGATGAATAGGTTGAGCATCGATGAGGCCAGCCAAGTTAGCATTATTCTGGAATCTTTACCATATAGCTTTCTTCATTTTCAAATCAATGATGTTCTGAACAGGATTGACTACAACCTTACCACTCTGCTCAACGAACTGAAAACTTTCCAATCATTGTCGAAAAGGGTGAAACAAATGTTGCTTCATCATCTAAAATGTTCCACAAAGGTTCAACCACTGGAACTAAATCTGCACTTTCTTCCTCCGATACCAGAAAATGGAAGAAGAAGAAGGGTAGTAAGGGGAAGGCTTCTGCTAACCCACAAGTTGTTGCTCCAAGGGGTAGACAACCAGTGAGGGTTGACAAGGAAAAATGTTTCCAATGCAACAAGGATGGACAGTGGAAGAAGAACTGCCCTAGATATTTGGCAGAGAAGAAGAAGGCCAAACAAGGTAAATGTGATTTACTTGTCTTGGAAACTTGTTTAGTGGAGAATGATGATTCTGTATGGATTATTGACTCTAGGGCCACTAATCATGGTTGTTCTTCATTTTAGGGAATTAGTTTCTGGTGGCAACTTGATGCTGGAGAGATGACGATGCGAGTTGGAACTGGACACGTCGTCTCAGCTGTGGCAGTGGGAGGTCTTTGGTAACCTTACAGAACAAATTTCTCATTTTGAATGATGTATTTGTTTCTGAAAAAGGAACTTAATGTCTGTAAAGTGTCTTTTGGAATGTAATTATCAACTTAACTTTTCTTATTATAAAGTGTTTATTACTAAGAATGGTGTTTGCTCAACTGGAAAATAATTTGTATGTGCTAAGGCTATTAGCAATCCCCTCTACAACAAAGAAATGTTTAAAACTGCTGTAACTCAAATTGAACGACTTAGAACTTCTCCTAAAGAAAATGCTCATCTTTTGCACCTAAGATTAGGACACATTAATCTCAATAGGATTGAGAGGTTGGTGAAGAATGGACTTCTAAGCGAGTTAAAAGAAAATTCTTTACCTGTGTGTGAGTCATTCCTTGAAGGCAAAATGACTAAAAGACCTTTTACTGAAAAAGATCATAGGGCTAAAGAACCTCTAAAGTTAGTGCATTCAGACCTTTGTGGTCTGATGAATGTAAGAGCTAGGGGAGGTTTCACTGATGATTATTCAAGGTATGGGTACATTTATTTAATGCAACAGAAGTCTGAGTCTTTTTAAAAGTTCAAGGTAAAATACATTAAATAGAATGATTAAAACACTTCGATCTGATCGAGGTGGAGAGTTTTTTGATCTGAATTTCCAGAACTATTTGAAAGAACATGGGATACTTTTCCAACTCTCGGGACCTGGTGCACCTCATCAGAATGGTGTATCAGAGAGGAGAAATCAAACCCTATTGGACATGGTTTGGTCTATGATGAGTTACGCTTCCTTACCTGACTCGTTTTGGGGTTATGCAGTGGAGGCTGAAGCTTATATCCTGAATTGCATTCCCTCTAAAAGTGTTGACAAAACACCTCTGGAGTTATAAAACGGTCGTAAAGCTAGTTTACGTCATTTCAGAATCTGGGGCTGCCCAACATATGTGCTTAAGGTCAACCCTAAGAAACTGGAACCACGTTCAAGGTTATGCCTATTTATAGGTGTTGGAAATGATGTCCTAAATCTCCTTGTAATCTCATAGTTTGTAAACTCTATATAAACATATAGTTATTAATAAAATACGTGTTATTTTATAAGCATTTACTCAATCTAATAAACTAAGATCCGATGTTATTTTACGTAAATTTGAACAAGTATGTAGAGACATACTAGTGGATCTTGTTTAAATAATAACCTAAATGGTCTGTAGTAGATGGATAAAGTTGGGTACCTTATCCTGGTAACACTACGGATACAGTCCGCTTTGTAGATATTACAAATATTGGGTTTTATGTCCTAAAACTCGTGGTATGTAAACAATGGAACTTATTCTGAAAATTCAATAAAGATGTTATTGAATAGATCTATTGCTTGAATAGAAATCCAATAATCCTAAAAGTCTCTTGATTATTGGATGAGTACTTGAACTTTATGTGGAGGTATAAAGGTGGACCAGGTTCGAGTAAATAGTCAAAGTGATCTATAGTACATGGATAAGGTTGGGTACCTTATTCTGGTAACACTATTGGATACGATCTGCTCTGTAGTTGTTACAAGGAGTTGTAAAGTGCTACAAACAAAGTGATCCTAATTCATTCATATTGGACATGAGAAGTGGGGGTGTCCTTGTGCAAAAGGGATTATACAAGATCGGACCACGAAATGAGTCACTCTTACTTTATAACACTGTTTACTGTTTAAGACTGACTATTTCAAAGCGATGACCTAGGTAACTTAACCTTAATCCTGAGCTAACTATGAACTCCTGTTTATCTAGGATTGCCCTTAGATTTGCATAGGTGAGGATGAAGGATCTCATACCGAGAGTTCCATGAGCATGTTCAGATCTCTCCAATTTCATAGTGACCGAAATAAAAATGATATACATTCAACACATACAATTAATGATATATATCTAATTATCGGCATGCTCAGAACATGATAAATAATAGGGAAAAGGTACCATACCAGTTGAAGACTCTCTTCGAACTTCTAAACCCCAACACAGCGGATCCCTCCAAGAGATCTACCAACACTCGACGAGAACATCGACTGCAACAGCACGATCAACGCGAACACGAACGATGCAGTTGGGATGACACTACCACTAATGAACCCCCAGGTATTCTCGGAATGAAAATCCAAAGGGTGGGCTTTGGTTAATTTAGTAGAGGATGGAGGACTACGATTCGTGTAGACGATAAGCAAGTGGGAGATATAACAGTGGTATAGTATAGCAAAAATGCTTGTCGCATAGAGGAGCTACACGATCGTGTATGAAAGGCTAAACAATCATTTAGGAAAATTGTATACGATCGTTTAGAGAAATCGTGAGGTAGACGATCGTTTAGACGGAAGAGCTACTATCGTGTATGATTTCGGGCGATCGTTTTATGAATTCTTTTGGGCGGTCGAAAATAATGAATGCACCATCCGAAAAATGAAAACTCTTTTCATTTTTAACCCGTCGATTACTATAACCAACGCTACCCACTAACAACGTTCGAACGTGGAAGAATTTGTTAATTATCATATAATTAATCAATTAATTAATTAATTAATATAATCGTATTATATTTATATCATATAGTTTGATATCACATATCTACTATAATAATTTCTCCTCTGCTTGATATAAATCATATTTATATCTAATTTTCTCCAAAATAATGTATCTCATACATTTAGCCAATTATATCATATATAATTAACTAGTCCAATTATATCACATATAATTGAACTTCCTCTTGTCAATTTGAACATTTCAAATTAACCCAAACACTGGTTCTCGACTTTATCTAAGCTACCTAGGGAACCTAATGGACATGTGGCTCGAAGCTCCAACGGTACGTGAATAGTTGTCCAAACTCTTTAGCCACGAGATCTACCATCCGTTAACTGTCAGTGATTCTACTAAAGGACCAACAAATGATTCTTTCTTACCACAGATATATTTCTGTGTCCATCGCATATAACCAATCATGAGTACGATGACCCTACACAATCTCATAAGTACAGGTAGGCCAATTTACCGTTTTGCCCCTTAGTTACATCTCACTCTTAAGTACCATTGATTCCTCTAATAAACAAAACAACATAGTCCAATATTGTGAACACCTCTTAGGCAAGAGAATGTTGTGGCGCCACATTCGTTCAAGCCCCGGAATTAGCCTTAAGGGAGTCATCTATCTACTTACTCTTGCCTCGGGAAAGAAGTGAATTGCATCTTGTGTAGCTGAATTCCCAGCTCCCAAATTAAACGAATCCCCAAAATGGTAGGTTTGAATCGATGACCTGACACTCGAACCCATACAAATCAAAGACCGCCCTCAATGGAAGGAGTTCCAACTCACTCAGGATTGAGGTGATGTTACCTTATGGTCATCCTAGTGAAGTAAAGTCTCTGTCATGAACCGGTATTATATAACGAGACGTTAACACTTCGCTGTCTGGTCTTATATAAACTCTTTGTATAGGATCCCCACTCGCATGTCGCAACACGAATGATCAGGATTAGACCATCTGTGACAAGTCACAATACTTATGACCATTTCCACAAAGCGGGCTACATCCGTAGCGTTACCAGGATTAAGGTTTCCCTCATTTATCCATTTACTACAGACCATTTTGGTTATCACTCAAGACATGATCCACTTGTATGTCACCACATACATGCTTGAGTCACATACAGATAACCAGGGATTTTATGTTTACTGGTTTGTGGTAAAGCAAATAAAACAATTAACCGGGCAAAATACAAGATGTGAAGTAAATATCATATATTAACAACACAAGTGTCCCTACATACTGTTTACTAACTAAAGGACACGAGACTTTAGGGCATCAACCCCAACAATCTCCCACTTGTCCTAAAGCGAAGTGGGTGTACAAAAAACTTAGTACAAAACAATAAACTAGGGCATAAAAGCCCAGTACAAGAAAATCTCCCACCTGCCTTAGTCCAGCCGCAGGCGATCCTGTAGACCCATGCTCCGTAGGTGATCCTCAAACACTGTAGCCATGAGAGCCTTCATAAACGGGTCAGCAACATTGTGCTCTGAAGCGATCTGCATAACGATCACGTCCCCTCGATGCACTATCTCGCGGATTAGATCACACTTCCGCTCTATGTGTTTGTCGCACCAGTGACTCCTTGGCTTCTTGGAGTTCGCCACTTCCCCACTATTATCAAAATAGAGGGTAATGGGCCTAGACATATCTGCAACAACTTCCAGGTCTGTCAAGAACTTCCTTAGCCAGACGGTCTCCTTAGCAGCTTCACAAGTCGTTACGTACTCCACCTCCATAGTGGAGTCGGCGATGCACCCCTCTTAGTGCTTCGCCACACTACAACTCCTCCGTTAAGAGTAAAGACTGACCCTGATGTGGACTTGCAAGAGTCCTTATCAGTTTGAAATTCAGAATCCGTGTATCCTGTACGGATCAAATCACCTGAACCATACACGAGCATGTAGTTCCTCGTTCTCCGAAGATACTTGAGGATGTTCTTCACTGCGATCCAGTGACCCTGGCCTGGGTTAGATTGATACCTACTGACTATGCCCACAGCGTAGCAGATGTCTGGACGAGTACAGAGCATCGCGTAAAGCAAAATGTCAACGACAGACACATATGGGACCCGTCTCATCTCCTCAACCTCTTGAGGCGTCTTAGGACACATTTCCATAGACAAAGTGACTCCATGCCTGAACAGCAGTAGGCCCCTCTTGGAGTTCTACATCGAGTACTTAAGCAACATCTTGTCAATGTATGATGCCTGGGACAGTGCTAGCACTTTTTTCTTACAATCCCAAAAGATCTGTATACATAGAACAAATTGAGCCTCTCCCAAATCTTTCATTTGGAATTGGGTCACTAGCTAGTTCTTAACCACAGTCAGTAGACCTACATCATTCCCAATGAGTAGGATATCGTCTACATACAACACTAAGAAGACTACTGAAGTGATGATGATCTTCTTGTAGACACAAGGTTTTGGTCAAAGCCATACGACTTGATCGTAGTATCAAACCGTATATTCCAAGATCGAGACGCTCATTTCATTCATAAATGGACCGATTCAGTTTGCAAACCATTTGGTCTTGACCTTGCTATGAATCCCTTGGGTTGCACCATATAAATGGTCTCCTCAAGATTTCCATTCAGAAAGGCTGTCTTGACGTTCATTTCCCAGATGTCATAATTATAATAAGTTGCAATGGACAGGAGGATGCGGATCAACTTTAACATAGCAATAGGCGAGAAAATATCCTCATAGTCGACTCCCTCTACCTGGGTATAACCCTTTTCCACAAGTCGAGCCTTGACGGTCTGTACCTTCCCATCAGCACCCCGTTTGCGCTTGTAGATCCATTTACAACTTATAGCGCGAACCTCATCAGGCTGATCTACAAGATCCCATAGTAAGCTGAAGTACATCGACTCCATCTCGAGATCCATGGCCTTGACCCATTCATCCTAGTCAACATCCTTCATTGCCTTCTTATAAGACAACAGATCCTCAACGTCGCCATCTGCTACCATAGTAGGGATTTTCGTGAAACCCATACAGCGAACGGGTGGGTTCGTAACCCTCCCACTACGTCGAGGTTCCCTCAACTCTTGAGGTGAAACTGACCTTCTGGAGGAACTCCCATCAACAACTCTTGTTGATGTAGCAGGCTCTTCAACAACTTTTGTTGATGTAGCAAGCTCTTCAACAACTCTTGTTGAAGTTTCAGTAGTCTCATTGGAAAGCTCACGCAACACGACTTTACTTCATGGACTGTGCTCCCTTATATGATCCTCCTCCAGGAAAGTAGCATTTGTTGAAACAAACACCCTATTTTTCGTCGGATCATAAAAATAACCCCCTCGTGTACCTTTGGGGTAGCCTACAAAGAGGCACAACCTCGACCTGATTCCAACTTCTTGGGATTAGCTTCAAGCACATGTGCAGGGCAACCCCAAAAGCGAAAGTGACGTAATGCCGAGTCTATGCTACACCATTCTGCTGAGGTGTACCCAGTGTTAAGAGTTGGGAAACAATTCCATGTTCTATCAAATATCCTGAAATGCCGAGTCTAAAAACTCTCCACCTCGATCCGATCGAAGTGTTTTAATCCGTCTATCTAATGCGTTTTCAACTTCAGCCTTGAACTCTTTGAACTTTTCAAAGGATTCAGACTTCCGTTGCATAAGATAAACATATCCATACCTAGAGTAATCATCAGTAGAACTGATAAAATACTATAGCCACCTCGAGCTCACACATTCATAGAATCACAAAAGTCAGAATGTACTAACTCAAGAGGCTCCTTGGCTCTAAAACCTTTTCTAGTAAAAGGTCGTTTAGTCATCTTACCCTCAAGGCAAGATTCGCACACAAGTAAATAATTTTCTTCTAACTCACTTAGAAGTCCATTCTTCACCAATCTTTTAATCCTATTGAGATTAATGTGCCCTAAACGTAGATGTCAAAGATGAACATTTTCTTTTGGAGAAATTTGTCGACGTTTTGATTGAGTTACGATAGTTCTGAACATTTCAGTATTATGGAGGGAATTAATGGCTAATGGCCTTAGCACATATAAATTCGATTCCAGATTTGCTGTGCAAATAAAAACACCATTTTTATGAATAAACGCTTTATTCAAATCAAAAGAAACAATTTATTTACATTGCAATAAACACTTTACAGAAATAAGGTTCCTTTTTAGTTCAGGCACAATATATACATCATTTAAAATAAGAAACCTACTCTATAAAGCTAACTGGAGCCCTCCCATTGCCACAGCTGAGACGACATGCCCGGTGCCTACTTGCATCGTCATCTCATCAGCCTCCAGTTGTCGCCAAGATCCAATCTCCTGAAAAGAAGAACAAACATGGTTAGTGGCGCGTGATCAATTATCTAGGCAGAATCATCATTCTTCACTAAACAAGTTTCAAGTACAAGTAAATCATATTAACCTTTATTGGCCTTGGCCTTAGCCTTGGCTGCTTTCTTCTCTTTCAGATACCGAGGACTTTTTCTTTTCCACTGTCCATCTTGATTGCAATGGAAACACTTTCCTTTAGCAACTTGTGGATGCCTCCTTGGGGTGATAGGCGGTGGGTTAGCAGGTGCCTTCCCTTTTCCCTTACCACCTTTCTTCTTCTTCCCCTTTACAGAGTTAGAAGTAGAAAGTGCAGACTCCGTTCCTGAGATCGAACCTCTATGGAACGTCTTGGAGGATGATGCAACATTTGCCTCATCCTTCTGCCTCTCCTTACTTTCCAATAAAGATTGATATGTCTGCAACTCGTTGAGGAGAGTTGTAAGGTTATACTTCACTATGTTAAGAATTACATTACTAACAAAGTGTAGGAAGCTCTCCGACAAAGAATGCAGGATTATGCTAACCTGGCTGCCCTCATCGATGGTAGAGCCATTCAACTCCGCCACATTGAAGTGGACAATCATGTTTAGCACATCCACAATAGATTTAACAATTAAAACAAAATAGAAATGCACCCATCATGAATGCATATGTTATTTCGTTGCAACAGATGAAATCGGAGTATCAGAAACCTGGCTCTCATACCAAGAGTTCCATGAGCGTGTTCAGATTGCTCCGATTTCACAGTGACCGAAATACAAATGATATATATTCAACACATACAGTTATGCACATAAATCTAATTATCGGCATGTTCAGAACATGATAAATAACAGGGAAAGGGTTCCATACCAGTTGAAGACTCTCTTCGAACTTCTGAACTCCAACGCAACATATCCCTCCAACAGATCTACCAACACCCGACGGGAACGTCGATTGCAATAACACGATCAACGCAAACACGAACGATGCAGCGGGGACGACACTACCACTAATGAACCTCAGGTATTCTCGGAGTGAAAACCCAAAAGGTGGGCTTTGGTGAATTTGGTAAAGGACGGAGGACAACGACTCGTGTAGACGATAAGCAAGTGGGAGATATAACAGTGCTATCGTATAGCGAAAATGCTTATCGGATAGAGGAGCTACATGATCGTGTATGAAAGGCTGAACGATCATTTAGGAAAATCGTATATGATCGTTTAGAGAATTTATGAGGTAGAAGATCGTTTAGACGGAAGAGCTACTATCGTATATGCTCTCGGGTGATCGTTTCACGAATTCTTTTGGGTTGTCGAAAATAATGAATGCATCATCCACAAAATGAAATCTCTTTTCATTTTTAACCCGCCAATTACCATAACCAACGCTGCCCACTACCCACTCCGAATGTGGAAGAATTGGTTAATTATCATATAATTAATCAATCAATTAATTAATAAATAAAATCATATTATATTTATATCACATATCTACTATAGTATTTTCTTCTCTACTTGATATAAATCATATTTATATCTATTTTCCTCCAAAATAATGTATCTCATACATTTAGCCAATTATATCATATATAATTAACCAATCTAATTATATCACATATAAGTGAACTTCCTCTTGTAAATTTGAACATTTCAAATTAACCCAAACACTGGTTCTCGACTTTATCCAAGCTACCCAGGGGACCTAATGGACCTGTGGTTCAAAGCTCCAACGGTACGTGAATAGCTGACTAAACTCTTTAGCCACGAGATCCACCATCCGTTAACTGTTAGTAATTCCACTAAAGACCAACTGCTGAACTCTTCTTACCACAGATACATTTCTGTGTCCATCGAATATAACCAATCATGAGTACGATGACCCTTCACAGATGCTCATAAGTACAGTAAGGCCAATTTACTGTTTTACCCTTGTAGTTACATCTCAATCCTTAAGTACCACTGATTCCTCTAATGAACAATACAACATAGTCCAACTATGTGTGAACTCCTCTCAGGCCAAGAGAATATGTGTGGCGCCACATCGTTTGAAACTTTTTAGTACACATATCCGTTACGAGCGGTATTTGGGTGTTTCTGTTTGAGCCGTACGAGATGAAATTCTCATATACGGTTCTCTGTGAACTCCTCTCAGGCCAAGAGAATATGTGTGGCGCCACATCGTTCAAGTCCTGGAATTAGCCCTTAAGGGAGCCATCTATCTACTTATCCCTGCCTCGGGGAAGGAGTGAATTCCATNCCTCGGGGAAGGAGTGAATTCCATCTTGTGTAGCTGAGTTCTCAGTTCCAAAATCAGATGAATCCCCAAAATGGTAGGTTTGAATCGACGACCTGGCCATCGCACCCATGTAAATCAAAGAACCACCCTCAATGGCAGGAGTTCCCAACTCACTCAGGATTGAGGTGATGTTACCTATGTTCATCCTAGTGAAGTGAAGTCTCTGTTATGAACGGTGTTATATAACGAGACGTTAACACTTCGTGGTCTGGTCTTATACAAACTCTTTGTATAGGATGCCCCCGCTTGTATGTCCCCAACACGAATGATAAGGATTAGACCATCTGTGACAAGTCACAACACTAGTGACCATTCCACGAAGCGGGTCACGTCCGTAGCGTTACCAGGATAAGGTTTCCCTCCTATATCCATTTACAAACAGACCATTTTGGTTATCACTCAAAATATGATCCACTTGTATGTCATCACATGCTAAAGTCACATATAGATAACCAAAGATTTTATGTTTATTGGTTTGTGGTAAAGCAAATAAAACAATTAACTGAGCAAATCAAAAGATGTGAAGTAAATATCATATATTAACAACACAAGTGTTCGTACATACTATTTACAAACTACAGGACACGAGACTTTAGGGCATCAACCCTAACAGAGGGTTCGTTCAACAGCACCGGCCTAATATGATTGCTATTTCAAGGGTAAGACTGGATAGATAGCTGGAGACATAAGGTGCAAGAGGGAATTCACTCCTACCCGCTTTAGGGATAGTAGAGAGGTTGTTCCCTTAAGTGCTGATTCTGGGGCTTGAACAAGGGCTCCCGCCCTCTCATTTGAAATGAGAGGGACTCGGTTTTATGATTGGATCATAAAACAATTGTTCATTAGGGGATCAGTAGGGACTTAAGGAACAAAAGGTAATTTCGTGGGTAAAATAGAGATTTGACCCAGCCGTTATTATGAACAACCTGTGAAGGGTTAACTTACTAATCATGGTTATATAGAGTCGACATAATATATCTACAGTTAGTGGAGTGACCCATTAGTTAATGGATGGGGGTTAGACCGGTCTAATGAGTTTAGCCGATTAATCTCGGATCGTTGGAGTCCATGATCTATAGGTCCATTAGGTTCCCTTACTAGCTCGGAAATGGATAGCTCTAGAGTAGCGTGATAATTAATTTGAAACGCTCAAATTAGAATCAAACAAAATTGGAGAAAATATATTTAAATATGGTTTAAATATATGAATATGATTTTGTGTAAAAATTAATTTAATATTAGATATTAAATTAATTAGAATTATTTAAATAATTTAAATAATTATTTATTAATTTTATTAGAAAATTAATTTGTAAAATTAATAAATGTTGATTTTAAAAATAAAATATTATGTTAATATCAATTTTAGATTTTTGGAAAATGGAAAAATTACACAAATTTGAAAAAATGGGTTTTTCATCTTCAACTAACTTACTTGGAACCCACCTTTTCCTTTGCTTTACTCAAAGCATGAGCTGCATCCAATGTAGCACATCTCTTTGCATGATAGTCTGCAATATATTGAAGAGATTGAAGTGAAGAAAGAAGATGAGAACCGACTGAATTTTTGTGAAAAATTCGGATGAAGGTGTTCTTCAATGGGTTCTATTCAGTGAGTTTTCTCCATTTTCCCTTTGATTTCAGCTTATTTTGAGTCTCACAACTCAATCTAGAGCTCCAAGAGGATAGTAGAGAAGATCTTGTGGTGGTCTATACAAGGATTCAGAGGATTTTGCAGCTGGAAATGGAGATTTTGTTGGTTCGGCCAAGGTATGTTCATGAAACCCATTATACTCTATTTTTAGCATATTTCTTTTCAACCAAAATTAATGAATTAGAATGCTTATGGATCTTGATTTCTTCCACTGTGTGATGGTGTCCATCCAACAGTAAAGTGTTACAAATGATCTGATCCTGATCGTTCATGTAGAGACATGCGAGTGTGAGTATCCTAAACGAAAAGTTTGTATAAGACCGGACCACGAAATGATTAGTCTCTTTATATACCACCGTTGATAATAGAGACTTACATTTAACTAGGTTGACCATAGGTGACATGTCCTGAATCATGAGTGAGTTGTGAACTCCTGCTTATGAAGGTGGTCCTTTGATTTGTATGGGAGAGAATGGCCAGATTGCCAACTCAACAAGCCTACCATTTTGAGGATTCGTCTGATTGGGGAGCTAGAAACTTAGCTTCAACAGACAAAATTCACTCCTTCCCCGATGTAGGGGTAAATACTTAAATTTCTCCCTTAAGAGTTGATTCCAAGTCTTGAACATAGTGGCCACATCCTCTCTTGGTAAGAGAGGACTCAGTCATAGTGGGACTATGACTTATTGTTCATCAGAGAAATCGGTGGTACTTAAGGAGTTAGATGAAACTACAGGGGTAAACGGTAATTTGGCCCAGTTGTACTTATGAGCAATTTAAGAAGGGTCATCACACTGTTGATTGGTTATATCGAATGGACACAAAAATATATCTGTAGTGCGAACAGTGTAGCTCTCAGTCTTTAGTGGCATGCTCGATAGTTAACGGATGTGATTAAAGAGTTTAGTCAGTTATTCACATACCGTTGGAGCTTCAAGCTACAGGTCCGTAAGGTTCCCTTGGTAGCTCAATGGATTCAAGTTGAGAATTAGTTCTTGGGTTAGTTTGAAATGTTCAATATAACAAGAGGGAATTTGATTATATATGATATAATTAAATTAATTAAATTATATATGATATAATTGGTATGATGTATTTGATACATTACTATTTGATTGGAGGAATCAATATAAATATATTTATATTGAATGCCATAAAATAGAAAAAGAACTATGGTTTATATGTTACATATGATGCAATATTAAAACTATAGGTTATAAATATAATATGATACGTTACTTATTGTATTTATTTATAATTTATTAATTATATGATAATTGATATTTCATTTTCTTAATAACTGACCTTAGTGGGTGGTTATATGGTTTTTTATGACAAAGTGGAATAAAAGTGAAAAAATGTTTTTCAAAAATATTTCTACAACGCGACTGACACAATTGACTATCGAGTGACTATATGATAGGGATCAAATTTACTATACGATAGTAGTCATATCTAAACGATCGAGTGTTGAGTCTATGCAATAGACCTTCATCTTCTACACGATTGTATCATCGTTTACTCGATCGTTTCCTGCTTCAATCGAATCTTTCCCTCATATTAAAATAAGCCAGAGCCCACAACTCCTGGAATCTCACACCGAGAATACCAAGGCAATCTTGTGATAGTGTCCGGTTCTGATCAAGGATCGAGTTGATACTATTGCTGATGTTCGAGGGAATTCAAGTTTATCGTTGTATTTAATTCAAAGCATGTTGTATTTTATTAATTAATGCATAATCTGTTTAGCATGATTGTAAATGTTTGAGTTCTTTCACAATGAAGTTTGGAACGATCCGGCTTCGTTCAAAGGTCCTCTATAATTAGAGTTCCTTCAGTAGGCTACCCTAAGGGAATGAGAGGTGGTTAATTCATGATCTTAAAGAAAACAAAGTATTTGTATCGACAAATGTTACTTCTTGAGGAGGACCAAAGAAAGGAGTACAAACCCAGAAGCAAAATCGTGTTGAATGAACTTTCTAAAGAAACTATTGAATCTTCAACTAGAGTTGTTGAAGAGCCTGGTACCTCAATAAGAGTTGTTGAAGTAGGTTCATCTAGTAGGTCAAATCCACCTCAAGTGTTGAGGGTACCTCGATGTAGTGGGAGGCTTGCAAACCCACCTATTCGCTATGTGGGTTTAATTGAAATCCTAGCTATGGTAGCTAATGGCGAAGTTGAGGATCCATTGTCTTACAAGAAGGAAATGGGGGATGTTGACAAAGATGAATGGATCAAAGCCATGGATCTCGAAATGGAGTCTATGTACTTTGATTTAGTTTCGGATCTTGTAAATCAACCTGATGGGAATAAACCTATAGGTTGTAAATGGATCTACAAGAGGAAATGGGGTGCTGATGGGAAGGTGAAAACCTTCAATGCTAGATTGGTGGCAAAGGGTTATACCCAGGTAGAGGGAGTCGACTATAGGGAGACTTTCTCGCCTGTTGCCATGCTGAAGTCTATTCGAATCCTTCTATCCATTTCCCCATATAATGACTATGAGATATGGCAAATAGATGTCAAGACTTCTTTTCTGAATGGAAATCTTGAGGAGACCATTTATATGGTGCAGTTCGAGGGATTCATAGTCCAAGTTGAAGAACAAAAAGTTTGCAAGCTTAATCAGTTCATTTATGGACTGAAACAAGTATCTCGTTCTTGGAATATAAGGTTTGATACTGCGATCAAATCTTATGGCTTTGATCAGAACGTTGATGAGCCTTTTGTTGGGGTTACTGCCCTATATCTCATAGGGTTTTGTAGTTTGTAAACCTTGTATGAACAAATATTTCAGTGATTAAAAATATTTGATATTTTATTCACTTTGTCGATTAAATATATGATATTTTAGTTGCATTAACCACAAACCAATAAACCAATATCCATGGTTATTGTTGTAACTTAAACATGTTTGTGGGGACATACAGGTGGATTATGTTTAGGTGATAATCTAAATGGTCTATAGTATATGGATAACGCTGGGTACCTTACCCTGGTAACACTACGAGTATGGCCCGCTTAGTAGGTGTTACAAATGTTATAAAGTGCTACAAATGATCCGATCCTAATCATTCATGTATTAGACATACGAGCGGGATATTCTATACAAAGAAGTATGTATATGATCGAACCACGAAATGTTTAGTCTCATTATATAATGCCATTCATAATAGAAACTTTCATTTCACTAGGATGACCATAGGAAACATGACCTTAATCCTGATTGAATTGTGAACTCCTGCCTATGAGGGCAGTTGGGTAAGAATGGCCAGATTGCCAAGTCTATAAACCTACTATTTTGGGGATTCATCTGATTGAGGAGTTGGGAACTCAGCTACACAAGATGGAATTAACTTCTACCCCGAAGCAGGGGTAAGTAGATAAATTGCTCCCTTAAGGGCTGATTCTAAGTCTTAAACAATGTGGCACCACACCCTCTCTTTGCCAAAGAGGGGTTTAGTCATAGTGGAACTATGATCTATTGTTCATTAGAGGGATCAGTGGTACTTAAGGAGTTAGATGTAACTATAAGGGAAAAACGGTAATTTGGCCCAACTGTACTTACGAGGAATTTGAGAAGGGTCATCTTACTGTTGATTGGTTATATCCAATGGACACATAAATGTATCTGTAGTGCGAAGAGTGTAGTTATCGGTCTTAGTGGAGTGCCTGATAGTTAACGAATGATGGATAATGTGATTAAAGCGTTTAATCAGTTAATCTCGTACCGTTGGAGCTTCAAGCTATAGATCCATAAGATCCTCTTGGTAGCTCAAAAGATTTAAGTTGAGAATCAATTTTTGGGTTAATTTGAAATGTTCAAATTAATAAGAGGGAATTTAATTATATATATGATATAATTGACATAATGTATATGATACATTGTTGTTTAATTGGAGGAATAAATATTTGAACATGATTCAAATATATTTTCTATGAATAAGATTCATAATATAAATATAATTTATATTAAATGCCATAAAATAGAGAAAAATAACTATGGTTTATATTGTATATGATGTAATATTACAACTATTAATTATTTGATCATTAAACCATTTTTTTATCTAACCACCCTTAGTGGGAAGTTAGTTAGTTTTTGTGACAAAATGGGATATATGAAATATGATTTTGTTATTCCAAATGATATGAGTTACTCGATAGAGATATTTTAGATGATCGACTTTGAAAGACTATGTGATAGCCTCATCGCCTAACGATTGTGACTGTCTTGCTTTGCGATAGCTTTGTTCATTCCTCGATCGACTTCCTCCTCCAACTCCAAACTCCCTTCTAACCAAAATTAGCTAAAGCCCATCACCGAAAATACCAAGATGACCAAGTGGTAATGTCCTCCTTTTGGTTCGAGTTTACGTTGTTGCTTACTGTTGTTCGAGGGAGTTCGTGTTGTTCAACACATTCGTGAACACTCATGGGATTTACTTGAGAAACAGTTCTTCAAAGGTATAATCTCTAAACCTTGTTTCTTATTTCAAAAACATGCTGTAATTTATCTTTTATGCATAATCTGTTTCTTTTACTGTAAATGTGTGTTCAATCGAAATGGCATTTGGAATATATGCCTCTGCTCATATGTTCTCTTTAAAAAAGAGTTCCTTCACCTTGTGTCTACAAAAAGATCGTCAACAGTTCAGTAGTTTTTCTACTGTTGTATGTAGATGATATCCTACTCATGGGAATGATGTAGGTTTACTGGCTACAATTAAGAATTTGCTAACGACCTAATTCCAAATGAAAGATTTGGGAGAGGCTTAGTTTAATCTTGGTATTCCGATCTTTGGAGATCAAAAGAATAAAATGCTAGCAATGTCTCAGTCGTCATATATTGATAAGATGCTTGTCAAGTATTTGATGCAGAACTCCAAGAGGGGCCTATTGCCTTTCAGACACGGAGTTACTTTGTCTAAGGAACAGTGTCCTAAGACACCTCAAGAGCTTGAGGATATGAGACAGATCCTTCATCCATCTGTCGTGGGCAGTTTGATATATGTGATGTTATTTATTAGACTTGACATCTACTATGCAGTGGGGATAATCAGTAGATATCAATCTAATCCAGATTAGATCACTGGACAGCCTTAAGAACATCCTCAAGTATCACGGAGAATTAGGGACTACATGCTTGTTTATGGTTCTAAGGATTTGATCCTTACAAGATACACGGACTATGATTTTCAGACTGATAAGGATTCTCAGAAATTCACATCAGAATCAGTGTTCACTCTTAACGGAGGGGCAGTAGTATGGCAAACCATCAAGTAGGGGTACATCGAGGACTCCACCAATGTGTCCTGTCTCTTATACACATCTAGATGTGTATAAGAGACAGGCCTAGGAGTCATAAGCGCGACAAGCACACAGAGCGAAAGTATCATCTAATCCAAGAGATTGTACATCGACGGTCAGCTGCAGAGTATGGGTCTATGGGATAGACCACGACTGGACTAAGCCAAGTGGGAGATCTTGTACTGAGCGTTTTATGCCCTAGTTTATTGTTTTGTGTACTTGTATTTCATTATCTATTACACCACAGTAACTTTAGGACAAGTGGGAGATTATTAGGGTTGATGCCCTAAATCTTGCAGGGTCCTATAGTTTGTAAACCTTGTATGAATAAACTCTTATGTGATTAATAATATTTGATATTTTTATTCACTTTTTCTAAAAAATGTGTGATATTTTAGTTGCACTAACCAGAAACCAATAAACTAATATCCACGGTTATTGTTGTAACTTAAATATGTATGTGGAGACATACAAGTGGATCACGCTTAAGTGATAACCTAAATTATCTGTAGTATATGGATAAAGCTGGGTATCTTAACCTGGTGACACTACGAGTATGCCCACTTTGTAGATGTTACAATTGTTGTAAAGTGCTACAAATGATTTGATCCTGATCATTCATGTATTAGACATGCGAAGGGGGATATTCTATACAAAGGAGTTTGTATAGGACCAGACCACGAAATACTTAGTCTCATTATATAACACCGTTCATAATAGAGACTTTCATTTCACTAGGATGACCATAGGTAAATTACCTTAATCCTGAGTGAGTTGTGAACTCCTGTCTATAAGAGCGGTCCTTTGATTTGTATGGGTGAGAGTGGCTAGATCGCCAACTCAATAAGCATAACTTTGGGGATTCGTCTGATTGAAGAGCTAGGAACACAATTACACAAGATGGAATTCACTCATTTCCCGAAGACAGGATAGATAGATAAATTGATCCCTTATCGCAAATGGAATAAGAAGAAATTAGTTTATTTTCTTCCTTACAGAATCAACACAACAAATTAGAACCTATACGATAAAATTATTCACTAAACAATTGAGAAATTTGCTATACGATAGAAAGTCTTCAATCTCCTTCCTCCTCCAAACTCAATCTCTCTCCTAACCAAAATAGTCAAAGCCCACCACTCATGGACTCTCACCCTCAGAATACCGATGGCTTCCTGTTGTAGTGTCTTCCTACTTTTGGTTCGTTAAGTTCTTGAAGAAAATCTTCAAGGGTTGCTGTGTTCGAGTTCTGGACCGTTCAAGGGATTCACAATAAGAAGTGTTCTTCAAAGGTATAATCTCTTGAACTCTTTTTCTTATTAAAAATCATGCAATAATTTATTTAACAATGCATATCTTGTATGTTTGATGTAAATTTGTATTTCAATCAAAATAGAATTTGGACAATTCGCTTCCGCTCAAAGATCTCTTTTTATCGAGTTCCTTCACATACTTGGTCATTTGAAGTGTCATATAACAGATTCAAGACATTCCAACATACTTTTCTAAAATGTCTATTTGATTTGTGAACTAAAATAAAAATTTCACAAAATGACCCAAAAACCAAAAACTTTTCTACCAATAACCTCTTCCTAAAAACTTTTCTAAAACTAACATTTTGCCCAAGTGAACTTCTAAAATTACCCCCAACTTTAAAAAGCCTTCAGACCAAAACCTTCCATCTTCTTCCTTCAACCATTTCTCAAACATTGATTCAATATGTATTTAATGCAATACCAGCATTCCACCAATGCATTTATTCTCAACTTACATTCTACCAATAGCATTGAATAACATGGTATGAACAAAATGGAATGTCACTCTCAGTATTCACTTTCTGTCGATCTCTCGACGAAATTCTCCCTTTGTTCTCTCAGAGTATTCTCTCAGAGTTTCAATCTAACATCCTCGTCGATCACTTTCATTGTCAGATTTAGAAACAGAGAGAATGTAAGTGATATTCTACAACATTTCTTGTCCCAGATTTATTTCATAATAAGGGTCGTTTAGCATTAAATGAACAATCTTATAGTAATATATATACAATCATTCATTACAATATAATCGATTTTTTATAAATTACTAGACGATTGTGTAGTAAGTTATAAACGATTGTGTAGTAAGTTATAGACGATCGTGTAGTAATTTATAAACAATCGTGAAGTAATATATAAATGATCGTTAGTACTATATAAACAATTGTTTAGAAATTTATATATGATCGCATATACAATACTAAGCGAACAATTACAAATAAATGGGCGATCACTTATCAAATACTGGGCGATTTCTGAAACTTTTATGGGACATTGCTTAAGATTTTCTTATCCAATTGCAGATCAATGATGCTACTTCGCATCTTTGTACGATTTGGTGGGGATTGGGATGTGTCCGGAAGAAATTATGTTTGAGGTCATATGAATGGTCTAAAAGTCAGAAATGATATAATAGTCAGTGATTAGTGAGTATTATGCACCAATGACTTCCAGATATGTTTGATATACACATAAAATATTATTACAATTTATTGGCCCCAACTCCCCTAATTGACATAATCAATGATGAAAACCTTAGCTTTTTTTTAGAAGTCAGTGATGCATATCAGATGCCATTATTTGTATCAGTTACACCTTGCGAAAGTCATGGAGTACACACAGACAATATGTACCAACATTGCAATCCAACCGATCAACCCATTTCAACCAGTCAAAACTTTGGGTTTGCAACCACTCCAACACGTACTATTCACACCATATCTTCACTAGATGATCATATTGAGCCATGTTAACTTGGGAGATGATCGAAGTGAAGCTTGGTTTAGTCACAACATTGAACCAAGATGTACTTCACAATTCGATAGTGAACATGGATATGGACAATCTTTAGGACCACAAACTTCTCCAAACCTTACATCCATGTTCCAACCCTACTTGCTCCCGTACAACCAGTATTGATGCCTTCGGTTCAAATGAGTTTCATCGTTCCAACCAAACCATTTGTAGATATACCCAGACCATCAAAGGGCCCATCATATGACAAATTCATCACAATACCTCATGACTGTCTGAATAACGAGGATATAAAGGTCGGTCAAATTTTCAAATCAAAATATGATTTGTCAGTTAAGTTATTGATGCTTACAATAAGAAAGAACTTTGACTACCGTATAAAAGGGTCAACAAAGAGCTTGCTAACTATCTGGTGTTTGATGGAGGACTACAAGTGGAGGGTCCGTGCAAAAAAATGAAAGAAAGTGATCCCTTCAAAGTGACAAAATATCCAAACGAACATACCTGGTCTCTTAAAATGAGAATGAGTAACCATCGACAAGCAAAAAATTGGATTATTGGACACTTAATCAAGTCCAAATACGAACAAGTTGGTCGAACATATCGCCCGAGGGATATAATGGAAGACGTCTGACGAGATATGGAGTGAACATAAGTTACGGGCAAGCTTATCGCGCTAGAGAATATGGATTGATGTTCGCACAAGGTTCGTCAGAAGGATCACATGCTATTGTTAGGGCATACGGCAAGACATTTAAGCTTGAAAATCCAAGTACGATCTTTAAGGTTGAGGTTGAAGGCGGACAATACTTTAAGTACGTCTTCATGGCACTTAGTCCATATATCAGGGGTTTTTTTAACTGCATCTGCCCAGTAATTGTGTTGATGGGACCCATTTGCACAAGAAATATAAAGGTGTGTTATTAAAAGCAACGTGTATTGATGGCAATAATAACATATATCCTATTGCCTTTAGTATTGTTGATAGTGAGAACGATGCATCATGGACTTAGTTCATTACTAATTTGAAGGCTTCAATAAGAGACGTTCCGAATTTAGTGATTATATCAGATCATCATATCTCAATTGCAAAGACTATCTTAAGTATTTTCCCCTGATGCATTTCATGTCCTATGTATATACCATATTTGGAACAATATGATTGACAAATTCAAGAATAAGGACATAATCCCACACTTCTATCTAGCGACGAAAGCTTATAGAATTTTTCAGTTTCAGATACCTTGGGCGAAGCTCTATCAATATCCTGGTATGATTATTTCAATTGCCCTAGTCTAAATGTGACTTATCCCATAGACCCATACTTTGTAGGTGACCCTCAAAAACCTTAGTCGTGAGGGCCTTTGTAAATGGATCATCAACGTTGTGCTCCGAAGTTATCTGCGTGACGATCACGTCCTCTCGATGCACAATCCCTCAGATGAGATTATACTCTCAGTCTTTGTGCTTCCTGCGTTTGTGACTCCGAGACTCTTGGGAATTAGCCACAACACCACTATTATAATAATAAAGTGTGATGGGCTTTAACATGTCTGGAAAAATTTTCATATCAGTTAGAACCTTTCTAAGACAAACAACTTCTTTAGTAGCTTCATCAGCTACTACATACTCAGCCTATATGGTGGAGCCGGTAATGTACCCTTGCTTGGTACTTATCCAGACTACTGATCCTCCGTTAGGAGTGAACACTACTTCTGATGTGGATTTCCTAGAAATAATTTCCTTTGGTATTTACTCATATCCAATAACAAAGCTCCAAGGTTATTGTATGTAAACTTAAGCATGTATATGAGATATATAAGTGGATCATGCCTTAGGTGATAACCTAAATAGGTCTGTAGTATAAGAATTAAGGAGGAATACCTGATCCTAGTGACACTACGGATACGGCTTGCGTTGTAGAGGTTTGCACATGTTTTGATCTACTAGATGACTATACAAAGAGTTGTAAACCTCGCTTTGTAGAGGTTTGCAAGTGTTGTCAAATGGTTATGTAGTATAAGAAGACAAGCGAGTGAGGGTGTCTTATACAAAGAGTTTGTATAAGACCAGACCACGAGATGACTAGTCTACTTATATAACGCCATTGATACTTGAGACTTATATCTCACCTAAATGACCATAGATGACATGACCTTAATCCTAAGTGTTTTGGGAACTCCTGCCTTTGAGGGCGGTCCTTTGATTAGCATGGGTGGGAGTGTCCAAATTGCTAACTCAGCATGCCTACATTTTTTGGGATTTGTCTTATTTAAGAGTTAAGAACTCAGTTACACAAGATGAAATTCACTCCTTCCTCGAAGAAGGTGTAATTAGATAGATTACTCCCTTAAGGGCTGATTCCGGACCTTGAACATAGTGGCGACAACTTCTCTTTGGAAGAGAGGACTCGGTCATAGTAGGACTATGACTTATGTTTATTAGAGGGATCAGTGGTACTTAAGGAGTTAGATGTAACTACAGGGTCATAACAATTATTGACCTAACTGTACTTACGAGCAATTTGTGAAGGGTTATCGCAATGTTGATCGGTTGATGTGGACACAAAATATATCTTTAGTAAAGAGAGTTCAGTTGTCGGTCTTTAGTGGAGTGCCTGGCAATTAACTGATAGTGGATCCCATGACTAAAGAGTTTAGTCAGTTATTCAAGTACCGTTGGAGCTTCAAGTTACCGGTTCATAAGGTCCCTTTGGTAGCTCAATGCAATCAAGTTGAGAATTAGTTCTTAGAGTTGATTTGAAATGTTCAAATTGACAAGAGGTAATTCGATTATATATGATATGATCGGTGTGATGTATGAGATACATCAAGTGGAAGATTAATGTAAATAAGATTTACATTAAGTACCATAAAATAGAAAAAGAACTATGGTTCATATGTTTCATGAGATGAAATATTAAAATTATATGTTATAGATATAATATGGTAAGTTGGTTATCATATATATTTATAATAATATTAATAATTGGATAATTATATTTTTTTTTCTCTAATAACCAATTGAGTTGGAGGTTTTCGGTGGTTTAATGGTAACCGTGAGATAAAAGAAAAAATGTTTTCCTAGATTTAGGACAGTTGCTATCTCGGAAAGAACTCACAGATTGTTGTCAAGTGAATTAGATTCACTAAATGATAGCTGAAAGAGAGACTAAACGATCGTGGAGTGACACTATACGATAGTTTACTCAACTACTCATAGCTAAACGATTGTGAGGTATTTACTATACGATAGGTTGCCTTCGTCTAAACGATTGAGCATTCATCTATACGACAGACTTCTTCTCATCTCTCACTTGCTCAATCGTCTACACGATTGTTACTCCTCCTGTCTCTTCCTCTAACCAAGTCCACACAAAGCCCACACTTCTGGATTCACACACCGAGAATACCAAAGTAGCCATGTGGTGGTGTCCTTACTCAACTCAACTGAGTTCGAGGTTTTGGAGGTTGTTCGTTGGGTTCGTGATCTTGGAGATCATTGAGTCATGTTGCTGATTGATCATGTTGTGTTCATTATGTTCGAGCGTTCGTGTGTTGCTGTCTTGGAGACTGAACGAGTGTTCGTGATTGAGGGAATTTGAATCATGAGTATTCAAAGGTATGTATAATCTTTTCCTTGAACATCTCAAGCACTGTACATGACCTTTAAGTTTCCGTTTCTTGACTGTAATTGTTAGTGTTCAATTTCGAATGGAATTTGGAAACCTCATTCCGCTGCTCATGGAAATCTTCATGTCTGATTTCCTTCACAAGGCTCATTAACGTTCTGATCAAAACCATAAGATTTGATCGCAGTATCAAACCTTATATTCCAAGATCAAGAAGCTTTCTTTAGTCCATAAATGGATTGATTATGTTGAGATTGGTGTACTAATTCTCCCGGAGTCTCGTAGTTTGTAAACATTGTATACATTGTTATGAATAAAATAAGAGTTATTTTATTTTACATTTACTCATATAAAATAAACAAAGCTCCATAGTTATTGTATGTAAACAAGCATGTATATGAGATATACAAGTGGATCATGCCTTAAGTGATAACTTAAAAAGGTCTATAGTATAAGGATTAAGGAGGGATACCTGATCCTGGTGACACTACGGATACGAACTGCTTTTTATAGGTTTGCAAGTGTTCTAAACTACTACAGATGGTTGATCCTGACCATTCATGTGGAGACATGCGAGCGGAGGTGTCCTATACAAAGAGTTGTATAAAATCGAACCACGAGATGAATAGTTTCTTTATATAACGTCGTTGATACTTAAGACTTACATCTCACCTAAACGACCATAGGTGACATGACCTTAATCCTGAGTGTTTTAGGAACTACTGCCTTCGAGGGCGGTCCTTTGATTAGTATGAGTGAGAGTGGCTAGATTGCAAACTCAACAAGCCTACCTTTTTCAGGATTTGTCTGATTGGGAGCTGAGAACTCAGTTACACAAGATGGAATTCACTTCTTCCCCAAAGCAGGAGTAAGTAGTTAGATAGCTCTCTTAAGGGCTAATTCCGGGTCTTGAACATAGTGGCCACAACCTCTCTTTATAAGAGAAGACTCAGCATAGTAGGACCATGACTTATGTTTATTAGAGGGATCGGTGGTACTTAAGAAGTTAGATGTAACTACAGAGGCAAAAGGGTAAATTGGCCCAGTTGTACTTACGAGCGATCTATGAAGGGTTATCACACTTTGATTGGTTGATATGGACACAAAATATATCTGTAGTAAAGAGAGTGCAACTGTCGATCTTTAGTGGTGTGCTCGGCAGTTAATGGATGGTGGATACCGTGAGTAAAGAGTTTAATTAGTTATTCAAGTATCATTGGAGCTTCAAGCTACAAGTCCATAAGGTCCCTTGGTAGCTCAACGAATTCAAGTTAAGAATCAGTTCATAGGGTTGATTTGAAATGTTCAAATTGACAAGAGGAAATTTGATTATATATGATATAATCGGTGTGATGTATGAGATACATCAAGTGGGAGATTAATGTAAATGTGATTTATATTAAGTACCATAAAATAAAAAACTATGGTTTATATGTTTCATGAGATGAAATATTAAAACTATAGGTTATAAATATAATATGGTAAGTTGGTTATCATATTTATTTATAATAATATTAATTATTTGATAATTATCTCTTTTTCTCTAATAACCAATTGAGTGGGAGGTTATTGGTGGTTTTATGGTAACCATGAGATAAAAGGAAATTTTTTTCCTAATTTTGGAGATTGGCTACTTTCGGAAAGTTACTCACGGATAAGGCTATCAAGTGAAAGTTTTTCACTAAGGGATAACATTAGAGAGACTAAACGATCATGGAAATTATCTATATGATAGTTTATACTAGATGATCCGATTTCAATAACTCTTGCTGAGATCTTGGGTTCTTCAACAACATTTGTTGAAAGTTCAGTAGTTCCTTTGGAAAGTTCATTCAACACAAGTTTACTGCGAGACTTATGCTTCCTTATGTGGTCTTCTTCTAAAAAAGTAGCATTTGTCGTTACAAACACTTTTTTTTTCTTTAGGGTCGAAGAAGAAACCACCTCTCTTCCTTTGGGGTAGCCTACAAATCGGCATAGTTTCAAACAAGGTTCCATTTTCCTAGGATTTTCCTTAACCACATGTGCTGAGAAACCCCAGATTCTAAAATGACGTAAACTAGTTTTATGATCATTCAATAACTCCAAAGATTTATGATCAAGTGTTACGGTCACTATGTTCAAGCGTTCGTGTGTTACAGTCTTGGAGATTGAACGAGCGGTTGTGATCGAGGGAGTTTGAAGATGAGTCTTCAGAGGTATGATAATTCTTTCCTTGATCTTATTGAAAGCATGCTGTAATTTCATATTATGCATGACCAGTTAGTTTTCATTTCTTGACTGTAAATTGTGTGTGTTCAAATACGAGTGGAATTTGGAACGATCATTCCGCTGCCCATGGAAATCCTCATGTCTGATTTCCTTCATTTTCAACTCCAGCCTTGAATTCTTTGAATTTTTCAAAAGATTTAGACTTATGTTGCATTAAATAAACATACCCTTACTTTAACATTCATCGGACCACAGATGTTTGAATGTGCTAGCTCTAAAGGTTCTTTGGCCCTGTGAACTTTTCTAGTAAAGGATCTTTTAGTCATTTTGCCTTCAAGGCATGACTCACACACAAGTAAAGAATTTTCTTCTAACTTGCTTAGAAGTCCATTCTTCACCAATCTCTCAATCCTATTGAGATTAATGTGTCCTAATCTCAGGTGCAAAAGCTGGCATTTTCTTTCGGAGAAATTTTAAGTCTTTTATGTTGAGTTATCGTAGTTGTAAATATTTTAGTGTTATGGAGGGCTTTAGTTGCTAATGGTCTTAGCACATAAAGGTTGTTTTCAGTTTCACAAAACAAATATCAACACCATTTTCGAAATAAACAATTTATTTACTTGGAAGTTGATACAATAAGATTGTTCTAATAAACACTTTACAGAAATTACGTTCCTTTTTAAACCAAGAAATACATATACATTTTCTAGTAAAATGAATTTATTCTGTAAAGTCAACTGGAGACCTCCCACATCCACAAATGAGACAACGTGCCCAGTTCCAACCCACATTGTCATTTCACCAGTATCAAGTTGTCGCCAAGAACTAATTCCCTGAAATGAAGAACAAACGTGGTTAGTGGCACCAAAATCTATAATCCAAGCATAATAATTATTCTCCACTAAATATGTTTCGAAAACAAGTAAATCGAATTTATCTATAATCCAAGCATAATGATTATTCTCCGCCAAGCACTTGGAACAGTTCCTCTTTCAATGTCCCTCCTGGTTTTAATGGAAACAGATTCCCTTTGTAACCTTAGATTTCTTTTGAGCGGCAGCTGGAAGATTAGCTTTCCCCTATCCACTTTTTGGTGTCAGATGAAGAAGGTACAAACTTTGTCCCAGAGCTCGAACCTCTGCGGAACTTCTTAGAGGATGAAGCAACATTTGTTTCACCCTCTTGTCCCTTATTTTTCATTGAGGACTAGAAGATCTGTAGCTCATTGAGCAAGATGGTTAGGTTGTATTCAATTCTGTTCAAAACAACATTGCTATGAAAGTGTAGGAAACTTTCAGGTAAAGATTCCACAAAATAAAGCTAACCTGGCAAGCTTCATCGATGACGGACTCATTCATCTCCGTCACGTTGAAGTGGACCATTATGTTGAAAACATGTTCTCGAACAGATGCCCCTTTTTGAATACAAGCATTGAAGACGTGTTTAAGAGCATCATGCCTGAGTTGTGCGAACGATTTCCGAACATTCCCTTCAGTAACTCCATGATCTCACGGTTGTGAGCATGGGCTCATGCTTCTTGGACAAGACTTCAAAAAGACTCACTAAGATATACGCTTGGGCCTTTTCGTTTGCCCATGTCCAATGCTCGTATGCTTCTTGAATAATTCAAGCAGCATTTGGAGCTGGAATGGGAGGACAGTCCTCCATCAAGACAAAACGAAGGTCATCGATTATAACTAATGTGTTGATAATAGTTTTTGCCCGTTAATTTATTAGTGGCGAGTAGATTTAAGGTTGTGAAAGTCATTGTGAAATACGTTTGCTGAAACCATATAAATTATTTATTATTATTTTATTTCCATTAAACCAACAAGAACACCAATCAATTTTAGCAAAATAGTCTAGTGTACCCTAAGTGACGTCTATTTTGCAATGATGTTTTAGTGAGGCAGCACAAAAGCCACCGTAGGGTGATCAAGTGCCCTTTCACTAAAATGAGACATTCTCAACCAATAAACAGAACAACTCCTTATTCTTGTAACTATCAGTTACCATTGTTCGGTCCATAATTTTTTTAACTCGCTTAACAATTCTTGTAAGTGTAACCCTTCATTTTAGGTTCTAGAGTTCCGCCTCAATGAGCCAACCGTAGGTAAAAACCGATTGGAACATGAAACTAAAGCAACCCTATCAATTTATGGAGTTAAAATAAAGCGTCATGCAGCAATGCCATCCTTTAGAGGGACACCCACGGTGCCATGAGGCCATGCATGAAACATTACTTCAAACTAATGAGAGAGACCGAGGGATATGTTGTCACACATCCCGCTCCCACTTACTATAAGAGTGAAGTAATGAGACAGACTGAGGATATGTTATCACACTTTTTCCATTCACCTTAATATTGATCTATCCCATTTTCCTTCCACTGAGCGTTTTATCTAAGGTTAATAAACTTAGGAAAAATCGGCTTTTATCTAAGCGATTTTTTATTTTTTTCCAAAAACAACACTTGCCAATGAATAGTTAAAACAAAATTTTTTATTAAGTTCTATTAAAGTCTTTAACAAACTTTAATCAAACTTGCATGGATATAACAAATCTATCTAATTTACCTTTCTAGGTAAGTTTCCAGATAGGGGTGTTACGTTTCCGTCATCTTAAATACCCCAGCCTAGATGAAACCCGCCTTAGATAAAAGGTCCCTTATAAATACATTTTATTTAATCTTTTATTAAGAATCAATTTAATCCTGTTAAACCGATTAAAAGATTAAACTTAAATTTCTAATCTTATTAGAAATGTGATCTTAGGTCTATCTAAATAATGTTTTAAAACAATTTTAAAAGATGATTTTAACCTAAGGTTTGAATGCAACTCTGTATTATTATTTTAATTTTTAATTTCATTTTATTGTAATAATTACAAGCAAACAAAATAAATTAAAACCATATATTGTAAGTAAAGCATACTTAGGTAATTTTATAACAATTATAAATTACCCTGAAACGGTGACATGCTTCATGTAATTTCATTTCATTACTAACATACATAATAATTATATACTAAAGTAATGAAATTATTAAGAACATATTTTAAACATGCATTCATACTATATATTATAACTCGTATAATATAAATGATGCATGTATATGTTATTAATGCATGCAGACATATATTATAACATTTATACTATATGATGCATGAGCATGCTGTAATATTAAAATATGCATCTAAAAATATATTATAACAATAATAACATAAATAATGCATGAAAATTAAATGCATAACCTATGGTGGGATTTTGTACTACGTGGCATATAATATGACATATAATAAAAAAAAAATCATCTATCACATGCATAAAAGGCAATTAATGGACCGGGATTGGACACCTAAAAGGAATAAGAAATAACTATTACAAATTAAGAGTCAGCCGATTCAAAATAAGTAACCCGGGTCTTGAACCGCTCAAATAGAACCGCCCAGCTATGATCACTCACATCCATCGCATAGCAACGAACATCCAACACTATCGTATAGCAACGATAGCACAAAGCTACCGCATAGCCACGATCATCCAATGCTATCACTTAGCAATGACAGCACAAAGCTATCGCCTAGACACGATCATCCAGTGCTATCACATAGCCACGATAGCACAAAGCTATTACATAGCCACAATCGCATAGGGCTATCGTATAGCCACAATCGAATAGTGCTATCGCTTAGCCACGATCACACAGTGCTATCACATAGCACCTCATGCCAAGTGCCATCGCACAGTAGGCATCGCCTACTAACGAACGAACGAGTTTTCTTGTTCTTCCAAAACGGACTTCTTTTTCTCCAAAAAAAACTCATCGAGAACATCACGAATGACTCAAAACTTTAAATACAAACTCGATGGCAATTAAATGCCCTAAAAACATGGGCCCTTATAAACTAATTTGTAAAAGAAAGCGATAAATCTATACAGTCCAATCCCAAAAAAATCCAATAACCACAAAACCATACATTCCACAGAACATTCATCATATGAATTACAAAATGAAAAATCCCACCAGTGACTGTAAAATTAATCTGAAATTTTTGAAAAAATTGGGCCAAGAACCTGGCTCTGATACCAATTGAAGGAACCAGTGAAGGTCCTAAGCGAAAGCATGGGATTGGACCAAATACACAAAATTTACATAATATAAATTTTATAGCAAGAACAAATAGATTATGCATTTAAAAGAAAAGGTACAGCATGAAACAAAACAAAGATTACAGAAAAGTAAAAGGGTTTAAGAAACCTTACACTCGAAGAACACTTCTTCACGAAATTCCTTCTCTGAATCTTGTCACGAACAGTCTTGAACCTTCTAACCGTCTATGAGGACACTACCACGAAAGATTCCTCTGTATTCTCTGGATGAGAATCCAGGAGTTTTGTGTGCTCTGGCTATTTTGGAAGAGAGGGTTTTAAGAGTGTTGAGAGAAAGAGATAAAATTCCAATTTTTACAGAACTCTTCTGTGTATCTCACTCTTTTGTCACTTGTGAAAAATTCACAACTAGGAAGAAGAAGAACAACTTCTTTTCTACCCCCACTACCATGTTTGAGAGAGAAAAAAATAGGGGAAGGGAGTTACAATTCCCTCCCAAAATGATTTAATATATATTTATATGGTAACTCATTAATTTCCATTGAGATATAGAGGGAAACTCATTGACTTGTAGCTTAAAGCTCCAACAGTACATGAATAATTAATTAAACTCCTTTAATTAAATTATTCACCACCCGTTAACTGTTGGGCACTCCACTAAAGACTAACAGTTGCACTCTTCGCACTACAGATATATTACTATGTCCATTAGATATAATCAATCAACAGTATGATGATCCTTCACAAATTGCTCGTAAGTACAACTCGACCAATTACCTTTGCCCCTGTAGTTACAACGAACTTCTTAAGTACCACTGATCTCTCTAATGAACAATAAATCATAGTCCAACTATGATCAAACCCCTCTCAGGCCAGGAGAGAGTGTGACGTCACATTGTTCAAGCTTCAAAATTAGCCCTTAAGGGATCAATTTATCTACTTGTCCCGACATTGGGGAATCAGTGAATCCCTTCTTGTGTAATTGTATTCCCAGCTCCCCAATTTGACAAATCCCCAAAATGATAGGCTTGTTAAGTCAATGATCTGGCCACATTCACCCATACAAATCAAAGGACCGCTTTCATAGGCAGGAGTTCACAACTCACTCAGGATTCAGATTATGTTACCTATGGTCATCCTGGTAAAATGAAAGTCTCTATTATGAATGACATTATATAATGAGACTAAATATTTCGTAGTCCAGTCTTATACTAACTCTTTTGTATAAAATATCCCCTGTCACATGTCTCCACATGAATAATCAGGATCATATCATTTATAACATTGACAAAGTGGGTCATACTCGTAATGTCACCAGGATAAGGTATCCAGCCTTATCCATCTACTACAGGCCATTTAGGTTATCACTTAAACATGATCCACCTGTATGTCTCTACATACATGTTTAAGCTACAAAAATAACCTTTGATGTTAGTTTATTAGTTTTGGGTAATGTAACTAATTTGCAAATAAAACATCACATATTTTATTATATAAATAAAATGTTGTGAACTCCTGCCTATGAAACTATAGTACTCATGGAGATTTAGGACATCAACCTCAACACTTCATTCACGGACGTGTACTTGTATGGAGTTTAATTGCATCGAGATCCCGCACTCCCATGCAATATCTGCAGCAACCCTTAGAAACATTAATGTTCAAACATTATGTGCAAAATGGTTTACAATTGAGTGTATGCTTACTGCTTACGTCGAACCAATCTTCCCAGTTGGACATACACAAGAATGGAGTCGAAGACCAGATTTTGAAGATTGAAAGTTCTACCATCACGAAAGGTAGCAAGTGATGGTCAACGTCAAGTCGTTAGGATTCCTTCTACTTGAGAGGAGCCGCGTCAAATACATAGGTGTACACGTGTGGTCAAAGAGGACATAATAAAAAAACATGCAGATAAACATTAATAAAACCTAGCACTGGCCCATCTAGGCTCAGTGATATGTAATAATTATGCGATCGATTTGTTATAAATGAAAGGCTATCACTTAGTTATTTACGCGCGATCGCTTAGTTATTATGTGTGATCGTTTACTTCGATCTATGCGATAACTTAGTTATTTCTATGCGATCACTTTATAATTTGTATGTGATCGATTTGTTATTTGTATGCGATATTGTAGTTATTATGTGTGATCGTTTAGTTAGTTTTGTGTGATTCCTTAGTTATTTATTTGCTTAGTTAAATGTATGGAACAATTTGAATTCTATTACCATAAATATTTATTTGCCCACAATTGGCCAACATACTGTTTCCTATATAATATCATATTAGCCTATGTTAAGCTAGCCCTATTAACACTGGTTACACGGTATTCTATAAATTTAGCACAAAAAATGTCACAGTCTAGAGACTTTTTCTCTTTGAGGTCCACCTTCGATCTCTTCACTTCGCATTGCTGGTACTTTAACCTCTTATGTTGAATGTCAAATCCAACAGAAATCAACATCGAAGGTATTGCTCTGGCCACAAGCTGAAGATAACCATCAACTATGTCGCTACCGATTTAGTTTGGCATGAAGTAAACTACAAAGATTGTGCACTTCTCTAGATTGATTGCTAGTATACGCCAATGTTGTTTGATTTACATTGTCCCAAATACAAAGTCAACATCCGCCCACGCTGGCTTGTATTCTTTATATTGTCCAAGCACGTAGTCAGTAAAGAAGCGAGAGTCTGCCCAAAACCTCATGTGTGTTTCATGATCCAACAAACCTGCCATTTTTCCATCCTCCATTTCAAGACCTTCTGACCGGATCTTAGAAGCAATTCCCTCTGGCTCCATCAAAGCATTCTTGGGAAAGCATGATGTAAATGAAGGAACAGTGAAGTTCCGAGTGAAAGCAGGATCGTTTTCAATTTTATTTTTCACAAAATCAAAATTTATACAAAATAATAAAAAAAAAATTATGCATTATAAAGAAAAAATTACAGCATTTTGATTGATGAGGAATTAGAGAAAAAATATCTTACCTTTGAAGCCAAAAGTCTTTCACGAATTTCCTCGATCTGGATCTCGATCTCCAAAATCCAAAATCTCAAATGGCCATCATCACAAATGAACCTCTTGTATTCTCCTTAGGGATTGAGAACACAGGAGTTGTGGACTCTGAATATTTTGGGAAGAGTGAGAGAATTTGAGTGGGAGAAGAAGAAAAAACCCTTCTTTTTTTTCTTCTTTGTGAATTCTTAGGATTTTTCAGATAGAGATCTCTCTGACTGTCAGAGGGAAGAGGAAGAAGATGATAAATTGTCAAAACAGAACCCCTAATGCATGTCTGGTTGAGAGAAAATTAAGAAGAGGGAGTTGTAACCTCATCCCTTTAATTAAATTAAAACTAAAATTAATTTAATTTAATTAATTACTTAATATATATATAAATTTAATTTAATTAGTTACTTAATATATATATATATAATAACTAACTTATTATATGTATATATACTATATGTTATATCAAATATAACATATAACCTATAGTTTTAATTTCTCTCAACAATGGATGGTATTTAATACAAATCACATTTATACTAAACTCAATTATATGAATCTCATCCATATAATTAATATTTGAATCATATTCAAATATATAATTCTTCTCAAATAAACTTTATATTATAATGTATCAAATATATTATATTAATTATATCACATATAATTAATTCTCTCAGTTAATTTGAACAATTAAAATTAGTCCAAAGTTAATTCTCAATAATCCCTGTTGAGCTACAGAGGGGACCTCATGGACCTATAGCTTGAAGTTCCAATGGTACTTGAATAATTAATTAAACTCTTTTAATATTAAATTATTCAACATCCATTAACTGTCAGACACTCTAATAAAGACTGACAGTTGCACTCTTCGTATTATAGATATATTTTTATGTATATTAGATATAACCAATCAACAATGCGATGACCCTTCACAAAGTGCTCGTAAGTACAGTTGGGCTAGTTACATCTAACTTCTTAAGTACCATGATCCCTCTAATGAACAATAAGTCATAGTCCAACGATGACCAAATCCCTTCTCAGGCCAAAAGAGGATGTGGTCACATTATTCAAGCCTCGAAATCTGTAGGATTGTATCAGCAACAATGGAAGCACAAGGATCATCTAAGCACTCTAATTCACTAGTTTTGGTAAAATATAAAGCATGCTATTGCAGAAAACAAGTGAGTTTCAAGACATGCCTCTTGTAGAATTTCTTCAAAACTCCTTCTCCAGCTGCTACCATCTCCGAATCTTATTGCAGACCACCTTAAGATCTTTCCCACTATTCTCTTCGTACTCTAGATTGAGTTGTGGGACTCAAAACAAGCTTGAATCAAGGAATGAAGAAGAAAAGCTCACAGCAGCAATCTTAGTGAAAAACTCTTTCTTCAACCTAAATTTTCTCTAAAATTCTCTATAGATTGTATGCCCGAATTTCACTCCAATCTCTTCACTATATTGCATATCAATATGCAAAGGAGAGAGTTACATAAGTTGAACGTCATGTTTAGAGAAGACAAGACAAAGAAGATGCTTTTTGTGTGAGCAACTTAGGTGATGGATAATGGAAAACAAGATTTTTTCATTTTGTGTTTTGTTTTCTAATTTTTTTAATTTTATCATAAAATCAAAATTGATTTTTTCCAAAATACATTTTGATTTTAAAAATTGAAAAATGTAATTAATTTCATAAAATAATTTTTAAATAAATCTATTTAATTTAATATTAAATATTAAATTAATTTTTACACATATCCATCTTTATATATTTAAATCATATTTAAATATATAAATTCTCCTATTCCGTTTAATTCTAAAATTAAAAATGTAATTATATCTCATATAATTACTAATCCCCTTAATTTTAATTTGAACGTTTCAAATTAATTTATCACGTTATTCTAGAGCTAGTAGGGGGACCTCATGGACCTACAGATCATGGACTCTAACAATCCAAGATTAATTGGCTAAACTCATTAGACCAGATCAATCTCCATTCGTTAACTAATAGGTCATTCCACTAAAGCCCATAGTTGCACTCCCCTCACTGTAGATATATTATGTCCACATGATTTAACCATAATCAGCAAGTCGACCCTTTAGAGGTTGTTCGTAATAAAGGGTTGAGTCAAATGTCTGTTTTACTCTCGAGATTACGTCTTATTCCTCAAGTCCATCGGGTCCCACAACCCGGTTCTAAGTCTAGAAGATAGTAGGTCAGCTCTAGTGGTTTTCCGATTCGTGTTCGAGCAGAGATAGACGATTTTCGGGAGCTTCAAAGGTAATGTTTCCAAAAAACCCTAATTAACTAATTTAGGGTTGTATGTTTAATTTATGCAATTAAGGTAAAATTGATTCTCATTTCCGCTGTGCATGCCTATTTTTCCATCATGTGGTATCAGAACATGTTTTAATTTATCAGAACATGTTTTAATTTTACTCAATTGCATGTGGTGGGTATCAATTTATTAGATAAAATTGAAATTGAAAACTAAAATGGTTTTTAGGTTTTGACAATTAAATTAAGTTTTTGTGTAGTATTAATTTGTAATTACTCACAGTTTATGAGCATTAATGTGTGAAAAATGGTCTGTAAATTTGCTAAAGTCATTAGAGTTGAAATTAGGATGTAATTGCTCGGTTCCAGGAAAAAGGACAGCTTCAAAATGAAGGAAAAAAAGCTCACAGACCCGAATTTATGGCTTCCAGACCCGACCTGGTTTCTTCGCAACTCACGCGTGCCAGTTGTCGACGAGCGCTCCGGCCTGTTCCGCGACCCGCTCAGTTTCTCAACCCATTCCATTTGACCCGGTTCAAAGCTGTCTCGCGCGACCCGCGTGCCTGCTCCGTCGACCTATCCCGCGCTTCCGTTGACTGCGCTAGAAAGCATTAACCAGCCGGTCCAGACGGTCTGGACCAGTACAGTTGAGTCGATTTGACCGGTTCAACCTGGTTTTTGGAGTTTTTGGGCCGGTTCGATTGTTTGAAGCTGGTTCGATGGCGGTTTTTTTTACTACACATAATTATTATTGTAATAATTTAGTTGTTAACTTAATTTAAGAGCCAAAACAATCCATTTTAGGGTGTTTAATTAATTATGCATGTTGATGTATGTTTTAATTAAATTTTGAATCTTGCTGTGCATATAGTATGTCATATAGATTTAAAATCCCACCATAGGTTAACATGTACAACATTTGTTATAATTGTTATAATGTATATAGTATGCATGTTAAGTTTCTTTTAATATAAAGTGTTATATTAAAGCATGATCATCAAGTATGAATGTATGTTATAGATGTATGATTCTAGGGTTATAATGGTTATAATTTTATTTTATAATTGTTATAAAATAAACTAGACTTTAAAATCTATAACAAAGGTAAAAGTTGCATGCTCACCTAGGATTAAATTGGTGCAATTTCAATCGACTTTTCTAAAGAGTTAGAATAGGTCGATTACTTGTTAAACAAAGAGTTATTTGCTTACCCGGGGAGATCTTGTCTAAGGTTGGGGGTTCTTAAGATGAAGGTTTACGGAACATCTCCTACCTGGAGATCAAACTGGCTTCTCAGTCAAATAACCCTAGTTTTAATGAGCATGCGTGAGAGATATGAGGTAATAAAAATTGTTTATCACCTAGACATCATAGGTTAAAATCTAGTATAAGAGTTATACATGGATCTATCACCTAGACTTAGGATATGTTTAATTTAGCCGAAATATATCTCTAAGTATTTTTTTATTTTTACCCTAAACCATTATAAAACACTTCAGCTAGAGAGAAGTAGCATACCTTTAGCTGTAGCGTCCCTAAGAGTTCACATCGTGAGGTCCATGCAGGGCTTTGGGCCGTGCTTAGGAGCGGACTCCCTTCGGTGAGTGTTTGCATGGATCAATATCAAGGTGAATAGGGGAAGTAGTTCATAGTAAGTGGGTGAGGGGTATGTAACAACATATCCCACGGTCTCATCTATTAGGTCGCATCGTGAGATTCCTATAATGCGCCTGCATGTCTGCCCTAGAGTGACCTTTCCCTTTGGAGGGTTGTATTATAGGATTCAGAACACCGCAAACTCCAAATCTGGAAAGCTCTCTTAAATCAGTTTTCATATTGACTTTCCACTTTAGGGAGCATGTTGATTCTGGTTTCTGAAATCCAAAAATGGAAGGTTATACTTACAAGAATTACTAAGATGTTAGTTTATTCTCGACCAAAGTAACGATAACTAAAGTGCTATAAGAATAAAGAGTTATTCTGGGTTACATCTAGTCAAGATTGTCTTGGTTCAAAAGAGGAATAATCGACTGCCCTTCGGTGGAGGTTATTCTAAACTTTTGAAATATCGTTGCAAAATATAATAATGAAGGGTACATTATTAGATTTTTTTGCTAAACCAGATTGGATTTAAAAGATTAATGTTTTTTTACTAAAAAGGATATGTTTATCTTTTCAGCATGAATAGCTTGATAATTCAACTCTTAGCTTCCGAGAAACTAAACGGCGATAATTATTCGGCATGGAAATCAAATCTAAACACAATACTGGTAGTTGACAATCTAAGATTTGTCTTAACTAAGGGTGTCCTCAAGCCCCAGCCTCAAATGCTAACCGAAATTTTGGGAAGCATACGATCGATGGTTCAAAGCCAATGAAAAGGCCCGTGTTTACATTATTGCCAGCATGGCTGATGTTTTGGCAAAGAAACATGAATCCTTAGCTACGGCTAAAGAGATAATAGATTCATTAAGAGAAATATTTAGGCAACCATCATGAACCCTTAGACACGAGGAAATTAAGCATATTTACAAGAAGCGGATGAAGGAAGGGACCTCTGTTAGAGAACATGTTCTGGACATGCTGATGTACTTCAATATCGCTAAAGTAAATGGCAGGCCCATTGATGAGGCTAACAAGGTTAGCTTTATCTTACAATCTCTTCCGAAGAGTTTTATACCTTTTGAGACAAATGCATCATTAAATAAGATAAAATTTAACCTCACTACCCTTCTTAACGAGCTCCAGCGATTCCAAAACCTTACTTTAGGTAAGGGGGAGGAAGTGGAGGCAAATATTGCTACCACTAAGAAAAAATTTATAAGAGGGTCGTCTTCTAAAAATAAATTTGGACCCTCTAAAGCTCAAATGAAAAAGAAGGGAAAAGGACAGGCTCCCAAGATAAAAAGGGGAAAGAAGGATACAGATAAAGGAAAATGTTTCCACTGTAACCAAAATGGGCATTAGAAGAGAAATTGCTCGAAGTACCTTGCACAGAAGAAAGCTGAGAAAATGGCACAAGGTAAATATGATTTACTGGTCGTTGAAACATGTTTAGTGGAATATGATACTTCAACTTGGATACTAGATTCATGAGCCACTAATCATATTTGTTTCTCGTTTCAGGAAACTAGTTCTTGGAAAAAGCTTGAAGAAGGTGAGATAACCCTCAAAGTTGGAATAGGAGAGGTTGTCTCAGCTGAAGCAGTGGGAGATCTGAAGTTATTTTTTGAAGATAGATATCTAGTACTTAAAAATGTTTTGTATGCACCTCTTATGAAGAGGGATTTGATATCTATCGCTTGTATTATAGAACAATTATATACAAAATCTTTTAATATAAATGAAGTGTTCATTTTTTGTAAAGGTATTCAAATTTGTTCTGCTACACTTGAAGACAACTTCAATAAGTTAAGACCAACTAGAGAAAATTTTGTTTTAATTACTGAAATGTTTGAACATTAGAAACTCAGAATAAAAAACAAAAGGTTTCTTCCAAAGCCTATCTATGGCACCTAAGACTTGGTCACATAAATCTCAATAGGATTGGGAGATTGGTCAAGAGTGGACTTTTAAGTCAGTTAGAAGATAACTCTTTACCTCCATATGAATCCTGTCTTGAAGGAAAGATGACCAAGAGATCTTTTACTGAAAAAGATCTCAAAGCCAAAGTACCCTTAGAGCTCGTACATTCGGACCTTTGTGGACCAATGAATGTCAAGGCTCGAGGTGGGTATGAATATTTCATCAGTTTTATTGTTGATTATTCAAGGTATGGTCATGTTTACCTGCTTCATCACAAGTCTGATTCTCTTGAAAAGTTCCAAGAATATAAGGCTGAAGTTGAGAATGAATTAGGTACAATAATAAAGACACTTCGATCAGATCGAGGTGGAGAGTATATGAACATACGATTCCAAGAATATTTGATAGAAAACGGGATCCAGTCACAACTCTCTGCACCTAGTACGCCTCAACAAAATGGTGTAACACAAAGAAGAAACCGAACCTTATTAGATATGGTTCGCTCTATGATGAGCTAAGCTCAATTGCCTGATTTCTTTTGAGGATATGCACTTGAATCTGTTGTCCATATTTTGAACAATGTTCCCTCTAAAAGTGTTTCAGAAACACCTTATGAGCTATGGAAAGGGCGTAAAAGTACTTTACGTCACTTTAGAATTTGGGGTTGCCCAACACATGTGTTGGTACAAAATCCCAAGAAATTGGAACATCGTTCAAAATTATGCCTATTTATAGGTTATCCAAAGGAAACAAGGGGTGGTCTGTTTTATCATCCTCAAGAGAATAAGGTATTTGTATCGACAAATTCCATATTCATAGAGGAAGACCACATAAGAAGTCATCAACCTCACAGTAAACTAGTATTAAATGAAATTTCCAAAGACGCTACAGATAGAGCTAGTTCATGTACTAAATTAGTAGATAAAACTAGTACATCAGGTCAATCACATCCTTCTCAAGAGCTAAGAATGCCTCGACGTAGTGGGAGGGTTGTTCAACAGCCTGCCGTTACTTGGGTTTAACAGAAATACAAGTCGTCATACCTGATGACGGCATAGAGGATCCATCAACCTATAAATAGGCGATAATAGATTTGGACCGTGATCAGTGGGTCAAAGCCATGGACCTCGGAATGGAGTCTATGTACTTCAATTCTGTCTTGAAACTTGTAGATCAACCAAGTGATGTGAAACCAATTAGTTATAAGTGAATCTACAAGAGAAAACGAGACCAAGCCGTTAAAGTATAGACTTTTAAGGCTCGACTTGTGGCAAAGGGTTATACCCAGAGAGAGGTAGTGGACTATGAAGAAACTTTCTCTCCCGTTGCCATGTTAAAGTCAATAAGAATACTCTTATCTATTGCCACATTTTATGACTATGAAATTTGACAGATGGATGTCAAGAAAACCTTTCTAAGAGGCGATCTTGAACAAAGTATCTATATGACTCAACCAGAGGGGTTTATTGCACAGGGTCAAGAACAAAAGGTTTGTAAGCTTCAAAAATCCATTTATGGGTGGGTTGAAACAAACTTCTAGATCCTGGAATATAAGATTTAATACTGCGATCAAATCTTATGGCTTTGAACAGAGTTTAGTTAACGAATGTTGATTAGCTCTATCTAAAGAGTTTAGCCAGCTAATCTCGGATCGTTGGAGCCCATGATCTATAGGTTCATTAGGTTCCCCTACAAGCTCATATGGAATAAACTTAGAACATTATGATAGAATAACTCGAATTGTTCGAATTAGGTGAAGAGAGAGAAACCGACAAGTATATGTGATATAGTAGTCGGTTTTTTAGTTTAGAGATACAACTTTAATATTTAAATGTGATTTAAATATCAAGAATATAAATACGTTCATATTTGGAAGCTCAGAAGTAATGGAAATGGTCAAAGATGTAAAAAGTCAAAGAGTTGATTTTTTACTTTGAAAAGTCAAACTTTGACCGACCTTATATTCAAATGTGATTTGAATTTCGAGAAAATGAATGCGGATTCATGCTTGGGAGGTAAACATTAGTCAACATGGAAAAAAAACATAAGAAGTCAAAAGGTTGACTTTTCGGTCAAAGTTTAACTTTGACCAAATGACTATTTTGTCCTTTGACTAAAGTTAATGGGAAAATCCAAACTTTTGTTGGATAATTCCACTAACAAAATAGTAGACTAGGTGGTTGCTTATAATGGAGACATTAAGCCCACTTAGATAGTAGATTCTAGATGTTGGATTTTTATGAAGTTATTTCATGCAATTTTGCATGGCCTTTTTCTATAAATATGGGCTTGTCATTTTGGATTAAAAACTTTTTGAAATTTTGCAAAATTAGTTTTTAAAAATTGGGCTAAAAAAATCCAAACCCAACCCAAATTTCACTCTACTATTTCCATCTCTTTTTCTCTCTCTCGGGTTCTTCATCCATCAGGTCCGATAACCCGGTTCTGAGTCCAGAGGATAGTAGATCAGCTCTAGTGGTTGTCCGGTTCGTGTTCGAGCGGAGATAGATGAGTTTCGGGAGCTTCAAAGGTAATGTTTCTAAAAAATCCTAATTAACTAATTTATAGTTGTATGTTTAATTTATGCAATTAGAGTAAAATCGATTCTCATTTCCACTGTGCATGCTTATTTTTCCATCACCCTAAATCTCGTAGGGTCCTATGGTTTGTAATTATATTGTACAAATATTTTATTTATGTAATAAAATATGTGATATTTTATTTGCAAATTAGTTGCATAACCACAAACTAATAAACTAAATCCAAGGTTATCTTGTAGCTTAAACATGTATGTAGAGACATACAGGTGAATCATGTTTAAGTGATAACCTACATGGTCTATAGTAGATGGATAAGGCTAGATACCTTATCCTGGTGACACTACGAGTATGACCTGCTTTGTAGATGCTATAATTATTGTAAAGTGCTACAAATGATCTGATCCTGATCATTCATATGGAGAGATGTGAGCGTGGATATTCTATACCAAGGAGTTTGTATAAGACCGGACCACAAAATGACTAGTCTCATTATATAACATCATTCATAATGGAGACTTACATTTCACCCGGATGACTATAGGTAACATGACTTGAATCCTGAGTGAGTTGTGAACTCCTGCCTATGAAGGCGATCCTTTGATTTGTATGGGTGAGAGTGGCCAAATTGCCGACTCAACAAGCCTGCCATTTTAGGGATTCATCTGAATAGGGAACTGGGAACACAACTACACAAGAAAAATTCACTCCTTCCCTAATGTCGGGGCAAGTAGATAAATTGCTCCCTTAATGGCTGATTCCGAGGCTTGAACAATGTTACACCACACTCTCCTTGCCGAGAAGGGTTTTGTCATAGTTGGACTATGATGTATTGTTCATTAGAGGGAATAATTGTACTTAAGGATATAGATGTAATTATAGGGGCAACGGTAATTTAGGCCCAGTTGTACTTATTAGTAATTTGTGAAGGATCATCTACTGTTGACTGGTTATATCCAATGGACACAAAAATATATCCGTAGTGCGAAGAGTACAGCTGTCGATCTTTAGTGGAGTACCTAACAGTTAGCGGATGGTTAATAATTTAGTTAAAGTAGTTTAATTATTTATTCACATACCGTTGGAGCTTCAAACTATAGGTTTATGGTGCAGCTCAATGGGATTTAATGAGAATCAAATTCTAAATCAATTTGAACTGTTCAAATTAATATAGGGAATTGATTATATGTGATATAATTAATTTAATCTAATTATATATGATATAATTACTATAACGTATATAATACATTGTAATATAAAGTTTATTTGAGAGGAAATAAATATTTGTATATGATTCAAATATTAATTATATGAATTTGATTCATATAATTAAATTTAATATAAATAGGATTTATATTAAATACCATTGATGAGAGAATAGAAACTATAGGTTATATTGTATTTGATACAATATAGAAACTATGGGTTATGTGTTATATTTGATATAACATATAGTTTAATATATATTATATGATAAGATAGTTCTCATATAAATATATATATTAAACTTATTTATGAAAATAAATTAATTTTAATTTATTTTAAAAAATCATTTTGGGAGGGACCTTCCCCCTCTTTTCTCTCTAAAACGTGGTAGTGGGGAAGAGAAAAAAAGTTATTCTTGTTTTTCCTGGTGTGGTTTTCACAAGGGATGATACACATAAACGTTCTGAGATTATCCGAATCACTTCCTCTCATCTCTCTAAAAATCCTCTATTCCAAAATAGCAAGAGCCTACAGAACTCCTAGATTCTCACCCAGAGAATACAGTGGTAACATTCGTGGTGGTGTCCTCATTAGCAGTTAGAGGGTTTGAGATTGTTCGTGACAAGATTCGGATAAAGAATCTCGTGAAGAAGAGTTCTTCAAGGGTAAGGTCTCTTAAACCCTTTTTATTTTTTGTAATCTCTGTTTTAAAGCATGCAACATTTATCTTTTAAATGCATAATTTGAATATTTTTTGCTGCAAAATTTATGTTTTGTAAAGTTTGGGTATTTGGTCCGATCCTATGCTTTCGCTCAAGGACCTTCAATGGTTCCTTCACTTTGTTACACGTATATAACATATAGGTACAATGTATATTAAAGTGAATCAGAAACAAAAGTACATACCTGGAACACAGGTGTGAATCCTTTTATACAGTAATATGAGGCATGGTGATCATTTTCTGCTTTCTTTGAATCATATGCCACCTTCTTCATGCGCATGATAGTCTTCATGTTATTCAATGTACGTTTATAAAAGAGAGAAGACCAGTCGTAATGTACAAAAACATCATGGTCATCGACAATCCCAAATATATTAACATCGAGTTGGATTTTCTTGCCTTTTCCAATCATCATCGTTTCAATGAATAGTGCCAATGCAACCTTGACAACATCTTCGTCATTAGTAAAAACTAAACATCTTGAATGAAGTCTCAAAATCTTTGCAAGAACTATCCTTTTCATTTGGATTCTTCGGTCTAGGAATGAGTTCTCACAACCTTTCACCGCTTGTTTCTCTTTCTACTATTTCCATGGTTGGCCACAACCCAGTTAACAAGTTAAAATCATCTTGGGAGAATGTTACCTTCTTTCCTATAATACTGAATGATATAACATCTGGGTTTGCATCCGCTACCTCCCTTAACAGAAAGTGGTGCAAAAGTTGTCTATTAAAAACAAGATCTACACCCAATAGTGGACCAAAGGTCGTTTTCCTATATAGTCTCATTTGTTCTTCTGTCAACTTATTCTTAATCACAAAGGCAGTTTTGTGGACTTGGAAAGAGACTGTAACAGGGAAATATTTCTCAGCAGGGACGATAATCTTTCCAATCTGATAAGTTGTACATTACAACAATCTTTAAACAATCGCATAAAAAAAAAAAATTAAATGATCGCATAACACAAGCTAACTGATCGCATACAGATATCTCAACGATCACGTAACAGTTAGCTAAACGATCACATAACAGATAGCTAAATGATCGCACGATAAAAACCTAAATGATCACACAATCAATATCTAAATGACCGTTTAGTATTCTCTATCTGATCGCTTAGTATTCTCTTGACGATCGATTACGACGAATACATGATTAAACCTTAAAAGATAGTCAAACCTTGAATATCAACATGCATTCTTCAAAGGGAAGAGTCTCATACCTTTTAGATCACTACGATGGTGGCAAGTGCATAGAGACGACTAGCAAGAAACTTACGAGGAGTGTTCGGCTGAAGTTCGGAGAGAAAACGGGAGCAAATTTGAGAGGACATTCTTTGAAGAGAAATTCTTTGAGAAGGAAATGAAGGGACATATTGTTGTAAAGTATTCGTAGAGGCGCGGATACCAAACAGTCTGAAGGATTTTTAAAATTGGGGGTAATTTTGGTATTTCGCATGAGAAAAAGGTCATTGGTAGAAAAGTTTTTTTATTTTTTGTTCATTTTGTGAATTTTTTCCATTACATATGTGACCTTTTGCTGGATTTGACAATTTTGTGTGATTTATGTAAATATTAAGGTGGGTTCAAGGAATTTAGGGCTAAATTGTGATGCTTAAATGTTTTATTACTAATTTAAATAAAAGCTCAACCAGCAACTATTATAACACAATTGTCAAGTCACATATATTCAACACAAAAGTTCAAATAATATCTTTTAATTTGTTAGTGCTTTACAAACTACTACAGAAATTGGATTACATGACGTTTTTCCAATGTCAAGTAGAATGTATACTTGACACTAATAAAAGCGTCGTCTATTTGACTGTCAAGTATAATGTCATAACTTGATACTGTAAAAACGTCAAGAGGAATAATTCTTGACACAATTTCCGTGTCAAGAAATATAATACACTTGACACTAATGACATATCAAGTGTATTAATTCTTGACACTTATTATTGTGATTACTCTTGACATTTTCTATTTGTCAAATATATTTTTATCTTGACACGAAATAATGGTCACGTAATCTAATTCTTGACACATTTCCAATGTCATCTATGCTTTTTTTTTTTTTTCAAATTAAACATTCAAATTTAATTTCCATTTCTCATTTCTTGCATTACATTTGTTCTAATAAGACAATTCCATCAACTAAACAGTTGCAAATATATTTCAGGTCTACATATCAGCCCAATACATCCAACATAACAATTGAGAATAATAAAATAAACAATTCCATTCTTCTATTACTCATGTCTACATGAACGGTTCCAAAATTTACAAGACAAATCGTACAACAGTACGATAATTCCAAAATTTTACATTACTCTATCAACCCACCCTAATATATGATAATTCCACAATTGTAAGACCAATCTATATGTGCTATGTATTCCAACAAGACTAAAATTCTATCCTCCACCACACATTTCTTTGAAGTATATAACCTATAATGGCTTAACAAAACATTTACACAAAAAAAGTTTTGGACATTCCCATGTAGCCACATACACAATTTATAGGAAGTCCATCAGATATAGCGACCTAAATATTCAGTCCATTCCACGCGTACTTCATCCAATTCAAGTTGCGAGTACGAGCTCCTCGTATCAATCTATAAAACATAGAAAGTGAGATATACATATTTATTTACTATTTACACTATCTATAATGTTACAATATATATAAGTAGTTTAAAGACATATCGCATCTATTATAATATTCTTCTCTTTAGTCACGATTTCTCGCATATATCTCATAATGTAATACCCACATTCGACAGTTCCCACCTGTAAAGAACACTACAATGCAAAGCCAATAATTAATACACATATCATACAGATGCATTAAATAAACATCATTCTATTAATTTTTTCAATGCCCTTGTACTTACATTTAATGTTTTCCAGAATGTTGTTTTTCGAGTCATTTGCAAATTTTTTTTAGACTGGAAAATGGTCATTGCCTACATTCGTCAAAGAGTATAGTAATATTCAGAACGAAATAAACTTCACACCGAAAAAAAAAAAAAACTCAAGCAAAGTTAGCTTACATATTTGTTATGTATTTGATATCTTCTCGTGAACTTATTCTCAATGAGTCAAAATAATACACCACGTCATCATACGTATTGATAACAATTAACGACCAATGATCACTAAATAAAATACACAACTAATTAGTATGGAACATGAAGGTAGCTCATTACAATAAGGTAGAACAGAGTACAAAAAGCTTTCAAGTACAATAATCCCAACACAATTCTACATTGGAACAAAACAGGAAAAGGTAGAACATGAGTATATGATTCTAAACATAAGTATAACTAATTATACTTACCCGAGATTATAAGGAGCAATAACTAATTGACCGTATTCAGAAGCCATTAATCTACAACAAAGGTTCCGAGCTCTAACTTCTCGAGTATTTTGGCCGCGGATATAAGAGATGGATCTACAAAAATATACTTCGACCCTTTATTTGAATCAACAATGAATGAGTGTAGGTACCTACAATAATAGATCGAACACATTAACTTACTACTAATTAATAAAGTAATAATATATCATAAACAAATAACATTTACTTACGTGATATAAGCCACCATTGATAAAGTCTTCACTTTTTGTATGCTACAAAACTCGATCACATCTTCTCGCAGAACATAACTCTTTCGGCTAAAACCAAAGAGCTCAACAGGTAGTTGGAAGGAAATACTAGTCCCATCAACCATTACCTTTTCAACGTACCTAAGAATAGACTTCAAGGATATCGATAAATTGGATGGTGCACTAGTAACTTCATTCTCTTTCGGCATCGTCTTTGAAATTTTTTTCTAGCACAATGAAGATAGAACATGAGTAAAATGTTCATTCCTAAATAAGATAGAAGAACATGTGATTTATACAATTCATCTCCAAGATCGGTGGTACACTAATAGCAATCACTTCCTCATCCTTTCCCGCATTCTCTGAAACTTTCTTCTAAAACCACCGAGTTATAATTTTATAGGTAACTAATAGTAAATTTACCTCATAATACAATTCACCTTCAAGATCGGTTGTACAGTAATAGCTTCCATCTCGTTCACCTTCTTCTCTTCCTCATGTGTGGTTAATGTATTAACAACTTCCTTCTCCTACGATATAAATATAACAGTACAAATTAAACAAGTTAAAAATTATCATAACTAATAGTTGTAACCTTAATGCATCTTCTTCACCTTCTTCCCTTCCTTAATCTTTCAGATTTTATTCTTAGAACGACTACCATGCTCAAATCTTAGGCTGTTTTGAATTTGATCTTCCAACTCCTTAATGCACTTACGAAGTACTTCATTTTCATCAAACTAAAAAAAAGAAACATCATCCGTAAGTGCATCCCCAAACTGCATCATCTAATCTAATCACAAACTGCATCCTCAAACAAAAAAAAAAGAAAAAGAAAAAGAAAAAGAAACATACACATAACAAATATATACACAATTCAATTAAAAAAAATATACATATAACAAAAATGCAAACTAAAGTTCTAAACTCAGTTTTTCAATTTAAAAAAAATATATTAAAAAAATACTTAGCGAACGATCCCAACGGCACCACGGCCGACAATCCACCGGACGACACCATCGGCACCAAACGACACTACCGGCAGTGGACCTCAGCGGCAGCAGACGAGACCACCAGACGACACCACCGACAGTGACGACACCACCGGCAGCGGACGACTACGAACGGCAACACTGACGGACTTGAGAAATGCAGGCAGCGGCGACTAGGAGAAATGCGGACGGCCAAGGGTTTGGGGAAGGAGAGAAATGGAGAAAATGAAATTATAAATTTAGGGCTTTTCATTAAAGTAAGAAAAAAATATTATTAGGTAATTTTTTTAATATTTTACTTGACACTAAAAAAAATGTCAAGTAAGACCTTATATTACTTGACACGAAAATAGTGTCAAGTAAAGATTCGCGTGAAAATATCTGAAATATTCCGTCAATCTCCACTTTTTTAACCCTTTTACTTGACATTTTTTTTACCATAATCATATTACTTGACATTTTTTCTACAGAAACATCAAGTAATTAAAAACTATAAGGGTCAAATAATATAGATTTTGTAGTAGTGATAATTTTGTTAGAAATGTGAGAGGCCATTTAAACCTAATTTGCATTTGAAGACTAAAATGATTATTTTAAAAATTCAATAAGAAAATACACATAATACTAAAAATTATTGGACTAAGAAGTTAATTTTTCCTTTTATGTTCTAATATTTAAATAATTGGGTAAGGAGTACGAAGTATGTGTCCCATTTTAAAATAATAATGCCATCTAGTATACTCCATGTACGTACTCCATGGTTCTATAACACTCTTGATATATGATGAGACAATGAAATGTCAATCAAAATATAATCTTTTTTATTTTAATTTGAGAAGAAAACCAAATTGCTTCTGTAGGATGTGTCCAATCCAAAGCTGCATCTTACAGATGCCACATATAATATTTATGAAGTTAAAATAATAGACAATAATTGTGAAATTACTATTCAGTTTTGTTTTCTTCCTCCTTTAATTTAATAAACTTAAACATTACTAAAACAAAAAATAACAATTATGAATCTCCAACTTCATTTATCATTGAACAGAACTTAAAAAAAAAAAAAAAAAAAAACCGACATATTTTGGATAAAAGTGAAAATTTAGAAGGTACTTTAAGTTGTTGGAGATGTTTCATTTCATTGTATGATTAGGTAGAGGACAATTTAATCTAACTTCCAAACTATGATTCCATGCAATGTTTAATATAGAAGAATTACAAGATATAATTTTAAATGATTAAAAGCATGTTTCAAAGTGATTTTGAAAATATTAAAAGTGATTTTAACTATTTTAGAATCATTCCTACGCATGTCAAAAATTTATTCTCCTAATTTTTTAAAAAAGAAAATTCAACACCATCTACAATTCAAGCTCTCATAAATAGTGGAGATATTCAAATCTAATATGTTTTTAAGGATGGAACTATAGTGAGATTAGTAATAATTAAAGTAAATTAATTCAAGATTAGAACTATGATAATGGATAAATGAGTGATTAAAGAAAAAAAATATATAAAAATATAGCTGGTGGATAATGAAGGGGGCAGTTAATGGGGTTGACCGTTATGTTGCCAAATATCAACAAAAAGAGTTGGTAGATGGTTAAAACATGTCCTACAAATATCAAACATGAAATTAAAGTCTTAATGTGTGGGTGTGACATAGAGATGCGACAGTAACAGCTCATTTCATATGATATATAATGAAAAAGGACGGTATGATTTGATTGCGAAAAGGCCTCTAACTCTTAAGGCCACAACCCCCAATCCCAATAATATAAATTACCACCCATTCAATTATTTTGTCGTAGATAAAAAAGTGAATATTTATTTAGTTAAATAAGGCCAACTCTGAATTGCCATAAAATCATAAATTTGTTTAGTTTAGAGATCAATCTATACAGCCGATCATAAATCCATAAAATCGTAATGCCTAAGTATGGAAACCGACCTATAGGGACTACTATATATAAGTTTGTGAAGGTTAGGGTAAAAACTACGGTCAAGTATTTTACTTTTGCACATGCTTGGGTAACTAGTGAAATAGGTCCTACAATTCATAGCTTGATTAATGAACCGAGAAGTTAATGAGCAAATGACAATTACAAAACCTATTTCTATATAATTGATAGTGCTCATGACATTTGAGATATGTCGAAATACACCAAAAATTCTATAAATCATTACTAACTTGATTGTCGGAGTGTCGGTAGCCAAGCAACTACATCGATATGAGTGTTTCTTCTATTGTGTATATTGATTGTTCAATTTCTCTTGAAAATTACAAATTCACAATTGGTACTATATTTCGATATCAACATATTCATTTCTCATATACTCCCATGTCTAATCAACTAGGAAATTTTTACTTCCCATCATATACACACACACCAGGATCAAAACATTCCACGTCATCCCATTACATCCCGTGGATCTAGCTCATGTATTTAATAATAAGATCATGAAATGTCTATCAAACTATCCAAGTCTATAATTTAAATGGTAAGTTTGGTCGAGAATTTAAGATTGTGTCTATTATTTAGTTAGAGTGTACGAAATAATTCCCTAAAATAATTGAAATTAAGGTTGCGTCGGTTTGGTTATGTATTTTAGGAGAATTTTGACTTCATTTTGTCCACTTTTAACTTTGAATCTAATAGACTTATATCAATAATTAACTTTGGATTTGTTTAATTTGGCTTTCTAAATGTATCTATAAACATATTTTTTTTATTTATAAACACTTATTTAAATACTTAAAAAATCATTCAAAATGTACCTTTTAAAACAAATTGAATTGATAGACAAAGTGAGCATAATTCAACTGTAAATATTACCATGTACTATCTTACTTGAAGTTATGAATTCAAATTCCTTACATCTTGTTGCACACACATTTAAACAAAAGAGATTAATGATACACATTTATTAGAGACAAAATTGATAGTTGAAATATCTATTAAAATCTCTCTAAAATATAAAGACTAAATATACATAACTGTTTTTAAGTGAAAAAAAACTCATCAACAACACGATCAACTTGGGTATGTATAGCTTTAAGGTCTAGAGATCAAACTCGTAGTTTGATAAAATTTACACAATTTGAATTTAATTAAATTATAGTTATTTTTTAATATGGGTTTCACCTTAACTTTTATTGGTTCAATCCTATTTGTTATCATATTATTTATGGTGAAAATCACATGTTTTTGGCTTTTAAATTATACTTAGTTTGTGAAAAGAAAAATTATTAAATTTATTAACCGTGATTCAAATGATTAAGATTTATATTCAGCCTAATATTTTAGAAATTTTAATTTTATGCAATTTTATGTCATTAAGAACTAAAAATATATATATAGATCAATCAGTTGCTAGATTCCATTAAAATTAGTAGTATAATGGTAAAGTGGACGTGACTTGTATTATTGTCATTGTAGATGATCTTAAATTATTAAAACATACCAGCAATATCTATCTTTTGATTTATTTTTCAAAACAAAACTTCAATTTTCACTATTTTATTGACTATCTAGACACGTTTTAGCATTATTTTAAATATGAATCAAATTATTTATAAATATAACAAAATTTTATTTCATTATCTATTAGTGATAAATATTGATAGATGTTTATAGTGTTTATCAATGTCTAGACAGTGACATTTTGTTGAATTTAGAAATATTTTTAATAATTTTATTATTTAAAATAATTATTTTTATATACAAGTAATGATATCTCTAAAACTGTTATTTCTTTACTTAAGTATACATTCATATTTTAATAAATAACAAACACGGATGGCATCATTATTTATTTATTTATTCGACCAATGTTTATATTGAGTTCCAAACATATTAAACTCAAAAGATTAGAAGTACACGTTTTTATGCTATGTTATTAATTTTAATCTCTTTTTCATAAAATATATATATTGAAACACACACAAAACGAAACAAAAAAGAAAAAAGAAAAAAGAAAAAACTCACAGAACATCCCTGTATAATTTATTGTCTTAACTCTCATCCTCACTCATTTATTCATTAATATTTCTATCTTTTGTACAGCGAATTAAAAGTTTTCAAGTTAAATGGTAGTAAATATGTACAAATATTGACTTTTTTACCAATAATAAACTCAAAATTAATTAATGACATAACGGTATAACGGTAATTCATGTATACTACAAAATTCATGAAATCTTTCGATTTTTTTAATGTAAAATTGTCAACACATCAATTATCAATTTTTGAATAATCATCGATTATTAATTGATTTAACTCCAACTTAACACTGAAGTAACTTAAATATAATTCACATCATCAATTTTTGTACCCATAGTATCACACCAAAAATGCACATGAATTATATTACAAATGATATGTCATTTATAATCGTTACCTGTTAGGATACATTTGTAATTAGCTACATTGTCATGTTTTTGTTTCTATTAGGTTGTACAACTTATATTCCTCATGCTTATTCCTTCGTAATAAAGTGTGTGCAAGTTATTTAATCTCAAACTTCCATATATGTTAAATTATAATCCATCTCTCTAATGATTTATATATTAGAAACTTTTAAATTTTAAAAACCAAATAAATAAAACCTAAAATTCCAGACCAAGTTTAATAGGCATTTAGTTTTTTATTTTTTTTTTTGAAAATTAAATATATTTTCTCTAAATTTATTACAATCATTTTCATTTATCATAAATAAAAAAAATTTAAAATTTAAGCTGAATTCTAAGAAAAAAAATTTTTTAAAAATTATTATTACTTGTGTAAAAATATATGGATAGAAAGTAAATTATAAAGCAGAAAAATTAGACGTGAGATTAGTGTTTATAAACTAAATTTTTTTAGACAGTTGCAAATATAGACATTAGATCCAAAGTATTAGCAGACTTAACATGATGTAAAAAAAAATTGTAGATATGGTCAAATTTAAGTAGTATATCATTGATAGACCATATTATTAATAGGAGTCTATCAGTGATAGACCATATCACTGGTAAGAGTCTATCAACGATAGAAGTTATCGCTGATAGACTTGTCTATATTTGCAATTTTTTTAAAATGATGTTATACACTTGATTATTATTCATAAAAATACTACAAATTGCAATTATCCTGGTTTTTTTAAAAACTAAAATGAAAAATCAAATGTTTACCAAGTCAGCTATAATAATTAAACTTGTATTCTCCTCATCATCCTTAACGAGGAGGCCGGACTATAATTTTTTTTTTTTTTGTCTTTGTGTCAGTTTGCATATAAAAAAAATTAGACTTGTAATTTAATAATAATAATATTACGAAATCGACAATTAAATAACACAAAAAGGAACACAGAGATAGAGAAGATCGACACGTAGATATACGTGGTTCACTAACGGTGTGTTAGCTACGTCCACAGGCAGAGGGAAAACAATATTATTAAGGAGAATGTTTTCAGAAAATTACATCACAATAGCGCCTTTAGGGTTAGAGAGTTTATATAGTGCACTACTCTAAACCTTATGGTCATAATCATAAATAACTACAAATAAATAAATATGCTAGCGAGACCCCGTAGTTGGTTGTTCGAAGTGCTAACAAACAAATTCAAGGCATTCCAACAAATAATAATAAAAATAATAGCAATTTTAAAGGTTATTTTCAAATATAGAAAAATGAACTATCTTATTTATAAATATAATAAAATATCACTATTTATTAGATGGTGATATTTTATTATATTTATAAATATTTTCAATATTTTTTTATATTTAGAACAATTACCTCAATTTTAAATAAGTATAATGATTAGTGGTAAATTATACATCACATTTTTCTTACCTAGTAAAAAAAAAAAATACCTATCACATAGTATATTTTTATTGGTGTAGACTGTAGTATGAGCTGCACAAAAAAAAAGGAAATAGCGATGAGAATAGAGGGAATTGGGAAATGGGAAAAAAAAAAAAGAACACCTGGGGAGGGAGCGTAATGAGCAGTAGTAGAGAAGGATTGTATGAATAAATAGTACATGGGGAAGATGCGAGAGGAGCTGCACACGCACTGCAGTCTGCACAGTACAATACACAGACTTACACAGTGAATGAAATATGAATCATCCGTTTTTATATATTTAAAATAAGAAAGGAAAAGAGAAGAATGGAGTATGGAGTGTTAGTCTCAGTCTGTGAGCATTTTCCCAAGCTGCAGCTGGCCGTGTGTGTTGGGGTTGGTCTTGTCTTATCTCGAGAACCCTAATGGCACTGCCAGGCCCCGTTTACACCGCGGGGGTCTCGGGGGGATGACGACTGTCAGTTTCAGTTCAGTTTTTCACTTTTAAGCCCCCACACCCCATTCCCTTTTAATTACCTTTGTTTCTCTTCTTCCATCTCCTCATCTTCCCCCAACCACTTATTCTTCTTCACTATATATATATATATATTTAAAAAAAAAACCCTTTCCCTAATCTAAGGGACATAATGTCACTAATGAGAATACTATAATATAAATAATAAATATATTAACTTTGTTTAAAAAGTATAAATTCTTTATTTATTAATTTTATTGAGAGTTGTCCAATATAAAACCTAAAATCCACAAGCAAACATAAGCCCATTGATTACTCGAAAAGGGCATAGGGGAGCACTTATCCCAATAGGAAAATGTCGGTGACTCGAGGTTTGGGTTGACTATGTTGGACTTAGGAAACATGCAACGGAAGAAAAGCATGATCATTAAACATTCCAATTCATTAATTTTAGCTTTAAATTCAGCATGCTCATGAACTAAAAAGAGAGTTTTAACACTACCTTTGAAGTATCTCTTTAATCACAAATTTCAGCTGCAATCCTTTTTTTTTTTTTTTTTTTTATGTAAACCACCACAAAATCTTCCTTACTATTCTCTTATGCCTTAGATTGAGTTGTATGACTCAAAATAAGTTTGAATTAGGAAAATGAAGGGCAAAGGTTTTATGGTTTTCAGCAAATGAAGACTTTCTTCAAATAGATTTTTCAACAAAAATCTCTTTAATGCATGTCTGATTTTCGCTCCAATTTGGTTTATTTATTGCATGATTTTCATGTAAATGGAAATCCTGCATGAATTACACCTCCTACTTGATGGAATTAGGTGGGTTTTGATGACTAAGATGCTTAGGAACTCTTAGTGAAAATATCCCACATTGTGGGTTTTCCAAATTCTAAATTTCTTTATTTTTGAAATTTTGAAAAAAATTTCAAAAATTATAATTCAATTTCAGGTTTTATTTTAACAATAAAAACTGAAATTATATTCATTTTACAAAAATTAATTCGAAATTATTTTTTTTAATAAGATTAATAATTAATAATTAATTAAATAATTTAGTTGATTCAATTAATTTAATATCAAGTATTAAATTAATTTAACACCAATTCCACCTCCATCAATCATTATTCATGATTTTAATATTTAAATCATATTCAAATATTAATTGATTCTCCAATTTCGTTTAATCTCAAAATTAAATGCATAATTATATGACATATAATTACTAATTCTCTTAATTCTAATTCAAACGATTCAAATCAACTTTTCACACTACTCTAAGTCTAATTCGTTTGCGAGCTAGGGGACCTAGTGAACCTACAGATCATGGGCTATAACGATATGAGATTAATTGACTAAACTTTTTACATCAAATTAATCCTCATTCGTTAACTACTGGGTCACTCCACTAAAGCCAAGAGTTATTTGTAATAACGGTTGGGTCAAAAGGCTATTTTACCCCTGAGATTTCCTCTTGTTCCTTAAGTCCTACTGATCATCTAATGAACAATTAATTTGTGATCTGATAATCAAACCGAGTCCTCTCGGACCAATGAGAGGGTGGGGTCCCTTCTTCAAGACCCGTAGTCAGTACTTAAGGGAGCAATCTCTCTACTATCTCTGAAAGTGGGTAGGAGTGAATTCCATCTTGTACCCTATGTTCCCAGCTATCTACCCGATCTTATCCTTGAAATGGGAGGCTTATTGAGTCGGTGTTGTTAAGCCAACTCTCACTTATGCAAATTTAAGGATAATCCTGAATAAATATGAGTTCATATTTAGCTCAGGATTAAGGTTAAGTTACATAGGTCATCATTTTGAAATATTCAGTCTTAAACAGTAAACAACATTATAAAGTAAGAGTGAATTATTTCTTTATTCGATCTTTCATAAACTCATTGTATAGGATGTCCCCACTCCTCATGTCACTACATGTACGAATCATGATCACTTCATCTGTAGCACTTTATAACTCATTGTAACAACTACAGAGTGAGCCGCATCCGATAGTGTTACCAAAATAAGGCACCCAACCTTATTCATATACTATAGATAATTTAGACTATTTACTTGAACATGATCTACTTTTATGTCTCCACATAAAGTTTAAGTACTCATGTAATTGTCATGGATCTTTTAATTTATTGGATTTATTTATAAAACGAAATAAACAATTCATATATTCAATACAACTTTATTGAATCAAACTTCAATAAAAAACCACGAGTTTAAGGACACAAAACCCAATAGACTAGTCAAACCAATAAAACATATTTCAATCGAGAAATAACTGAGTTGGGTCTGAAATGGCACCCTGCAACCTCAAGCACTAAAAATGTCCCTGACACTATTACCTTCACATGTAACTGTAGACATATGTCAAATGACTAACTTGTAAATAGTTCAATTCGAACATCCCAAATGAGAGAGTAAGTAATCTCCAAATGAGAGACATGACTTTACTTTTTTGTGTTTTTATAGCCGAATTAGTCACTTCTTATACTAACTTGAGCATTTGGTGCCAACAAAATTTAAATAATTTCTTTGAGTTTTTTGTGTTTATAGATTTTTTCATAAATATATTGATGTTGATATTTTATTAATATTTTTGTAAAATTTAGATATCGATATTTTAAACCTTGGACATAATTTAAAGAGCATTGCATGTCTCATATTTTTTCTGGAAACAGAACATACAATGACACAATCGACAAATACACAACCAACTACTCTCACAACTTTTCATCCAAAATGAAGGGAGAAACATATTTGGAAAAATATATATGTTTTCAGATTAAAGTATAACCGTGAAAAGACGTAAAAGTTGAAACATAGTTGGTAGTTATCTTATATGAGTGTTTTTTTTCCTTTAAATGTCGCAAAGAGATATCAAGGAAATTTTTTTTAGTACAAGAATTGCAAGGTGTAGGATTAAATCTCACCTCTTAGATCAAAGCGTGTGTCACTGGGTCAAACTCACTCTAACAGATATTAAGAAAATTGTACATCTTTAAATAATATTTTGTATGTTCAACCTTTTTAAAAATTCACAAATCTACTATATATAAAATAAATAATTTAGGATCTTATTATTCATAAAATTAAATTTTTAATATAAATAATCAAATAACTTTTAAAAATCTTAAATATGCCAATAAGTGATCAAACATAACATTAAAAGTTGACATACTTATCGATGTAGAAACTGGGGGTGAACCATTGTACTTGATGATTAATTTTGGTTAAGCAGCAGAGAAAACACACAAAAAGTAAAGAGAGTAATTGAGTTGAGAATTGAATGGATGGAAAAATTGAGTATGTCAAAATGTTCGTATGATTTTAATTGCTGTTTCAGAGCATTTAGTCGGCGATCAGGGAGCCGCCGCCGCCGGAGGAAAGTATGCTCACGTGGCCCTTAAGAAATTATTTCAAAATCTTGGTGATGCAAAGTATCGCCATGTTATTGCTACATTTATACATAGGCCAAAAAATATATCATATAATTATGATTTGACTCGTGTGGTTAATTCATTCTAATTAATTAGGATGTTTAAGTTTCTCCAAACGGATTCAAGAAAGAAAGAAATTAATTCTAAACATATAACTTTGATTTTTAATTGTTTTCAATTCGAAATACATTGAGTGCATTTTAGTGCATATAATTGAGTTGCAAAACTTGTATGTAGAATTATAGAATTGAGTTGGAAAAACTTGTATGTAGAATTAATAAATTTGTGTTTGGAATGTAGATTAGAGTTGAGTTGAATTATAAAAATTATATTTGAGGTGTAGAGTTGAGTTTATTACTTTTAATTGTTGTGATTTTTTTCTTGATTTTAGAGTTTTCCAATTAAATTCTTGTCTTTGTTTTTTTTCATTTTTTATGCTTATTTTTACCGTGTAAATGAGAAGTTTTTCTATTGGAAAAAAAAGGAAAAAAAAAATCAAACTCAATAATAAAATGGCCAAACCAAATACATCATACTCAAAAGAAACATCTAACATGACAAACATGTTAGTTGTAAAAAGGATGAAAGTTCTCATTTTTGTACATATATTTTGTAACATTTCATATCTTCATGTCCTTTGGATGCAAAGTTCCCAAACCCCATGTTTTGTTGTTGTTGGCTTTTATTTTTAAAGTAAGATGCCTTTTCTCTTTTAGGTTTATACAAGATAAATACTTTCCGGGCAAAATTTACATTAAAGAGAGAGCAATATGAAGAAAAAAAAATATGAGTGATGGTAATGATGGAAATGACATTTCAAAGTACCATGCTTATTCCTTATATCATTACAAGTCTCCCATTGTTTGCAGTTTTGATGAATTAGTATGTAATATAATGTAATTCAAAATCTACATTTGGTTGAATATTTTGGGCTGATTTGTAATACCAAACTCATTCCATTTTCATAGTTTTCAACTCAATCTTCTTTCCCACTGTTTTCACGCTTCAACCCTCGATTCCTCACTCATTTCAATACTCTTATGATTCTCAGTAATCCTAATTACATTTCAGCCTTCCAAACAATTTCTTAGAGCTCTGGTATTCAGTCTTTAAATTATGGGACTTTCATTTAGTGAGATATTGAATTATAAGTATATAACTAAGTTGATCATAACTCATGACTTAAGTTTTGAATTACTTGTTAGTTTAAAATGGTATCGGAGTTGTGTCTGAGCCCGAATACCATTATTTGCTCCACCAATCAATATTCATTTCTATTTATTGAGCATTTTACAAATTTTTAAACCCATAAGTGAGAAAAAGTGTTCTAACATTGATATAATTGAATTTATCTTATCTTGTTAGCTTAAGCTTTTTAACATGGTATCAAACTTGAAATTCCATTTCCTATTTAGGTATTGATTTTCACTTGTTAGGTCTTATATAAACTTTCAAGCTACGATTTAATTTGCTGGTCAAAATTCAACAGAAGCAATTGTAAATCTCGAATCGTTCAACTAATATTGAATCATTAATCATCTTTCTTTCCTTGTTACTCGGATCTCGTCCGCGTTGGATGAAGTTGCGATCCCTTATGAGCTTAATATTCAACCTACTTCTCTTGGTCTAGTTTCGTCTCTAAGCTGACATGGGGAAAAGATCCTTGCACTAATATGGTGTTGAGCCTATCATGCTTTGATACCTAAGCTAGTACATATGATGGATAGTCTAGGCCCCGTTTGATAACCATTTGATTTTTTATTTTTGTATTTGAAAATTAAGCCTATGGACATTGCTTTCACCTCCAAATTTCTTTCTTTATAATCTACTTTTTTCCAACAATTAAAAAAACCAAGCTAAAATTTGAAAACTAAAAAAACTAACTTTTAAAAACTTGTTTTTCTTTTTTTCTTTTTTTGAATTTGGCTAAGAATTCAACCATTGTACTTAAGAAAGATGCAAATTATTGTAAGAAATTGAGAGGAAATAAGCTTAATTTTCAAAAACCGAAAACAAAATACAAAATAGTTACCAAATAGAGCATTTGTTAAGCACACAAGAAGTAAAGTCAGGGCTCTCATTTGGAGATTATCTCTCTCTCCTATTTTGAGTCGTCGAGTAAACCTCTAAACTTGTTTTACTAGCTAATTATGTTTAAGTCCTCTTAGTTATGTAATTAAGCTTTTATAAGCATGTAGTTATAATGTTTGTATTATGTGAAGCATGTGGGAAGCTCAATGTATGTGTATGTATGATTTAATGAGGGAAAAAATTCTAAGTATTAAGAAGTCATGCTCTTGAGTACTTAGAGGACAGAAAAATATGTTAAGTGTGGAATTTCAAGCTCTCGAGTGAAGTAGAGAGCAAATAACACTTAGAGGAAAGTAGAAGATTTTATGCGTTGGAGCTATGACACGCTATGTGGTCAGTTTTGTTGAATTATGCGGCCAGAAGTCCAAACAGGGAACATTATGACTAAGTATAACTATGTGGTATGTGGAAGGTCATGGAAGAGGTAAGATCACTCTTGAGTGAGGAGGAAGGGCCAAGGTTAGTATAGGAAAAGTATGCGACCAACCTCATATGTAAATAGTAAGGGCTAAATTGGCAAACGAGGTGGTTGTGGACCGATGCATTGAAGGTGTCCTTCAGAAGGTGTGACATTGAGTAGGAATATGCGATGACCAGGAAAAAGCTTAAGTGGCCATAAGTCATGAGACAGAGTTAAACTGGAGAGTTTGGGTTAACTAATTAATAAATGGGCTACATGGCAACCTTAGAAACGTTGGATTGAGGATTAACATGCCAGGTGACATTTAATTAAGATAAGCCTACATGAAAGTCCAAGTATAAATAGGCCTTGCGAAGAAGAGAATTGTTTTGCCAAATATTTTCCTACACTTAGAGGAAGTGTTATTGCCATCTGAAAGCTTGGAAGGAAATAAAGAAATTCTTGACAAGCTCAAGAGATTAAGGGGATTTTCGACCTATTCAGAAGAACATAATGCTCAAATTCTAAGGTAAGAGAGTTAAAATGTTTAAGGGCAAATTCACTAAAAGGAATCTAGTTAGTTAAAGGCTGGAACTAGAGTTATGGAATCTGGAAGATTAAATTTGAAATGATATTATGGATGAATAAGCAGGAAGTTACGTCTGAAGAATAAGCAAGTAACTGACCAGCTGATGATATGCATTGATGCATGTGAACATTGACACAGTATTCATAATCGAGACGCATGGGTACGTCGTGAAGGGATAGGATCCCGCAGCGGAAGTGTCTCACGTGAGATCATCTTGCATCCTGCAATTTGATTTTACATTAAACAAAATCGTTATACTAAACATAATAAATAAACATGTAAATTAGCATGCTTCTAAGGAAAAGGGTTAGAACGATTCTTACCTTTGTAGATTTCCTAGTGCCATGAACAAACCACTCCAAGGTTCTAACGAACGGATCTCCAAATGGTCTCGATCACGAACAACTCCTTGAGCGATCTTGAACACTACCACGAAATAAACCTCGTTATTCTCTTGGATTCCAGTAGAGGGATAGGTGGTATCCAATTATTGGGAGAGGGGGGAAAAATAGGGTTTTTGGAGAATTAAGAGGATTTATGGCTTAGAGAAAATTCTGCATAATAATACTAGAGAATTGTATATTTTCAAAGTTTCTCTACAATCAAAGTCGTGTAGGAATGTGTACTTGTAAAGGGTCATAGGAAGGTCTTTATATAGGGAAGGGTTAATGATCTTTCCTAATATATATATTTTTTTCTAATATATAATTTCCTTTTCTGTAAATTTAAAATTTTCTTTTCTATAATTAATTAAATAACAATTATTTAATTAATTAGTTCATTTAATTAAATAACATTTATAAATTAGCCCAGTTAAATAACACTTATTTAATTTTAATTTACACAATAATTAAATAACTATTTATACATTAATCTTAATTTAATGTATATATTTAATTATCATATACATCACATATATATATTCAATACCTCTCTATAATTAATCCTTTATGAATCTAATTCATTTGAAATAATTACTTTCCAATTTAATTATAGATCATATCCATAATTAATTATATATGAATCACATTAATATATAGTTTCTTCAAATCAATTTGAACAATTCAAGTTATCCCTTTTAAATATCCTCTAGTGAGCTGACGAGGGGACCTGGTGGACCTGTAGATCAGAAGCTCCAACGATATGAAATTAATTGGTCAAACTCTTTAACCAAGTTAATCAATATTCGTTAACTATGGGTACACTCCACTAAAGACTCATAGTCTGTCTCTTATACACATCTAGATGTGTATAAGAGACAGCTCCAACGATATGAAATTAATTGGTCAAACTCTTTAACCAAGTTAATCAATATTCGTTAACTATGGGTACACTCCACTAAAGACCCATAACTGCACTCTTCTCATTACAGATATATTTCTGTATCCACGGATATAGACCAAAATAGTGAGTTAATCTGTCACCAGTGTCTGTAACTCCAACTGGGTCAAATTACCGTTTAACTCTTGGGTTACCTCTGGCTCCTTAAGTATTAGTGTTCCTCTAATGAACAACCTGTTTATGGTTCAATCAATAAACAGAAACTCCTCTCGAACCAATGGGAGGGTAGGATAGGACCATTTGTTCAAGTCCTGAAGACATCACTTAAGGGAACACTCATCTACCTACCCTCAAGGAGGGAAAGGGTGAATTTCATCTTGTATAATTATGTTCCCAGCTTCCCACTCTATCTCTTCCCCAAAATGGTAGGCTTATTGGGTCCGCGACCTGGTCACCTTCACCCATGCACATCAAAGGACAATCCTGAAGGAACTATGATGCTCCGTAGCAGAAGCGAGGATCAGCCCAATTTTTAACCTTTTCACAGAATCAAAAATTTTATAGAACCAAAAGAAATATGCATTACTTGAAAAAAATACAAAATGCATTAAGAGGAAAAAGGAACAAGAATTCATACCCTTGAAGATCACAACAATTTATTCATGAATTCTTCCAGTCACAATCCAACGACTGAAAATCCAAGGAGTACCACAATAAGTGAGATCTTTGTATTCTTTTTTGGGATGAGAATCTATCAGGAGTGTGTGGACTCTAAGATTTGGGAAAAGGGAGAGAGTTTGAGAGCGAGAGAATTCTTTTTTTTTTTTTTCTTCCTCTTAGGAAAAAAAATCAAAAGAATTTTCACACTGTTCTTCTTTATGAAGAAGAATATGGAACAACCCAAAAAACTTCAACGTGAAAAAACCACTTCCCCATTTCATTGATTGAGAGAATTAAGGAATGAGAGTCGTAACTCCCTCCCTTTAATTTTGAAATTTAAATAAAAATAAATAAATATATATANTATATATATATATATATATATATATATATAACTTATTATATGTATATATAATTATACGTTATATCAAATATAGCATATAACCTATAGTTTTTAATTCCCTCATTAATTTGTGGTATTTAATATAAATCACGTTTATACTAAATTTAAATATATGAGTCCAATCCATATAATTAATATTTGAATTATATTCAAATATTTGTTTACTTTTAAATAAACTTTATATTATAATGTATCAAATACATTATATTAATTATATCACATATATAATTAATTTAATTATATCGCATATAATTAATTCCCTCAATTAATTTGAACAATTAAAACTAATCCAAAATTAGTTCTCAATAATCCCAGTTGAGCTATAGAAGAAACCTTGTAGACCTATAGATTGAAGCTTCCATGGTACTTAGATAATTAATTAAATTCTTTAATTAAATTACCCAACATCCATTAACTACCGGTCACTCCACTAAAGACCGATAGTTGCACTTTTCGCACTATAGATATATTTTTGTGTCCATTGAATATAACCAATCAACAGTGTGATAACCCTTCACAAATTGCTCGTAAGTACAGCTGAGCCAAAATTACCGTTTTGCCCCTGTAGTTAAATCTAACTTCTCAAGTACCACTGATTCCTCTAATGAACAATAAGTCATTAGTCCAACTATGAGTAAACCCCTCTCGGGCCAAGAGAGGGTTTGATGTCACATTGTTTAAGTCCTAGAATCAGCCCTTAAGGGAGCAATTTATCTACTTACCCTACATTAAGGAATGAGTGAATTCCATCTTGTGTAGCTGTGTTCCCAACTCCCCAATCAGACGAATCCTCAAAATGGTGGGCTTGTTGAGTCGGCGATCTGGCCATTCTCACCCATACAAATTAAAGAACCACCTTCATAGGCAGAAGTTCACAACTCACTCATGATTTAGGTCATGTCACCTATAGTCATCCTGATGAAATGTAAGTATTTATTATGAACGGCGTTATGTAATGAGACTAGTCATTTCGTGGTCAGGACCATACAAACTCATTTGTATAGAATATCCCCGCTCACGTGTCTCCACATGAATGATCAGGATCAAATCATTTGTAGCACTTTACAACAATCGTAATATCTATAAAGTGGGTCATACTCGTATTATCACCAAGATAAGATATCCAACCTTATTCATCGACTACAAACCATTTAGGTTATCATTTAAACATGATCCACCCGTATGTCTCTACATACATGTTTAAGCTACAGAAGATAACCTTGGATGTCAGTTTATTAGTTTGTAGGTTTGATGCTATTAAATGTCAAATAAAACATCTCATATTTTACTAAATAAATAAAATATTTGTACAATGCAATTACAAACTATAGAACCCTACGAGATTTAGAACATCAACCCCAACAGTCTCTACATGTATGTTTAAGCTACAGATGATAACCTTAGATATTAGTTTATTGGTCTGTGGGTTAATTCGATTAAATATCGAATAAAACATATCATATTTTATTAAATAAATAAAAATGTTTGTACGTTACAATTATAAACTACAGGATCCACGAGGTTTAAGGCATCAATACCAACAAATCCCTCGTGAACAGGAGTTCATAATATACTCAGGACTGAGACTAAGTTGCCTAGTTCATCCTATTGAAAAGAAACCATACTAGTTAACGGTGTTACATCGAGTGGTTACTATTTCACGATCTAGTCTTATGCAAACTCATTGCATAAGATACCCCCACTCGCATGTCACCTACACGAACACGTTGGATCATTACATTTGTATCAAATACAAAGTGTGTTATATCCATATTGTTACTAAGATAAGGTACCCAACTTTATCCCTATACTATAGACTTCTTAGGCTAAATCTTGAATTGATCCCTATATGTCTCCACATATAGCTTAAGACTCATTAGCCAACCTTGGATGTTAGTTTATTAGATTTAGGGTTATTAAGACAAATTAGACAACAATACAAACAATAACATTTATTGATTTAACATCTATAACTCTTTATTGATGTTGGTCAATTAATAACATTTACTATCTACGAGTTTTAGAGCATAAAACCCAACGATCTCCCACTTGAACTAAAACTCTAGTCAGTGGGTTGTACACAATCCAAAAGGCAGGATAATGTTAAATATAATAAACTATGACATCCATATACCCATTACACTTTCCTAGATGAACCTCGAACACTTTGGTCGAGAGTGCCTTCGTAAATGAATCAGCAATGTTGTGCTCTAAGGCAATCTTTGTGACGGTCACAACTCCTTTTTGCCCAATCTCCCGTATCAGATGATACTTCCTCTCAATATGCTTTCTCATTTGTGATTGCAAGGTTCTTTAGAGTTAGGCACTGCCCCACAGTTGTCACGGTGTAATCTGATGTACAAGTTCATATTTGGAACCACTTTCGAATCACTTACGAACTTTCTGAGCCAAACTATTTTTTTTGCTGCTTCATAAGTAGCTACATACTCAACATCCATAGTGGAATCTGCAATGCGTCCTTGTTTGGTAATACATCATGTTACAGCTCCCCCATTTAAGGTAAAAACTAATCTTGACATGGATTTGCTAGAATCCTTGTCAGTTTAGAAATCAGAGTCGGTGTATCTTGTAAGGATCAAATTCTTAGCTCCATACACCAGCTTGTAGTCCCTTGTTCTCCTAAGATACTTGAGGATGTTCTTAACCGCTGTCTAATGGTCAAACCTTGGATTGGACTGGTACCTATTAACAATTAACAATACATAACAAATGTTTGGCCTAATGTAGAGCATAACATACATTAAGCTGCCTATAGCTGAGGCATAAGGAATACATCTCATATCTTCAAATTTTTTAGGTGTATTAGGACACTATTCCTTAGACAAGTATGTAGGAACCCGATTAAAGGTCCTTGAGTGGAAGTGGAACATCCCAAGTTTCCAATTTTCACAGAACTTAGTTTTACAACAATCAGATCAGAAAATTATACAATTAATAAAAATTTACAACATGCTTGAAATTATTGAAAAATCAAATTGGGTTCGAAACCCTTACCTTTGAAGATCTAATTTTCACTGGAAAATCCCTCGATCTCAAATTGGACACCATCACGAAGAAAACCTCGGTATTCTCTGGGATGAAAACCCAGAGAATAAGACCGGTCTTATACAAACTCTTTGTATAAGACTGATCTTATACACTGTCTCCACATGAACGGTCAGGATCTACCATCTGTAGTAGTTTACAACACTTGCAAACCTCTACAAAGCGGGTCGTATCCGTAGTGTCACCAGGATCAGGTATCCCACCTTAATCCTTATACTACAGACTTATTTAGGTTATCACTTAAGGCATGATCCAGTTGTATATGAGTAAATACCATAATGAAATAACAATTATTTTATTCATAAAATAATGTGTATCATTTCAAACAACGAGACTCCGGGAGAATTAGGACACCAATCCCAACAAACATGACCTGACTCCTGAGTGAGTTGTGAACTTCTGCCTATGAAGACAGTCCTTTGATTTGTATGGGTGAGAGTGACCAGATCACCGACTCAACAAGCCTACCATTTTAAGGATTCATCTGATTGGGTAGCTGGGAATACAACGATACAAGATGGAATTGGCTCTTTCCTCGAGGCAGTGGTAAGAAGATAAATTGCTCCCTTAAAGCTGATTCTGAGTCTTGAACAATGTTGTGCCACATCCTCTTCTGGCCCGAGAGGGGTTTAGTCATAGTTGAACTATGATCTATTGTTCATTAGAGGGATTGATGATACTTAAGGAGTTAGATGTTACTACAGAGGCAAAACAGTAATTTGGCCTAACTATACTTACAAGCAATTTGTGAAGGGTCATCGTATTATTGATTGGTTATATCCAATGGACACATAAATATATCTGTAGTGCAAAGAGTATAGTTGTCGGTCTTTAATAGAGTGCCTGACAGTTAACAGATGGTGAATAATTTAATTAAAGAGTTTAATTAATTATTCATGTCCCATTGGAGCTTCAAGCTATAGGTCCATGAGGTCCCCTTGGTAGATCAATAAGATTAATTGAGAATCAGTTTTTGGATTAATTTGAATTGTTCAAATTAGTAGAGGGATTTAATTATATATGATAATTAAGTTATTTCAATTATATGTGATATAATTTTTATAATGTATTTGGTACATTATAGTTTAATGAGAGAAAATAAATATTTGAATAAGATTCAATTATAGTTTCTATGAATTGGATTCATAGTTGTTAAATTTAATATAAATGTGATTTAAATTAAATGCTATAAAATAGAGAAAAAGAACTATGGTTTATATATTGTATATGATGCAATATTAAAACTATATGTTATAACTATAATATGATAAGTTAGTTATCATATTTATATTGATATTAATTATTATTTTAATAATAAGAGAGGGAGTTACAACTCACTTCCCCTTCTTTTCTCGTGGATGGTGATTATATTTGACATGTAGAAAAGAAAAGGTTTATACTTTTGCTTGGCAAGAAGATTGATTTTGATACAGATAGAAAAGACAGAACTGTTCTGTATGTGTGAATTGAATTTTGTTGGTGAATATTTTCAATTCCTTTTTCCTCTCCACAAAATTCCCTTAAATCCAAAATAGCCAGAGCCCACCACTCTTGCGTTCTCACCTTGAGAAGACCGAGGAAACCATTGTGGTCGTGTTCGAACTTGATCGAGTTTTATCTCGGAGAAATTCTTCAAGTGGTTTGTGTTTTGTTCGAGGAAATCTTGAAGCAAGGTCTTCAAAGATGAGGTTTCTAAAACCCTTTCATTAACATGCTGTAATTTATAAATAAATACATATCTTGTTTCTTGTTTACTGTAAAATTTATATTCAATGAAAAATGGATTTGAATCGATCTTGCTTCTGCTTACGGTTCTCTACTCCAAGAGTTCCTTCAGGCAAGACATGGAAAGTTTGTCATAGGGCAAGGAAGATTTCCAGAATGGCCTAGGTGATGACGTGAAGGTGGGTCTTGGTGAGGAAGAGGGGCATAGTAGAAGCGTTGACAAGGGAAGTGGCATAGGCAGTGAGATAAGACTATAGCCAAGAGATTAAAGAGTGTGAAGGCTATGCCACCTTAGACATTGATATGATAGGGGAAACAATCTATTCAACCTAACTAGTGGGCTAAGTGGCATAATTAGAAGATTATAAAAAAGGTTAGTGGCATGAAGTGTCACTTAATTAGGCAAAGTAGCCATGCAAGAACAAGTATAAATAGAGGCGGGAAAGATAAAGTTGGTTTTGTCAATTCTCTCATGTAAAAAAAAAAAAGGCTTCGACAGCCAAATTAAAGCTTGATCAGTCTACTTGATGATTTAAGGCTGTTGTAAAGACATTACCACGGTTTGATATTGAAATCTTGAATAAATTGAAGAGTGTTATGATTTCTAGCCTAATTCGAACAAGCTGTGAAGATTGATGAATTTTGAGTTCTCTAGGAAGAATCAAAAGCTCTAATTTTGAGTTTTGATGAATAGGTTTTAAGTTATAAGCTCTAAAGTTGAAGAGAACTTGGTGTTGAATAAGTAGGTAGCTGCATAGGTTGAAGAAGGAGATGGCTTCCCGAGCACCGAGGAAGTTAGCATTAAGTAGGGCTGATGGTAGAGTGTCCCTCGCATGCCTCACGCCCATCAGGTGAGCAATTGTGCCCAACCAGGCGACTAAGTCGGCCCGTCACCAGTCTTTGCACGCCTTGACACCTAGAATGCATGTGTTACTGCTGAGCACACCAATCCCTCGAGTGCACGTGCGCGTGGTTGTCACTCATGAGAGGCCACCCGACTACCTGGGCAGGCGACCTACAAGCCCGTGAATGTGTCCCAGTGCCCACATCTAGTGTCAGCGTGCGTGTGCCCTGCACCCATCAGGCTAATGGTTTGCCTAAGCTGTCGAGGGCTTGGTATTTGCCTTGTTATGGGATTTTAGTGTTAGTAAGCTATTATTAATTCACTTAAGGAATATTATGGATATTAAGTTATAAGAATGCATCAGTGTGGACTCTAAAAGGAATGTGAGGATCAACTTGAGTTAAAAGAGAAAGCCCTAAAAAGCTAAGTTAGTTAAAGTTATTTATTTATATGACAGGTCAAACCCGTTAGGATCTAGCTAGAGACAGTGAGTGACAAAGTTTTAAAAATGCTATTCTTAATATGCTTTCTATGCATATATTTTATAAACGCTTTACCTTAAATGATTTCAAAGCCTAGTTTAGCCAAAACATGATTTATGTTGAATGAAAGAATTATCCAGAATAAGGCAAAGTTTCCAAAGTATGTTAAAGCACGAGTGTGCCTTTTAATAAGCTATAAGCTCTAGTGTTGCAAAAGCATGAGTTTCTCCTAAAGGAAAGTTATATGCGTTGGATTTAGAAAGCAGGCAGTGAAAGCAAAACAAGATCAATAAGCATTCTAATTTATTAATTTTGGCTTCAAACTAAGCATGCTCATAAACTAAAATAGAGTTTCAACACTAACCTTTGAAGTACTTTTTGATACACGATCTTCAGCTACAATCTCCTTCTTCTTTGGCTGTGAACCACCACAAGGTCTTTCCTACTATTCTCTTGAAGCCTTAAATTGAGTTGTGGGACTAAAAATAAGCTTGAATATAAGAGAATTGGAAAGGAGGTTACTAGTTTTTTCACAGTGTGAAGAACCCTTCTTCAAACACAAATTCTCAGCTTCAACAACGATTACTCTCTTCTCTTCTTCTTCCACTCAAAATTCCAGTTTTATATTGCATAACTTTCATGCAACTAACAACCTTGCATGAATCACAGCTCATGCATGTATAATTGAGCTGAAGAGAAATGAAATTATGTGTGAGCTGCTGAAATTTGAAAGTGAAAAATCCCACTTTTGGGATTTTTCTCATTTTCAAATTTACTTTGAATTTTCTTTTTAATTCTAATTTCAAAATAAAAAATCAATTTTATAATTCCTCAATATAAAAATAAAATTTTATTAAATTTACAAAATTAATTCAATAATTAATTTTCTAATAAAATTAATAAATAAATAACTAATTAAACAATTTAATTAATTTAATATCAAATATTAAATTAATTCGTCACCAATTCCATTATCATGAATCTTTATTCATGAACTTAATATTTAAATCATATTTAAATATTATACGATTCTCCAATTCCATTTAATTCTAAAATTAAACGTGTAATTATATCATATATAACTAATTTCCTTCATTCTAATTTGAACGTTTCAAATCAACTTATCACGCTACTCTAAAGCTAATCCGTTTGTGAGCTAGTAGGGAGACCTAGTGGACCTACAGATCATGGGCTCCAATGATTCGAGATTAATTGGCTAAACTCTTTACACTGAATTAACCCTCATTTGTTAACTACTAGGTCACTCCACTAAAGTACGTAGTTGCACTCCCCTCACTGTAGATATATTGTGTCCACTTGATATAACCATGATTAATAAGTTAACCCTTCACAGGTTGTTTGTAATAACAGATGAGTCAAAAGGTTGTTTTACCCTCGTGATTACCTCTTGTTCCTTAAGTCCCACTGATCCTCTAAGGAATAATTGGTTTGTGATCCGATCATCAAATGAGTCTCTCTTGGATTAATGAGAGGGTGGGGCCTCTTGTTCAAGACCCGAAGTCAGTACTTAAGAGAACAACCTCTCTACTATCCCCGAGAGCAGGTAGATGCAAATTTCATCTTGCATCCTATGTTCTTAGCTATCTACCTGGTCTGACCCCTGAAATGGGAGGCTTATTAAGCCGGCGTTGTTGAGCCAACCCTTACCTGTGCAAATCTAAAGATGATCCCGAATAAATAGGATCAAGGTCAAGTTACCTAGGTCATCGTTATGAAATAGTCAGTTTTAAACAGTAAACAATATTATAAAGTAAGAGTGATTTATTTCGTGGTCCGATCTTGTGCAAACTCATTCCATAAGACGCCACCACTCCTCATATCATGACATGTACGAATTAGGATCACATCGTCTGTAGCACTTTACAACTCCTTGAAACAACTACAGAGTGGGCCGCATCCGATAGTGTTACTAGAATAAGGCACCAAACCTTATTCATATACTATAGATCATTTTGACTATTTACTTGAACTTGATCCACTTTTATGTCTCCACATAAAGTTCAAGTACTCATATAATAGTCATGGATCTTTTAGTTTATTGGATTTATTTCTAAAACAAAATAAGCAATTCATATATTTAATAACAACTTTATTGAATGAGTTTATTGTTTACAAACCATGAGTTTTAGGACATAAAACTCAACAGTATGCAATGTTTCTATATGATGTTTCAAGTATGATTTCAATGATGCAAAGCATTCCTAATATGTTCATGATACTTTATACCATGTTGCCTATCTTTAATGCTTTGTTTTCTAAGGAATGTTAAGTGAGTTTAAGTACCATGAATGTTTTATTTAAAGCATGATTCAGTATCCTAGTTATGAATTCCCGATACTGAAGGACATGAAGGTACCCAGGGGTTATATTTAAGCTCATGGTTTTTGGGACCCACTTTAGCACACATAGGCTTTGAGCCATGTGTTAGGGTGTTATTAGCCTTTGAGGCATATCTAAATGTACGCATGATTATTATCGATGCTGATGGTGATGTACTAATTCTACCTCAACTAAGGCTATTGACATTGAGAGTATGAACAAAAGGACTCTACCTCAACTGAGGCACAATGGTGTAAAGTTAAGTATGAATGTTTTATGTGATTTGCAAAAGACATTATATGTTTCAGTTTTTTAATGCCTTTATGAATGCTCCTATGTTTTAAAGTTTACAAGTTTAAGCAAAGCAAGCTATAACCTTGAATTCATGAAAGCATTTCTATTTATTAGCTACTCTTTAATTTCTTCAATATATTTATGTTAATGAACATTTATTTTAAAATAGTCACTCATTGGGCATCTTAGCTCACTTTTCCAAATGTTTTTCCTCCATAGGTAGCGGTTGAACTCCTAGAGCCTAGCTTGCAGCTGCCAGTCTACCATAAGATAATAGATCCTTGATAGACCCTGAAGTTTGCTTAGGTCTTTGTTTGACTTAGATGGTTTTGAACTCATGTACACATAATAGGGAAGGGTAGAACTCAAAGTTTGTAATTATACTTTGGATTTTGTGTTGTGAATTATGTAAATAAGTTAGTGACATGTTAACTCCTTTTATATGAAGAGTTCTAGTTGCTTAGAGGCTTGGCTGAAATGGATGAACAATACAAATATTTATACTTGTCTATTAGGTGATACAAGAGCAAGGAAAAAGGTTACAAGTCTCAATTAGGCAATAAGTGTCATAAGATGGTTGACATCTAAAGTCTTCACATTTCTTTCTAAGTTAAAAAGGTAGTCTGAGAGGGAATGTGACACTTATGTTACAAATACTTTATTTTATTTTATATAATCTATTTCTCACAATTTTAATCAAAATTTCAAAGTTAAAGAAAAGTCATTAAAAAAAACTGTTCTTAAAAAAACAAATATTGGCAAAAAAAATTGAAAGTGCCGTGGTTATAGTACAAAGGTTTTTTTCCTCCAAAAAATTAAAATCTTTACCAAAGTAACTATTAAATTATCAAATAAAAGAAATAGTCCTACCCACTTGGGAATTATTTAATATACTTAAATATCTATGTTTATCCTTTTGTTCCTAGTGTGAGAATTTCCAATTAGAATTGTCCTCAATAAATCAAATCTCTATGGAGTGAAAAATTGTTTTTTTTTTTTTTTAGAGATTATTTTAAATAATTTTTTTTCCAAAATTTTTACAAATAATAGTAAAATACTAAAATATATTTGTGATAGACCGCGATATACTACTATTTATATCTATCATAATATATATGATAGTCTATCAAATTTTGTTATATTTATAAATATTTTTGTTTATTTTTCTAAATTTGAAAACAAGTCATTTAATGGATCCACGTGTATATATACACACACGAAAGAACCATACGAACAAAAATAAAATATTTTGTTTCTGTTTAAAATATGTACAAACACAAGACTATCATAAACACTATTATAAAATACTGTAAAATATTGTGTACAAACACTATTATAAAATATTGTGTACTTGTACGAACCATCGTCACTTCGTTTATAGTACAAACACAAGACTTTTACACACAACTTTAATTAAGTATCAAAATAAAATATTGTGTTTCTGTTTAATAAAATATCATTCAATTCTCACAAACAAGAATGTTTTTCTTTTCTCTTTCTTCGATGACGGGTAATATTTCCACAACTGAGTTCGTTTATTTATCAAACAAAAAAACAGATTTGGTTTATTTATTGTTCTTGAAAAGATGTCACCAAATAAAATTAAAAAAATAACATGTAAGACCATTCTCTATAATTTGTTGACATACGTTATCTGCCAAATTATATTATATAATGATAAATATAATAAATAGAAATTAATGGGGTGTTTGGCCCTAGAATAGATTATAATTAAAGATTTTTACCTAACCAAATTATGTAAAAGCCTTTAATATTTTCTATAATGTTTCCTATTTCGTAACCTGACTAAAAAAAAATTATTTTGAGACCATTTTATCTAATTCCGATTAAAATATTTTACATCCAAATATTATAATACATAATAAAATAATTTGTCACTGCAAACGGACTATTAAAATCTATTGACTATAATAATTAAACTCAATGCTTAAAATAATAGTCTATGCTACAATTTTTTAAAGTTAAAACCAGCTAATTATAAGTCAATTTGAATATATCTTACTGAATGAACATTTCAGATAATTAAACTAAAAAAAAGTAATCAATCATGCCATACTCTTTTTGTGGTTGTTAGAAGTAGGAGGGTGATACCTAAAACTAAGTTTTCATACTATTTTCCAAAGAAGGAAGAAGAATAAAAATAATGAAAATGAAGCAAAAGCCTAGATTGTAGGATTGATTCTAAAAATGCCATATATATAAAAATTCTAAATATGCAATTTTTATTTGTTGTTCAGCAGTCTTCGTTACCCTACACTGTTCTCAACAACATAGGACAATCAATAATGTATGCTGGGAAATTTTACTTAAACAAGTTAAAAAAATGAGACTAATGAGAAGAAATGAAAAGAGAGAAATATTTTCATTAAATGTACTTTTCATATTTTTTTTATAATTAAAAGGAAAAAAAAAAAAAGTCATTGTCTTGGTTGTGGAATTGGATTTGGAACACTCATTCTTCTATTTGTAAGAGATACCCAATTTAGTAAATTCCAACGATTAATTAATCAAATCAATAATAGTCCCCGTAATTATTTCATTTTTAAATATTCACTTTGAACAAAGAAAGACTTGTCAACTACCACCTAAACCCCAAACTAAAAAATAAAAATAAAAATCCAGTAGAGCTGCTAAATTCTCAGCTTTGAGACTTTGTTACATATTTTTCATTTTTCATTTTTCAATTTTTTTTTCTATCTCCACGTGAAATCCGACATCTCTTCATCTTCTTCTTCCTCGGCCATGTCCCTTCCATGCAATAGATTCACTTCAAAACCTCCTTAAAAATTCCGATTCTTTAAAGAAAGCTTCTTAATTGCCCACATCCATTTGTGAAAAGAAAAATGGTCTGTCCTTCATCATAAGCTTCTTCTTCTTCCCGGCGAGTTCGAAGGCCACGTGACAGCGGCGATTCCAAATTAGGGTTTTTTTTAATTTTTTTTTTTTTTTTTTTAGTTTTGGTTTAGAATTAGGGCTTTGAAGTGAGAAAAAAGAAATGGAAGAATATAATAATGATGTAAATGAGAACTCAAATGGGAGAGGGAATTTCTTGTATGGATCAGGGAATTCTTCATCAGGTAATTTTGGAAGATCAACGGCTGAGATGGGTGTTAATACTTTTCATCTTCAACAAGAAACCGACTGTTTTCAAACAACTCATCAGATTGTGAAGACTGAAGCTACTACTTCACACCACCAGCTTCTCAAATTTCATTACCCTGTAATCCGACAACCACCACCACCACCAGCTCAGCCGCCAACGACATGTCGGCCTGAACAAAACGGTGCCGTTGATGTTGAAGCTATTAAGGCTAAAATCCTTGCTCATCCTCAATACTCTAGCCTACTCGAAGCCTACATGGAATGTCAGAAGGTAACTCAAAAAAAAAAACCCATAAAATTACAAACGGGCCCCTACCCTTCAGTTCCAATATTGATTTTAATCTTAAAAAAATATCTTTTTTGTTTTCTGGAAGGTGGGTGCTCCGCCACAAGTGGTGGAGCGGCTGATGGCGGCCCGGCAAGAATTTGAAGCACGGCAGCGATCTTCCATGGTTTCCGGAGAGACCACGAAGGATCCAGAACTTGATCAATTCATGGTGTGTTAACAATTTTACAAATCATAGCCTATAGCCTCTACTTTTTTCTTTCTTTTGGTGCTAATTAAATAATTTGACTTTAAGAATATTAAGAATATATGGGTTTTTTTAAAAAATAAATAAAAAATAGGAAGCTTATTACGACATGTTGGTGAAATATCGGGAAGAACTTTCAAGGCCGATTCAGGAAGCCATGGATTTCATGCGAAGGATTGAATCTCAGCTCACTTCTCTCTGTAACGGACCAGTTCGGATCTTCAATTCTGGTAAATTTTCTCTTATGGAAACCCCCATCAATTTTAATCCAATTTAATTAATGGAACCCTAATCACTGATTTATTTTTTTATATTTATAATGGGGTGTATGAAATAAAACAAATCATGATCTTCCCACGTTTTCTTCTGCAATCTGTGGGTTTTTTTTATAAAAAAAAATGTAGTAGTATCGGATCTCTGACACTGTAATTTTCTTTGATTATTATTGTTAATGAGCTATATTGAATTATGACCATATGTTTAGTTAGGTTTATTTGTTTATCTTTATTGGTTTTGGTGATGTTTACAATTCCGAGATTGATGGTATCATTGTTTTAGTTATTTACTTAAATGGGTCTTACTAATCAGCTTAAACTCATTCAAATCAAAGCTTAATTAAGTAATTTTAGTCCAACATAGGATTCTGTTCATATCAAACCCTACCCCATGTAGGTCCTGTCAGTGAAAAAAAATATATTACTAATTTATTAACGATCTGTAAAATGTGTCAAATTTTCTCTTCTGTGTTCTTCGAATTTCTAAATCAATCCTTTTTCCCTTCCCTCTTTATTTCTCACCCTTTGTTTTTCATCTTATTTTCTTGTATTTACTTAAATAATTTGATTTGTTGTTATTTAATTGTTGATGCAGCTTAACCACATGCATGCAAAATCACATGTGCTGTTTATGATTTGAATGAAAGATTAGAATTATGAAGATTTGATATTTGATATATTCGAGATGATGAATGAGGAATTTGTTTGAATATGTTAATTCTGCATTGTGTCATGTTTTGATTTATTAGTTATGCAACTTTGTGATTATTTTGGTTATTAATTAATTAGGGGCTGAATATTCTGGAATATGAAAGTACCGAGAAGCATCTTCTACTACTTCCAAAACAAAATAATGTGTGTGCATGCACCTTGAAACCAATGAGCTATGTATGAAGTATTTGATTTCTTTCTTTTTTTGAAAAAATTTAGATGATTGATAATTTTGAGAATATGAAGATTTGAACTTCGAATGAACTGCTCTCTGTCCATTATAACATTTTGTTTTGTAGATATGCATATTGCTTGTTGTATATTAACTGAGATGTGGTGAAGTTTTGTTTCATTATCTGCTAGCTTGGTTAAATATTGTGGTCGGAACATTATGTTATGTATTTTAAGGAATTTGGTAGGGTATTGGACAACGAGTTTGAGAATTTTAAAAATACTTCTTTGTGCATTGGGAAGGAGCAAGTGGTAGGATGTTCACTGATAAAATCTTTTGTGCCTATTTTGAGGCATATTTGCATAATTTAAAGTGTGACCTTTTTAGTGTTTAATAAATCTTCTCGACAACAAGCCTTGAAATATATCTATAATGGTATCATATTGTCCATTTTGGATAAACACGTATGGACATACTTTTGGTTTCATTTAAAACGCCACATAACATACGAGATAGTTGTCTTATTTATATACATATGATTATACCCTTATCTAGTCAATGTGGGACTTTGGTCACAACCCTAACAATCCTCCACTCGAACAAAGGACTACCAAAGTCTCTCCTCAAATAGTCATGTATTCTTATAGCTCTTATCTAGGCCAATCCCTCTTTCACTAGAATACATTGCCTATCCACTAGAGTTCAACCACATGCTACACAATGATTACATCTACCGAGACTCACCACTTCTTTGTTCAACACATGAAGATTCTATCAATATTACTAAGTCGGGCACGAGTATGATATCATTTATTAGGGCAATGACCCTTCAAATATCTCTATAATGGTATGATAATATATTATCCATGGATTTGCTTTCGGTTTCATCCAAAATTGTCACATGCCATTAGAGATTGTTGTGTATACATGATCTTCTCCTTATATAGCCAATATGAAACTTTGGTTACATTTTTAACAAACAAAATGTTTCGTAAGCATTTAAAAAGCCATTCTAAAATACATAAAGTTGAGAAAATGCTTATCACTCTTTGTGATACTTAAATAGGGAAGCTTTGAACAATTGTCTTTTTAACATGGGATTTTAAGAACTCATGTTTTGTGTACAACTACCTTTTCCCTTTCTTAACAATGAGAGATTTATGATTTTATCTTATACTATATATAAACTTCAAGGTTTTCAGGCCAACATTTTATTATTTAGACAATAACTTAAATTCTTTAGCATAAATTGACAACTCTCATTGATTTTCTATTTCTTATGGATAACATATTCCATCAGTACATTGAGTTTCTGGACTTGTGAAAACTAGATATTTCACTTGTTAATTACAGATGAGAAGTGTGAAGGTATCGGGTCGTCTGAGGACGAACAAGAAAACAGCGGCGGAGAAACTGAACTACCAGAGATCGATCCACGTGCTGAAGATAGAGAATTAAAGAACCATCTACTGAGGAAGTACAGTGGTTACTTGAGCAGTCTCAAGCAAGAACTTTCTAAGAAAAAGAAAAAAGGAAAACTCCCAAAAGATGCAAGGCAAAAGCTCCTTAATTGGTGGGAGTTACATTACAAATGGCCATACCCTTCGGTATGTTTCTCAATTCCATTGTTTAATTTACCAATTGTAACCAAGTTAAGGTTCACGAATACTTTTTCCCGTAAAATTAAAAATATTTTTAAGCACTTAAAAAGTCATTTTGAACCGACTCGAAGTCTAATTTTAGAATTGATGTTTTTTCAGGAGACAGAGAAAGTGGCATTGGCTGAATCCACTGGGTTGGATCAGAAACAAATAAACAATTGGTTCATAAACCAAAGGAAAAGACACTGGAAACCTTCTGAAGATATGCAATTCATGGTGATGGATGGTATTCATCCTCCCAATGCCGCGCTCTATATCGACAGTCACTATATGACCGATGGCCATTATCGGCTCGGACCATGACTGACCGTAAATGTTACTAAAAGTGTCTGCAGATTTGCTATGAATTCAACAAGGTTAATTCCTTTCTATAATACCAATCAAATAGTGTGACAAATAATAATGATATATGTGTGATTTTAAGGGATGATATATGCTCAAGTGTTATCTTTCCTTTTTTTTCTTTCCTACATTATATTCAAGCCTGCTTGGATAAATTTAGCTCTAGTTTCAATTATCAGAAGGTATATAACTACTCAAAGTAGTTGATATTTTATGGAAGCTACACAGAAGGGAGGTTTTTCTTTTTTCCTTTTTCAATTTACTTTGAGTTTTTTCCCCTTCTTCTTATTTTCATAATGTTTGTGTTGCTGAAACTTATTGTAGTATTTGAGTATATTTCATGTTATTCAACATGCATCGAGGAAATATTAATAGAAGAGAAATATTTGTTCCTTGTTGAAAGCTGGAAAATCACAGGAGTGTGTATAATTGCTAATGTCTTTTACTTTCACTTCAATTTCTTTATTTATGAATATTCTCTCTCCAGATTATTATCTAAACCTGATTTTAAAGATAATTTTATGATGCTTCTTTTCTCAAATACTTTATTTTAAGAATTAGAATTAAGCTTCTTGAAGGGTACATAATTTAGGAAGTATTTGGCACTAGGGCCATGTTTGTAAGTTAATTTTATGTTTGCTATATTGAATTTGGCTATGTAGGCTTGTGTTGTATTTTACATCTTATTTAAGATCATACTTATTTACAAAATGTTTTCTTTCAGTATTTACGTTTAATCTTTGAACTATTCATACCACATCACATAAATTCGAATTGATAAAGTCCATAAATTAAGAGGAGAGAATAATGTCCTATTCAAATTGATATTTTAAAATTTTTCCCCATTACAAGTATAAAAGGTTATAATGATATAAGACTCTTGTTTTATATATTATTGAATAAGCAGAATAATAATTTGCAAGAAGACAATAAGAAAGAAAATACAAATTAGGACTAAATCATAAATTAAACTAACAAAGAAAATTAACTAATTATTCTAAAAAAATTAAATAATCTAAATTAACAACTAAAACTAAATATTAACTAGAATACACTAATTATCTAATCAATCTTCACATAATAAATTTTGTTAAAATTGAATCGATAGTTCAAACTATATAAAAAAAAAGATTTCGAAGATGGTGGGCCGTTCGTTATATTCTAATTTGGGTCAGATTTAGTTTCAGAAATTTGGGCATATTCTATAATTGGCCACACAAACAAGTTTATTCATTAAAAAAGGAAAAATAAATAACTAAAATCAATTATGTATATCTTTGTCGTGGACTACTAAATTTTATTACTTTAATTTTTTTTTTAAAGGATATTGCTTTAATTCCTTAATGACATAAAAAAGGTTATCTATTTCATATTTGTCATAAAATACTCCAAAACTTATGTCTTTTTTATTTTATCCTTCATTATTTTATATTTTTGCTTTTCTTTATGTTTGTTTTCGTCATAATCACATCTTCATTACTAATTACGTTTGCCCATCTACTCGCCGACGCATAAAAACAAATTTCTATCTCTATATAATATATGATATGATAAGTCAACAAACAAATATTAGAAAAATCATGCAATATGTTTATAAAAAAATTCCAAAAGTCTGTGTTTTGTAGTGTATCTCTCTCTAGGTCGTAACTGTTTCCTTACCTTTTTTAAAAATTGGATTGAATTCAATGATAATGAAACATTTTTTTTAAATTTATTCTTCTTATTATTATTTGAGTATATATGAAACATCCTTCTAGCAGTTAAGATGTTTATATTTGGATTAGACCTTCAAATTAATTACAATTTTTCTAACTTTTTATTACACTAGAGAAAAGAGGAATTCGAACGACAAACCTCTCGGTCTTATGTCAGTTGAACTATACTTTCTTTTGAAATTACAATTTTATTATTGTTATTTTATTTAGTTCCTTTAATGTAATTGCAACTACTTCTCATTTTTCCTTTTTTTTTTTTAGTTCAACACAATAGGTAAAGATAGAGATTGGAACATCTAACCTCCTGAAATAGAGAGCATATTTTTGGCACACCACTTGTCGTTTTATCACTATTATTGATCATGATCACCAAATGATTGTAGTTAAAAGAAAAGTAATAGACAATTTATTCCAACATTCTCTTGGAAATGCATATTTGGAAGTGATTTTAAACTTGTCAAATTCATTCAAGACATACTTAAATATTTCAAAATCATCTTTTTAATCATATTTACATTTGAAAACCAATTGACAATGAAAGCAATAACTTAAAAAAACTTACAAAGATTATGAGGTCTCTCAATTTCTTCTTTAAGAGATTCTCGACATGTCTCCTTCAATATGATTTTTTTTAGATTTACCTTTCTTGGGTTCTAAAAAACGTATAAACAGCCAAGTGTATATATGATGATGGACACAATGATGCTGACAAAAGTAATGAGACAAAAGAAACAAGCATAGAAGAAAAATAACACATAATATATGTTAACCCAGTTCGGTATAACTTTACCTACATCTGAGGGGCACAATGCCAAAACTAAAGAGAAGTTTAATATAATTTAGAACAAGAGAAACAACCTAATTGATAGAAACATTATCATGTAATATAGTAAACCTTAGATAGACAATTTTTTTATACTCTCCCTAAACTTGTCAGCACCTATCTCAAGATCTTTTCTCAGTTCTGGCTTTATTGATCTTGTACATTTAGACTCCTCCTAAACTCAATGCTTCTCTTCAAGGATTTACCCACGCATGATAACAAAATTGAAGACCACTTCGTTTCTTCGCTTTCAGCAATGGCCGCACACCAAAAACAACAACACAACAATCGGATCACAAAAAAGACCTAAATGAGACATTTTCATACTTTCTTTTATAACAGTATCAACAAGAAAGTTACAGACAAGGAAACCATCAAGATCGGAATCATTCTAAAAACAACTAATTGGACAGTCCAACATGAAGTCAACTGGAAGAGATCCAATATTTCAAAAAAGGAAAATTTGCATGCCAAATAAAAGCAATAACAATCTCCCCCTTTGACATAACAAATTTCTTTTGTTGGCAATATTAATGAGATAACACAAACAAAAACTACAACAAGGCAACAAAAAACAACAAAACTAGAAACCAACTCCCAAAACAACAACAACCAAACCGCCCAGACAACCACCAACAATAAGCCAACAACACCACCCACAAAAAAAAGACCACAACCACACTCCCCCTTGATTGCCAGAAGAAGAAAATTAAGCATGTGGAAAGGAAGGACATTGTGAAGTAGACAACGCATCATCAAAGGGTAACGAAAAACTCAAAAACTAAACCAGAGTATCCACAACCACCCGTTGATCTGTAAGAGAATGAATTAAATAGGTAATTTAATAGCAAAGGATTCAACGTATTGCAACACTTGATTGTAGACAAAAATGCCAAAATTAAATCGAGAACTAGTGCCAATTTGGTATAAACTGGCAAGCGATGAAGACACTCCAGAACTGTGTGTAGAAGGACACAAGTTAGCAATACCAATCTTATGAAATATTGCATATTGATGCCCAAGGTGGCAGCAGACAATTGACCAGATGAAGGCCAAGAAGAATAAGTGCCCCCAGTTAGCTCAATCATCAAAGTTTTCTGTGGACGGATGTGGAGCACTAAGAGTTGGGGTATCATCATGATCAAGAAACACAATGATAACTTCTGCTGAAATAGTAAAACAAACACCTTCAACATGGACTTTTCTATATTCACTATTACTTGGATCATCAAACAAATTAGGAAGATTGATAAAGAACTCATGAATAAGTTGAGGATAAAAAGGTCCCAGCTGAGAAACTATCTTCAGCAAACCAGTTTGATTTAAGAGCTCCATGATAGCCAAACAAGATTATGTCTTATTTGAAACATTTTGTTCATCCCATCAATGGGAACAGACGAAACATTATGAGGAACCTTTCTTCTGCCAATTCAGGTGTTTACTCTTCTTGGTGCCACTGTAGCATTAACTACATCAAGAATGAATGAGAATGAACCCTAGAAACTGAATCAAGCTCATTTGGAAGAAGGACCAGAAATCTGAGATATTGAGACCGTCTTTTTCATTCTATGCTTGCCTAGTTCCACAAGCACAACATGGTTATCATAAAAGTCTAATGCAATGTCTTTGTTAATCACAGGTTTACCAGCATTGATATTAGGGTTTTGAGGGACAGGTGCTTCAACGATAGATGGATCATCAATAATAAGGTCCGAGGTAGTCATATTGTATTCAACATTATCATAAATAGTAACTTGTGCATGCATTTGAAAGGCGGGAGGAGGCTTAGAGATTAACACACCAGAAAATTCAACAATAGAGGAACCCTCAACATTAGTCGGAACTACATTTTTTTCAACTTTACCAGACATATCCATATTCGCTGAGTCATTCACACAAGATTCAGTAGCAACTGAAGAAGACATACTAAGAAATACAGTAGTATTATGATGTTCAGACAATACATGTAGAGGAGAGAAGACAGAGTCACTTTCATGTAAAACAAAAGAAAGCAAGTTCACATCACCACCAACATAAAGCACAATAGCAAGAGGATCAATTTCAACATAGTCTACAAAATCAGATGCATGCACAATATTTTCGGTGTCTATAGTAGATATAATACCTTGATCAACATGCACAACCTTAAAAGTGGCCGAAATCGAATGATGTCATTTGGAAGTGGATGCAACTGGCTTAGCATTGCGATGACGCTTTAATGATGTATAAGGGTTTACCACAGACTAACGCGTATTTTGTGTTCGACTTCTTGTATCTACCATACTGAAAACATAGAGAGATAGACTACTCAACATAAGATAACTTTTTCCTGAGTACAGCAAGAGAAACCCAAGATCATGGATAAGAGAGCGATCGTGAGAGATACTTCTGAGACCTTAAGAAGACGTTAATCGATTTAAATATAAGAGGGTAGACGTTTTAACTCTCACATTAATGAGGGCTTTAATCAAAGAATACAAAAACCAACCGTCGACCTACATCCCTCGACACATTAGAACAAACATTAATGGCTATAAAGGTAATTTACACAATCCAAAGGCTGCCCTTAGCGATTCAAAAGTAATAGAATCCAGGGGTTTAGTAAAGATGTCTGCAAGCTTCTTATTTATTCTTATACGTTCAAGAGTAATAACTTTGTTATCAACCAATTCATGGATAAAATGATGCCTAATGTCAATATGTTTCGTTCGACTATGTTGCACAGGATTTTTCAAAATATTTATGGTGCTCGTGTTGTTGCAATACAAAGTCATAACATCCTGAAACACATTATACTCAGCTAGCATTTATTTCATCCAAAGTAATTGAGTACAACTACTGCCATCTGCAACATATTCTGCCTCGACAATAGATGAGGATACACAATTCTGCTTCTTACTGAACATTGCGATAAGATTATTTCCCAAGAAAAAGCACCATTCTGATGTACTTTTTCTATCTTCAGTACATCTTGCCCAGTCAGCAACACAATATCCAACTAAAATAGGATTTGTATCAAAAGCGTACAGAAGGCCATAATCAACTGTACCATACACATACTTTAGGATCCTCTTCGCATTTGTCATATGATTGGTTCTTGGGTTGGACTGATATAGTGCACAAACACCCACTGCAAAAGCAATATCAGAACAACTCGCTGTTAGATATAACAAACTTCCTATCATGCTTCTATACAAACTCTCATCAACATGTTTAGTTTTAGAATCTTGCCTGACTTTAGCATGAGTAGAAACAGGGATACGTTTAGGTTGAGTTTTGTCAAGCCCAAATTTTCTCACCATATTCCTAGCATACTTCTCCTGAGATAGAAAAATCTCTTCTTCCATTTGTTTAATCTATAAACCAAGGAAGTATGTCAACTCACCCACCATATTCATTTCGAACTCACCCTTCATCTGTTCAAAAGAGGTATATACCATATTCGGTGGCATTCCTCCAGAAATGATGTCATCCACGTAGATTTCAGTTATGATGAAGTTCTAAGCATCCCTTTTTATGAATTTTTTTGTTAAGAAAACTGTCAGACAATCATACCATGCCCGCGGAGCTTATTTTAGACATAGAGTGCTTTCTGAAGTTGAAGACATGTTGGATCAATAAACCCTTTGGGTTGTTCACTGACTCTGCATTTAAATACCCATTAAAAAAATGCACTTTTGACATCTGTTTGAAACAATTTAAACTTAAGCAAACACGAGATTCCCAGAAGAAGATGAATAGCTTCTGATTATGCAACTGGAGCAAAAGGTTTATCAATATGAAATCCTTTAATTTGGGAGTAGCCGTGGCAACTAGTTTGGACTTGTATCTAGTAACAACTCTGTTTTCATCAGACTTGTTTTTTAACATCCTCTTGGTTTCAATTACATTTACATTTTCAGAGCACGAAACAAGAGTCCACACTTGGTTTATAGTGAACTATTTGTTGGGCCTGCTTCTTGTTGTATGTTTGAAATAAGCCCAAATGATGAATAATATGTGTGGCCTTTCTTGTTGATCTAATTCGTGAGTCCAATTATTTTTCCCCAAAAGAATTTGGTTTGGTAGAATACTTAGCTACCAATTGTCCACGAGCTTCCAGCTGATGTGTTCCACATGATTTGCTCCACTAATCTTTGCCTGATGAAAGTGAAAGAAAAAATAACTTTGATGGGTGAAGATTCAGAATTAATTTCCTTTCTCTCTCTCGCTCTCTTGTTCTTCGTCTTTTTGATTTCTTCAGAACTTCTTCTAACCCTAATTTCTCTGTTTGATTTCGTACGACTGCTCGAGCAAACGATGAAGAACAAATGCATGCAATCGTGTAGACGAAGGGAAGAAAAGAAGTGTTACACAACGATATACGTGGTTCGGTGTAATGTTACCTACATCCACGAAAAGGAGAGAGATCTTTATTGAGAGCTAAGTCACGAATTCTTTCTTTTACAGATTTCAATTTTTTCTTGAAGCTATTGTAATTGTATGCTACGAAATTTGTAAATGATGAGTACTTATACATTTTTCTGATACAAGTAGTTACAATAATAGACTGTAAAAGTTAAAGAAATGTGAAATAGTTCTTGAATGTTGAATGTTTGAGCTTATATTCTTCAAATCTCCACTTTAAGCTGATCATGCAAGCTCTTTTCTTTCCAGATTTAACATGTCTTCACCCTTTTTCAGAAAGCTGGAACCTGATCTGACCAAGGCAGTTTGCTAGCTTGAGTTTACTCACAGGTTTGGTAAGCATGTCGGCTGCGTTTTCAGTAGTCTGAACTTTAAGCACCTTGACTTCTCCTTTCTCTATTCCGTCTCTTACAAAATGATACTTAATGTCTATGTGTTTGGTCCTTGAATGATACTGAGAGTTTTTGGATAGGTGAATGGTACTTTGGTTATCACAGTAGATTTTTACTACTGTTTGATTAATACCAAAGTCCTTCATCAACCCCTTTAACCACAGTGCTTCTTTTATTGCTTCTGATGAAGCTATGTACTCTGCTTCTGTGGTTGATAATGTTGTGATTGACTGTAAATTTGCTTTTCAATACAACAAATTAGGACCAAATAAGAATATATAACTTGTTAATGATCTTCTTTTGTCTTGGTCACCTGCAAAATCTGAATCAACATATCCATATAGCTCTAAATTTGATTCATTAGTACTTTTATATGTTAATTTTGAATGTTTAGACCAAATTAGATATCTTAAAATCCATTTTGTTGCTTCCCAGTCTCTTTTTCCAGGGTTAGACATGTATCTACTGACTAGACTAAGGCTGTATAATAGGTCTGGTCTAGTAGATATCATTAAGTATATTAGACTCCGTACTGCTTGATTGTATGGAATTGATTGCATTTGAGTCAAATGTTCTATGTCTGTTTCTTTTGGTGAGTTTTCTGAGGAAAGTTTAAAATGATTAGCAATAGGTATAGTGATTGGTTTTGCATTAGACATATTAAATCTGCTAATTACTTTTTCACAGTAGCTTAATTGGCTAATGGTTAGAATTGAGGAAGTTCTGTCCCTTTAAATTTCAATCCCAAGGATCTTTCTAGACTAACCCAAGTCCTTCATGTCAAATTCTCTCTTTAAGAGATTTTTTACATAAATTAAATCCTCCTTAGATTTCCCTGCTAGTAGCATATCATCAACATAGAGTATTAGGTAGACTTTGTTTTTATAGGTAGATGAATTAATATAAGAACAAATATCATAAGAGCTTCTTTGAAATCCAATACTCTTTTTGTAATTATTAAGCCTTCTATACCAGCATCTAGGGGATTGTTTTAGACCATATATAGACTTATTTAAGAGACAGTATAGGTCTTCCTTTCCTCTTTCTTCAAACCCTTTAGGTTGAACCATATAGATAACCTCATCTAAGTTTCCATGAAGGAAAGCCGTTTTAACATCTAGTTGATCTAGTTCAAGGATGTACTGAGCAACTAGAGATAAAAGTAGTCTAATAGAGGTTTGTTTTACTACTGGTGAAAAAATTTTAGAATAGTCTATGCCTTCCCTCTGCGTAAATCCTTTAGCCACTAACCTTGCCTTGTACCTAGGTTTTTCTTCTTTAGTAGAACCCTTCTTTAGTTTATATATCCCTTTAGAGGCTATAGGTTTGCATCCTTTAGGAAGAGGGGCTAGGGTTCAAGTATTATTGACAGTGAGTGACTCTATTTCTTCACACATAGCTTAAATCCAAGACCTGGCATTAGGACAGTTTACTGCCTCTTCAAAAGTGGTTGGTTCTTGGTCATTAAGGGCTATTGTGGTATTCAGAACTAGGTTCATGTAGTTAGTTTCAATATACCTAGCTGGAGGAACTATCACTCTTCTTTTTCTATCCCTAGCCAAAGAATACTGACTTAAATCAGGTACAACTTCACTATTCCTTGTATTTTCATTTGAGATATCTTCTTCTTCTTCTTCTGATTCAATAGGAGGGTTATGGTTAGTGGAAGAAACTTTAGGTGTCTCCACCTCAATCCTAGCAGTATTAGGGCTATTAGAAACTTCATAGGTTGTCTTTTCTTTTTGCATAAACATCTTTTTTTCTCTGAAAGTGACATCTCTGCTTATGACAAACCTTTTCTCAATAGGATTCTACATTTTAAATCCTTTGACACCTTCAGAAAATCCAACAAATATACACTTTACTGCCCTACCCCTAATTTTGGTGAATATAGACAACACATCCAAATACCCTTAGATTTTCTAGGTTAGGTGGATGTGTGGTCCTTTTTTCTTCAGGAGTTAAAAAGTTTAGGGGGGAATGTGGACACCTATTTAAGATGTACAAAGTGTAGCTTGCAGTCTCAGCCCAATATTTTTTACTAAGTATTGCATCTAATAGAAGACATCTAACCCTTTCCATGACTGTTCTATTTAGTCTTTCATCTACTCCATTCTGTTGAGGAGTGAATCTAACAGTCCTATGCCTAGTTATTCCTATTTCTTTATAGAATTTGTTAAACTCTTCACTACAAAATTTCAGTCCATTATCAGTTCTTAGGTATTTAATTTCTTTAGAATTTTGCTTCTCTATCATGAGTTTCCATTTCTTAAACCTATCAAATACTTGGTCTTTAATTTTAAGAAAGTAGACCCAACTTTTCCTAGAGAAGTCATCAGTAAAAGAAAGTAAATATTTTGAGCCACTTAGGCTAGGTGTAGAAGCTAGACCCCATAGGTCAGAGTGTATATAGTCTAGGATAGCTTTTGTGGTGTGTTGTGCTTTAGTGAAACTTTGCCTTGTGGCTTTCCCTAAAACACAGTGTTCACAAAAGGTTAGATTTTATGAGAGACCTTTAGGTAGAATCCCTGGTTTAGATAGGACTTCTAGGCCTTTAGCACTAATGTGAGATAATCTTTTGTGCCATACATCAGTCTCTGTGATCTCATTTGTGGTGGCAACATATGCCTCTGTCATCATTTCAACTTCTTTGACCACAAATAAGCCATTTATCTTTTTCCCAACTAATATCACCTTAGAATCCTTTAGAACCTCAAGGGCTCCTCCTTTACCCTTGTACTCACACCCAATTGCATCTAGCATACCTAAGGAGATTAGGTTTCTCTTAAGCAGTGAACATAGCTCACATTCCTAAGAAGTTTAATAGTTCCATCCTTAAGTTTCCTGGAAATAAAGCCAATGGCTTCTATCTTGCAGTCTTGGTTGTTTCCCATATACACCATTTCTCCTTCAATTTCTTTAAAGGTGTTGAACCAAGGTCTCATTGAGGTCATGTGGTAGGTGCATCCAGAATCTAGGACCCAATCATGTTTTCCTAGAGGATTTACATGGTTGGATTTGTCTAAAGTTGAGGTTAAAGCATCTGAATAGATAAAAGATCCTTCTACAATAAATGCTTCGGGCTGTTTGCCTTTTGAGTCCTTTTCTTTCTCTTGATTCTTTCTTTTTAGGATAAAACAGTCCTTAATTAGATGTCCTTTCTTTTGCAATACTTACATTTTATTTTTTGTTTTGATTTATTATCTTCTGAGTTGTGAGGTTTTCTGTCCTTTGAATGATTTTGTTTGAAGTTTCCTTTAGCAAATAGTCCTTCACCACTAGGATGATCCTTTCTATCAATCTGTAATTCTAGCTCTCTGGTTCTTAGGGCTGAGATTATAGTGTCTGTGCTTATACTGTCCCTTCTATACTTTAGAGCACTTTTTATTTCTCTATAGGGTTCAGGCAAGGAGTTTAGTAGCACATAGGCCTCATTTTCATCACCAAGTTTTTCTCCTAGAGTTTTAAACTCGGCAACAATTTTTTTGAACTCATCTAAGTTATCAGTTAAAGTTTTAGATGAATCCATTTTAAATGTGAAGAATTTCTCCCTAAGATACATTTTACTAGGAATATCTTTAGTAGCATGTAACTCTTCTAGTTTAGTCTATATCCTATATGCAGTTTCTTGATCTAAAACTTGTCTAAGAACACTGTCACTAAGATTTAGAACCAAATACCATAGGCTGCCAGCTCACAGTCTTCTTTTTCTTGGGCTGTCACAGTGGTAGGGAGTGTTGATGGGTCAAGGAGGCTCTGTGAGCTTTTTGTTGGCTGAGAATCGCATTGATTTTGGCCTTCCACAGTCCGAAGTCTCCTTTGCCATCGAATTTCTCCACTTCGAATCTTGCTACTGACATTTTTAGATGAACAACTTGAGTCTTGATTCTTCAAGAATTGTAATCTTGTAAGTCTTTTTGCTTTGATACCACTTTGTTGGGCCTGCTTCTTGTTGTATGTTTGAAATAAGCCCAAATGATGAATAATATGTGTGGCCCTTCTTGCTGATCCAATTCGTGAGTCCAATTATTTTCCCCCAAAATAATTTGGTTTGGTAGAATACTTGGCTACCAATTGTCCACGAGCTTCTAGCTGATGTGCCCCACGTGGTTTACTCCACTAATCTTTTCCTGATGGAAGTGAAAGAAAAAATAACTCTGATGGGTGATGATTTAGAATTAATTTCCTTTCTCTCTCTTGCTCTCTTGTTCTTTGTCTTTTCGATTTCTTCATAACTTCTTCCAACCCTAATTTCTCTGTTTGATTTTGTGCGACTGCTCGAGTAAACAACGAAGAACAAATGCATGCAATGATATACGTGGTTCGGCGTAATGTAAATGTTAAATGATGACGAAGAACAAATTTGTGCGACTGCTCGAGTAAACGGTGAAGAACAAATTTATAAATGATGAGTACTTATACTATTTTTCTGATACAAGTAGTTACAATAATAGACTGTAAAAGTTAAAGAAATGTGAAATAGTTCTTGAATGTTGAATGTTTGAGCTAATATTCTTAACTATTCTAGTTCTTTCTGCATCTTATTGATCCAACACTCATCTTTCAAGGCTTCTTTCACTTTCTCGGGTTCTACTGGTGATGTAAAACATACCTTACCAATCATTTTCAGGTAGTCAACTCTATCCTTCTTACGAGTAGTTATTTCTGAATCCAGGTTCCCAATTATGCTGCTAAAAGGATGTGCCTTCTGTATTCTAATGGATGGTGCAGGTTTATCACTGTTATCAGCTTCAACATCTTCTTCAGCTGCAGGAGTCTGAATGTTAATAACAATGTCAGGAGCATCAATAAACCCAACTGCATCCTTATCAAGATCAGATGATTCTGAGATTTCTTTTTCACCATTTTTCTCATATTCTAAAAATATGACCTTCTTCATCATCAACATTTTCTACTATGGATGTTACATCATTGACCACAACATTTATCGATTCCATCACAGTATGAGTTCACTTATTGAAAACCTTGTAGGCCCTGCCGTTTGTTGAGTTCCCAAGAAAGATTCCTTCGTCAAATTTATAATCCCACTTTCATCTATTTTCCCGATCTCTTAGGAAATAACATGAGCTATAAAAGACATGGAAATACCTCACATTGGGTTTTCTTCCTTTCCAAAGTTCATAATAAGTGCTGACAGTTCTTAGGCGCAGAGAAATACGATTGTGAATATGACAGGTTGTATTTAATACTTCTACCTAGATGTTAAAAGTCGTCTGTTTAGCATAAAGTATGGCACGAGCCATCTCTTGGAGCGTGCAGTTCTTTCTTTCTACAACTCCATTCTGTTGAAGAGCTACAGGAACAAAGTACTCATGTAGAATCCCTTCAGAAGTATAGAAATCAACAAATTGAGAATTTTCAAATTCCTTCCCGTGATCGCTTCTAATACGAATGATGTTTTCTCTTATTTATGCTAAAGGTAAAGACATAATATCTGAAACACCTTGAAAGTGTCAGATTTTTCTCTGATAAATCATACTTATGTAAAGCAAGAAAAGTCATCCACACAAACGAGAGCATACCGCTTACCTCTCAAACTTTGAACTTGCATAGGCCCCATCAAGTCAATGTGTAGTAACTCCAAAACTCATCTAGTACTACACTGTGTCACTTTCTTATGAGAGGTTTTAACCTGTTTCCCAGATTGACATTCACCATAGAATGAATCAGTTTCAGCGTTCAGAGAGGGTAATCCAAGAATGGCTTCCACGTTGATTGCTTTCCTTATTGATCGTAGACTTATGTGACCAAGCCTCTTGTGCCATACTTCAGCCTCATTCATTTTGGAAGAGTTACAAATATCAATGGGAGCATCAGGGGATCAGTGATAGTAGTTATCCATTGAATGAGAACTTGTCATAACTAACATGTTTTTATCATCTTTTACTAAACACTTATCTTTAGAGAAACTTATTTGATTTCCCTGATCATATAGTTGACTTACGCTAATTAGATTAAAAGTTAAGCCTTTAACAAGCATGACATCATGAAGAGCAGGAAGACTAGATCTTAATAAGTCTGCTTTACCCAACACTTTTCTTTTAGCTTTATCACCAAAGGTTACATGTCCAGAGCCACGTGCCTTTAGATCAGACAAAAAATATTTTTCACTTATCATGTGCCTCGAGCATCCACTGTCAAAGTACCAGTCTTCTTGGTTTGAGATGTGTGACGAGGTAAAGGCCACATTGCAGGACATCATCTCTTGAGAATTTTTATCTTTGACACGGCACACAAATCATTTAGATGTAACTCTTCTGTTCTCATGACTCAAGGTTCTTGGAGTTAGGGAAGAGTGTCTTAAGGTTTTATATTCCTTTCTGTCGAGACGATAAAAACAAAAGAGACATATATGACATGCTTTCCAACAATAATGACACACCCATTTCATCCGAGGCTTACTAATTTCAGCATGAGTCACAAATATGATATCATTTGGATTTAGCCACACATGTGAGGATTTTGAGCAGGGACAAAGAAAATCTTATATGACAATGTGATTCTATAACAAGACTTCCCATGACTACTGAACCCAACTCCTTTTCTATCCACAACTTGCTTCCCCGTGTTGAGAATCTTGTTTAGATCATTTGTACTCAAATTTAACATGCGATCAAATTTAGACATTGAATCTAGATGTTGTTGAGACAATTTCAGTTCCTTCTTTAATTTTGATATAGTGCTCAAAAGATAATGATTGTCTTCCAATAACTTTTGAATATGATCTTTTTGTTGTTCTAGTACAAGCAGATCTTTCCATTTTTCATACACTTCTTCAATGGTGAGATTTCTCAGCTGAGGAACATTTTGACTCAATCCATAACACATTTTGTCTGCTTCTTCAATATCAGTACTCACTATCATGGACTCATCAATAGTTGCTCAACCAATCAGGGCGCGAATTTCATACTCTAGCTCATTACTAGTATCTGAATCATCGTTTGGCAAGGTTGCTGAGTGTCCTTTATTCTGTCTTCTCAAATAATTAGGTCATTCAGCTTGGAAGTGGCCAAAACCTTCATGTTCCTGTATCTGGAGGTTTGATCCCTGCCATTTTGATTACCATTCAAACCCTGTTCATTGTCTTTCTTCGCTCCAAAAGGTTTAAAACTCTTATTCATATTATGATTAATGTTGTCAATGTTGTCTCTGACATGATGTGTGTTGTACTAACCAAGACGCTTATTTAGTCTCTTTAATTCTTTGCCGAATTGTTTTGTTAACAAAGCAAGCGAGTTAGCAAGGTTCTCTTCACCCTATTTCCCTTTGTTTGAAATGAGGTCTTCATTCACATGTGATTGCAATGCTAACCCTTTACCTTTCTTGTTCGTTTGTTCATCAAATGTCAATTCAAAAGTACGAAGAGACCCAAGCAATTCATCAACTTTCATAGTGGTTATATCATGCGCTTCTTCAATTGTAGTCACTTTCATGTTAAAACGTTTTGGCAGAGAGCGAAGAATTTTTCTAACTAACTTTTCTTCTGACATTTTCTCACCAAGGGCAAAAGATTCATTCGCAGTGTTTAGAATATGTACATTAAAACCAGTCATTGTTTCATCCTCCATCATTTTAGAGATTCAAACTTCGAAGTTAGAATCTACAGTCTTGACATTTTCACTTTGGATGTACCTTCATGAGAAACTTCCAAAATTTTCCAAGCTTCTTTAGCTAAAATGCACGTATTGATAAGCCGAAAGATATTTTTATCAACCCCATTGAAAATTGTGTTTAGAGTGCGAGAATTTCCTAGGGAAGCCTCATTCTATACTTCAGTTCAGTCCTTCTTAAGTTTGTAGGAAACTTTGTCACCTTCATCAGTGATTATTGGATGAGTCCACCCATTTACAATAGCTTTCCAGGTCTTACTCTCAATTAATTACACGATAGCAGTCATTCTGGCTTCCCAATATGAGTAATTTGTCCCATCAAGGACTCGAGGACTAGTAGTAGATCCACCTTCTCCGATTGGTTCCATTGTAAACAATTAACGAAAATATAACAATTGAACCTGCTCTGATACCAAATGAAAAACGTACAAACAGCCAATTGTATATATGATGATGGACACAATGATGTTGACAAAAGTAATGAGACAAAAGAAACAAGCATAGAAGAAAAATAACACACAATATGTTAACCCAGTTTAGTATAACTTTACCTATATCTGAGGGGCACAGTGCCCAAACTAAAGAGAAGCTCAATATAATTCAGAAGATTTACAAGAGAAACAACCTAACTGATAAAACCACTATCGTGTAATACAGTAAATCTTAGATAGGAAATTTGTTTAGACTCCCCCTAAACTTGTCGGCGTCTATCTCAAGATCTTTTCTTAGCTCAAGCTTTCTTGATCTTGTATGTTTAGGCTCCCCCCTAAACTCAACACTTTTCTTCAAGGATTTACCCACGCATGATAACAAAATTATAGACCTCTTCGTTTCTTCACTTTCAGTAATGGCCGCACACCAAAAACAATAACACAACAATCAATTCACAAAAAAAGACCTAAATGAGACATTCTCATACTTCCTTTTATAATGGTATCGACAAGAAAGTTACAGATAAGGAAACTAGCAAGACCGGAATAAAAAATAACCAACAGGACAGTCCAACACGATGTCAACTAGTAGAGATCTAATATTTCAACAAAGGAAAATTTACATGCCAAACAAAAATAATAACAGGTTGGATCCCTTTTTTTTCTTTAGACCGAATACTTGTTTGAATTTCATAATCTAATATCATATTAGATAAACACAAGATGTCTAATTCAATGTCAATTCGATTGGCATCCAAGTAAATAAGAAAAAGGAAAAAAATGATGTGAAATTGTTATGGGCAACGCTTCATACCTTTTCTTAAAAGGAAAGGCAGTTGAGTTTTGATGATAAATCAAAGGAATTTAGCTCCGAAAAGTTAGATACTTAAGCAAATGGGATGAAATTGTGTGGAAAAGAATTCAATTGTTTAATCAATAATGATGAACAATTATTAAATAATAATCACAGGAATCCGACAGCTAATTGTCGTCAAATTCAATCTCAACAATCTAGGAAATACAACATAATCAAGTCGGCAAATTTCCACCTCCTTTAATTTAATATATATTTGTATGAAATTGTGAGATCTTTGTTCTTAATCATATAGTTCAAATTACAATTCTGTTGTATTATTTTCTTCATTCCAATCATAGCCCACCAACTGGTTTGTCGATACTTGTCTCAAAATTCAAAAAATAAATTATATATATAACAAAAAAAGTATGTACACTTTTCTCCAAATAATTATTTATTTTAAATGATCATTCTCTCAATCACGCGTATTAATCAATTAAATTTTATATTAAGTTAAATGATATTACGTCACTCTAATTAGACGTGCTATTTTAATTAATGAAGGACAAGGAATTCAATTCACGACCAAGAGCAAAAATCACAAATTCACCTAAATCAATTAAAATAATAATAAGAATAATAAAAAAAAAAGCCTCCAATGCTCCAAGTAAAATAAAATTAATGGAAACTTAAATACATGTGTGTCATGTCATCATAGATCGATTTCTACAAAGCCTAATTTCCAATGTGTTCAAAACACAACAATATATTTGTACATATAACATATTAAATATATAAATATCAGTGTTATATACGATATATAATTTTTTGACCAAGAAGCCCCAAGGAAAAATAGCAGTCTTCAGGTCGTTTTAATTAACGATATTATTATAATTAAAATTAGGCTGCCGCCTAACAAGCCGCCGATGGGTGGTTAAATGGGAATTTGAGAAATTGAGGCTTTGACACAATTGAGAAAGTATTGGCCGGAGATGCATCGCCGCCGCCGCCGCCGCCGCAAATGGAGCTTTCACATGAAGGGCAAACGGTGAGAGTGGCGGCTTGTAATTGCATGCAGAACGGCGGAGCCGTTAATTTGAGTGATTTAAGCTCTTGAAGTTCCTTTTGAAGCCTTGTGTTTTCTTCTTTCAGCTTTTCACAGCATTTCTTCAATAATTCACAGTCCATTTCTGTTTGCTTCAGCTTTGTTCTGAATTGATTATTTTAATTAATTATGGTGTCAATGAATTATAGTTTCAAAATGGGAAATAATGTAAAATTTTAATCGATTTTATTAAAAAAAAAAATAGAAAATAACCTCTTTAATTACCTGGCTCTTCTGTTTTGAAACCATACTTCCACTTGTCTTGGCCTTAGGTTTAACTGTTTAGCCAAATCCTGCTTTTGCTTCTGTTTTGTTGGGATTAAAAAGCATTGATGTCAAAATCTAAGAGAATGAATTAAGAAAAATGAAATTTAATGATAAACGAAGAGATAATTTATTCCTATATTGTCTTAGACTCAATAAACATAAGTGTAATGGAATTTGAGAATAAGAAATTAAATGGAAATTAGTGGTGTGTTTTAAATATACGTGTTTATAAAAAAATTTAGAGTCACAAACCACCAAAAATATATAAGGTAATTTTTTATTCTTTTTTTTCATTTTCAGATTAATAGAATCTACTTATAAATCTCCCAAGCAAAATTTTATTTTATTCAATATGAATACAATGAATTCAATATAGATAAGATCCCACCTTAAAATTTTAATTATATATAAATATATCCCATTTGTATACATGTTAAAATATAGGATAATTATCAAGGATAGCAATATTCTTAAAGAATTACAAATATAACAAAGTTTGTCAGTGATAAATTATATGGTTAATAAACTATGAGTACTTATTTTAAATTGATTATATTTATAAATTATTTTGTATTGTGTTATATCTGATAATACTTTAAATCAAATTACCCTAAATATATATATCATAGACTAAGTTTAAACCTCTCAAATTAAATTCAAGAAAGGAAAAAAGTTATAAAATTTTACGCTTTAAAAAAAATTCTCGACCGATGCTTGAGAGATAGGACGAAGGAAAAGAAATTCAAAGGAATGGAAAAAGAAACTTAACATTATAAGTTTATTATATAATTTCTCAATAATTGAGAAATAAAAGATAGTAGTATTGTGATCATTCTTGTCATTCACATCAAAAAAATTAAAATATTTTTTTAAAAAAATAATAATAAAATTTAATCAAAGTCGGACAATCATTAAAATGCACAAAGATAAGTGGTGGTGTCCGAAATAGATATAAATATTGTTGATAAAAGATTATAAATCTTAATTTTTTATTTTTATTTAATAAGCAAAAGGACAATTATCCATTCATGTATTCTTCACTCAACCTCGGAAAAGGAAAAGAAGAAAGAAAAAGAACGACTTACAGGACTGAGACTTGAGTGTTCTTTGAAGTTATCCTCTAAAATGGCGGATTGTTGTTTCGTTAGTCTTAGTTTCTTCCTCGGACTTCCATCTTCATCTTCCTCACCCACTTTCATACACACCCTCTCCATATACTCCTCCGCCTCCGCCTCTTCACCACCACCGCCACCGCCGCCGTCTCGCTCCCTCTTAAAGCCCGATGAATTTGAAAACGACGACACCGGACTACCCGAACAACCCCGCTGATTCAACTCCTCCGTCGCAACGCCGCCGCTCTTCTCGACTACAATCGACAATCCAAGCGTTAAAGAAGGCAAAATATCATCAAACTTCAAAACCTGCAGCTTCTTCTTCACACCGGCGACTTCCGGTGGTACGATCGACCGCATAGAATCATCAGCTGAAACCCGCCCCAGCCCAAGAAGAAGCCCCGTGTTGCAATCCCTCTCCATTATTTGAAAAATAAAAGAACTAAATGGCGAAAAATGAAAACCCAGTAAACTTCTGGGGGGGAAATATAAAGGGAAAAAAAATGAAAAGGGGGAGAAAGAGAGCGGAAGTTTCTTAGGTTGGAAATGGGATTGTGGGGACTCTAATTATGAGAATTAAATTCCAATAATAATAGTTTTAAAAAAATTAAAAAAAAAAAAAAAAAAAAAAAAAAAACTTTTAGGAAATAGATTTTGGTGTCACGAATATATCGGTTGACTTACAGGAGTAAATGCCTAAGAGCGAATGGTTTTCAATTAGGCGTGTGCTGTGGGTGTACAGAATGAACGCATAATCATTATAACAGAAGAAACTTTTTTTAAAAAAAATTAAAATTAAATTAATTTACCTTTTTGGGATTTTTTTAAAAAAAAAAAAATTAAAATACAATGTTTTGGGTTTGTTTATACTTTGGTATATACCATATCACATGCCGTACATGCACCGGGTCTGATTCCTGGTTCATTGTATAAATATCATTTTTACTCTCTTTTTTTTTGTGTGTAATTAATTAACATTTATTACTTTCAAGTGGATTAATGGAACCAATCCAATTCCAACTATTTATGATTCTCGTGAAATTTTTAATATCATGCTTTATTACTTTTATCTCTTGTAACCAGTTTCATTTTCTTTTTCTTTTTAAAAATTTTATTCAATATATTTTTCATAGTCATCCTTTTCCAATAATATTCTTCTCTAAGACCCTTTATTTTGTTTTTTTTTTCATTACGCTTCCCTTTTATCATTCTCTCCGTGAAAAGAAACAAATTCACCTGGTTGTTTCTACACACATGAATCATGAAATAAACTTTTATCTTATCCATTACACATCTTGATCTTTCATCATATTTATACTTTCTTTTACTAATCATACTTAATACAATAAATAAGTATTACCTTAATCATGTCGAGAAAATAACTCATGTTTTTTTTTTTTTTTTTACTTTAAAGGTACTTATAATTGTGAATATATATATATATATATATATGCATGCATGAGATGCATATTAAAAAAAAGAAAAAAAAAAAAGAAAGAACATTTTGTAAAATCATTGTAATATATAGCATGGGTTATCAGTAGTCTTTCCTTTTAGCATTAGGTGTATTTCTTGGCTCATTGCAAAGAGATGGGCAAGGTATGGAGAGTGTACTCTTGGGGATGGTCTTTTAACTTATGCCTATTACAAATAAATTGGTTTCGCCTCCACCAAAAAAGTGCAATTTTTATAATAGAGTATTCGATAACATGAGTTTTATTTCAAAATTAATTGACAATGAAATGAGTAACTTATCCATCTTATTAAGATTATGAGATCCCTCCATTTTTTTAATGTAGGATCTCCTTCACATGCTTTTTTAAGATGACGTTCTTTGGGTTCACCATTATTGGGTTTTTATTTTTTTTTACTGAATGTTTGTTTGGGTTTCATGGACTATGATATAATATTAAGATCGTATGAGGTTTCTTTTCAAAATCAATTGGCAGTGAGAGAAATAACTCATATATCTTATTAAGATTGTGAGTTCCTTTCACTTTTCTAAGGTGGACTCTACTTAACATAGAGAAGAGATTGGTCTATCTTGCATCATTTGACACATTAAACTGTGTATAAGCCTAAAAACAAGTTTCTAAATGCTAAAGTGTTGATATACTGATAAATTTACCCATCAATTTAAGCTTTTGGGTCGTAGTCGATGATTTAACATGGTATCAGAGAATGATCATGTCCAATATTCAAACTCGTGCAATATTATTTGCTCCCCAATTAATATTGATTTTCATTTGTTGGGTTTTCTAAAGATTTTGAAGCCCACGAGTGAGAAGAGTGTTACCTTGTTGGGTCTTCTACAATTTTCAATGCACAACTTAAGCTTTTGGGACAATTTGTGATATAATGCTAAATTTCAATTTTATGTCCAATAAAAATGGTTTGGTACTTCTAAGTTTTTATTCAATAAACCTGAATTAAACATTTTTCTATCAAGTATGTGTTTTTCTTATTCATCATTTATGCACACTATGTTGGGTTTTTGGCAAAATATTAGAAATGTATTTTGTTCCACATCGGTTAAATTGAATGGGAATGGACTTCAAACCTATAATTACCTCTAATTTCAAGTCATCGAAGAAAGACTTTAAGCTTAGTGTACTAATTCTAATTAAATACCTTTGTGAGTAGTAAAAAATTTTGAGAGAGTGCTTCTGCAGTAAAATGGAAGGTATTTCCCAACACACTAAACACAAAATTGGGAGTTTAAGACTTTATGTAAAATTTAGTTTTATATCAATAACTTGTTATATACAAAATTAAAAGTTTTAAGACATATCAAACACAAACTTAAACGTTGAAGATTATATTAGATATTTTATTTTATTTTTAATTTAAAAAGTAAACTGGCGTAAACTTAAGTTTAAAGAGATCAAAATTGGTTAAATTTAACTAAAAATTCGATTATAAAATCAAGAATACAAATGAATTGAGTAGAAAGTAGAAACATTATTTGAGTTATTATTAATACTTATAATCAGACACACTTTTGGTAATTAATAAAGGAGAAAAAGGAGCAATTCCCTTTTAATGGCTTATGAATTGATACTTAAGAAAAGAATTTAATACAAAATTCGAAATGAGTGGATCTTGGTACAGAAGATTAAAATGGAGGAGTAAATAATGGTAAACGCAGTTGACCTAGTTTTAAGGATTGGGTGTATGGTACCTTGTCGGTTGGTGAATTAAGATGTAAAGTCCCAAATAATTCTATTATCATCTTAATAATATAACCATATATATATTAGTATTATTATTATTTTTTTTATTATTTGAGTTTGCTTTTTCATTTTTTTCCCAATTCTATAAATAATTAAATGATGGGAAATGACACCCACACGGTACGGTGGATCCACCGACGAATCCTTAAGTTCAATGCACCCTTTATGGGACTCATAATTATCAATTATTTGAATTTCTAGCGACAATTAACCGTCCATTAAACCTTAACTTTAACCCTTCTTTTCTTTTAGAATAAATTAACCTTGTAACATTTCTATCCATTCATTCAACCGTTATTGGCATGTATTATATTTTTAAAATGGTACATCAAATCCTCCTATACTAATAATAATAATTAAAAAAAACAAATCAGATATTTTAAGAAGTTTTGTAGTTAAGGTAGATTTAATTATATATTACTTAACACATTTTTTCATATCTACCATCCTTTTAAAAAAATCTATTGAAATAGTTTTTCTTAATTCTTCTCAGTCAAGATTCCAATAAGATTTTTACTTTTTTATCATACATCCAAACTATCACTACAAGAAATCAGATCTTTAGCGACGATTTTCTAGCAACTATCTCATATTTGTCGTATTATTAGCGACAAAGTACTATGTTCATCACTATGCATGCAAAAACAATGATAAGTTGTAGGCATGCTACAATTAAAACCAATCGCCGCTGCGTTCAGTGATGAAAAATATATCATTTGACCAATACATTGTAGAATGCGACGAAATGTATATTTGACACATGATCTTTGCAATGAATTGGGCTTTAGTCACAAGCCTAGTTAATTGGGTGGGTGTTTTAGCGCTTAAGGGTATGCAACGATAGTAATTTTCGTCGCAGCTTGTGACGAATTGGGCTTTAGTTGTAGACCCATATGCGATGATAGCAACGTTCATCACAGCTTGCGACGAAATAGGATTAGTCACAAGCCTTCTTTTTTTCACTTGCTTCCATACATCGTTGATTGTTGATCGTTCATCCACCATACATTTGAAATTGGGGAGCTCGTTCATCGTTCGTCAAAGAAGCTCTACCTTAGAGGTTTTTCGTCTAAAACTTGGAGGTTTTTCCTCTGAAACTTGGAGGTTTTTCGTCGTTCATTTGAAACTAAGGAGTTTGTCCATTGTTCGCGGTTACGTGTAGAAAAGGTTGGTATTCATCCGTCGTTTGCCTTTAATTTCTTCTCATCTATTTCTTAAATCTAGTCAATGGTTATGAATGATTATGGGATCTACCTGAAATACAAATTAATGAACCCGAAGTAGATGTACATCAATGCATAGATCAAGTTTGAGATTTTGAAATGCAAACACTGCATAGAAGTGATGTAAATCCAACTATGAAAGTAGTGATTTGATTGAGATAGTTTTAGATTTGTATGAACAAGTGAAAGATGTATTAGAAGATGATGAGAATGAAGATGACAAGGAAGATGAAGAAGATGATGAAGACGAGGAAGTTGAGAAAGACAATGAAGAAGAACGACAATAGAGTTGATATGTGCCCATACCTACTATATTGAATATTTTAATCTTTATTTTTATAATGCAATTTTATGTCTAAAATATAATTTTATGTTTCAAAGGAAAAGATGTCATCAAATAATGAAGCAAACATCGTAGACATGAGTAATACACCCACTAATAATCAAGTCCGTGGTGTTACACGAGGAGTAGGATTGCATCATGCGATTGAAACCAGTTGGAAAAATTACAAATATGTTTAGTAATGAGTTTGGAATATTAGTGAGGTGGGTTATCCCCTTGACTTGTAAAGGAAAAAAAAAAACATATTCTCGAGGACATTTACACCACTATAATAGAACGGTTGTTGGTAAATTAATTTTTTTCAAAACTATATAGTTTATTACACAATTATGATGCAATATTAATTAATGATTTTTTTTAAGAATAAATTTGTCATGGTCTGATCTCAACCACCTGTCATGACTAAATTTGATATTTAACTTTTGAAATTGTTGAGAATATGTTAATTGTGTTTGAAAATAATTTGATATGTATCTAATTATGTGTGCAAGACTAAATTGGAGCTTGTTGGTGATGACTACATTTTGGACTTTTTTTTAAGATCACTAATAATTAGGTGATGACTAATTGTGTTCAAGACTTTTTTCTTTTTAAGATCATTAACCGTAGATTTTTTTTTTTAGTAGATATGATGGATTTTATAAACATTTTTTAATATATAGTATGATTAAGTTGTACTACAATATATATATTTAAAACATTATTAAAATTTACGACGTAACTAAAACGTTGCAAGATTATTACATCGAGAACATATAACAGCGAGCAATGCAATGAACATAGAAACTTTGTAGTATTTAAAAAACGTCTCATATTGCAACTTTTTGGAAACGTTGCATTGTGCGACTTCTATATCAATGTCGCATAATGTGACTTTTTGAAAACGTTACATTATGCGACTTTTTCATCATGTTGTCGCATCATGCGACATTTTCTATCAAAAAGTCGCAAAACACATTCAACGACTGGCCTTTAGCGACTAAAGCGTGCGATGATTTAAATTAGTGGCTAAATCTTTTTTGCAACGAAATTTTGTTTTTAGCGACGAATATTTTTAATCACAAAAGGCTAAATTTCTAGGTAAATTCCCAAATCATGTAATCTTCTATAGAATTTGATTCATCATATATATTTGATTCATTTATCTTTCTCAAATCATGTAATCTTCCATAATTTTTTTTGAAAATCTTTCCTTCAGAAAAGTCAACCCAACTAATGAAGATTTGATACATCATAAATATTAAAAATTTGTATTTTTGAAAATTCTTCATTCAAAAAAGTCAGATAGCTTATGAAGATTTGATTCATCATAGATATTAAAATCAACCATTAAAAATTCTAAAATTTCTTTTTGGAAAAAATTACATACAATATTGGGTTTCATCCTAGTCGAGATTCTACTTAAAAAAAACCCACAAAAATTGATATAATTTGGATGGATGATAAAAAGAAGTCAATTTTTAAGATTATTTGTGACAATTGAGTAGTTCAGCCAAATAAGTGTTTTCCATGAGACACAAAAGCAACCAAAAGAAAATCCTCTTAATTTCTAAAAAGTCTGTTTCCCATTTTTTTTTTTTTTAAAATGTTTGAAATAAATTTATAAATAGGTAACGATTCAATGAATTATTTAGATATTTTAAGAACATGTCAAAGTGTCATACACAACTTTTTATTGAAAATTGTGGTCCATTGGAAAAAATATTGAATTTTAGAATCAACATTACTTAATTTTGACTATATGATCGATAATTTTGGTATATAATTGACCCGCAATTTTATTAGAGTTGGCAATGGAGTAAAGCGAGGCGAGTCCAAAAATGCCCGATCTCCATGGAGATTTGTAGTCTCATTCTCATCCCATTCTTCGTTTTGGAGAGTGCGAAGGAATCGGGAAATCTCCGTTCCGAGATCGGGTACCTGTGAAAAAAATTTCTCCGTTTATATTTTATATTTTTAATTAATTATTTATTTAAAATCAATTATATTTTGATCTTTATATTGAAATTGTAAATATATTAGATAACAAAATATTATTATTGTTTTATTTATTTAAATTACTAATTAAAAATAGATTTTTTATTGTAAATTTAATATAAAGCTAAAAGTTAATTACATTATAAAATAAAATTATAAAAAGAAAAAAAATGAAAAAGCTACTGCTTTATTTATATATAAAATATATTCAGGGACCCAATTTGTATCTCTAGGTCAAACCGTGGATTCCCTGTTCAGAATCTGCAAGAATTTTTGCCAACCCTACAAAGTAGAATATAGGATATTACAAAAAAAAAAAAAAAGAAGAAGAAGAAGAAATATAAATTATGATTTGATTCTAATTGACGAAATTGTAACACAATATATAAAGTACCACCCTCTCTCAAATTCAAGGTGGTTAAAATAGCAATCAATTTGAGTTTGTGAAGCAATTGAGTAAAGCAACTAGATGAAAAAGTTTTTGTGAATATATGTGGTTGCCCTGTAGTGAAAATGGATCATAAGAAAACAACGTTGCTTATGAGATGGTGGCGAATAAAGTGACAGTCATTTCCAACATATTTAGTATGTTCATGGAATGTATCATTTTGAGTAATCTGGATGAGACTAAGATATTGTCATTGTGAAGTATAGTAGCAGACTGCTGGAAAATACACATATCAACAAGAAGCTAACAAAGTCATAGTAATTATTTAAAAGAACTGTTTTCAAATATAGGAAAATAAATTAAAATATTTACAAATATAGCAAAAGTTCATTATCTATCTACGATAAACAATGATAGACCGCGATAGACTACTATCTGTGTCTATCTGTGTCATGATCAACACAAATAGTAGTCTATCACGGTTTATCGCAAATAGATTATGATATTTTGCTATTATTTGTAAACATTTAAGTAGTTTTGTCATTTAAATTAATTTTCCTATTTAAAATTAACTACTGAATTAATTATTGAAAATTAAATTTGGCTGAATTTAATACTTTATTATTACAGAGTCTTTTTAAATATAAAAGTATTTAAAAATATTTACACTTTATAGCAAAAAGTTCCAAAACTTTTGGAACTTTTTGCTATAAAGTGTAAATATTTTTTAGATTTTTCTATTTATAAGAATTTTCCTTATTATTACATAAAATTGCTATTTATTAGTCGGTTAAAAAAATATTAATCAATTAACTAATAATAGAATAACTTAAATAATCGTGTATACTTGTACTTCTAGTTATTTTTTAAATTAAAAACATTGTTTGACTATTTAAAATTAATTAGTTTATATCAACTTCTTTTGTGTATATATATAAGATTTATAATTGATATTAATCAATTAGCTAATTAGCTCTTTTATTAACAAAACTATAGAAAAAGAAAGAAAATAGATATTTAAATTAATTATCAATATTATTTTATTAAAAATTGATAATATAAATATATGTGATACAAAAAAAGTTAATTGACAATAAAGATATTAAACTGGAGGGTGAGAAATTAATTATTGAAATTAATTTTGATTAATTTTATATTTTATAATTGTATAAAAAAAACATAACACATTTTTAGATATCTTATTTTTATATTCATACATAATCAAATATAGTTATCTTTAATTTTAAGGTATTTTATCTTATTTCTAGATATTATTATTTCATAAGTATCCATAAAATCTTAAACCAAATTATTCTTTAAAGATAAATATGGAAGAGACCTTTACCGATGGACTTAGAAAATACGGAGGATTTAAAAAAATAATGAAGATACAAAATTTTAGGATAAATATAAACAATTCACTCCGTGATTAAGAAAAGTTAATTATAGCACTAAGATATGTTTGGACACAAAATGAAAGTTAATTGATAAGTGGTGAGATTAAGATTAAATAAAATATTCTTGGCTTCATCGACAAGTTTTTGTGGGGTTAAATAGATAAGCATTGACCTTGACACAGTAGCCATATTATAAAAAAAAAATGATGAATGAATTGAATAAAATATAATGTGACGGTCGAGAATAATTAGGTTTAGGTTAAAGTTAAAATCACTTTAATAAAAGAAAGAGCCAAAAAGAACAACATAAAAGCAAAAAGAGCGCATATATAATTAATTGATGCGCAATTGAAAATGGGTGTTTGCTTTCTCCTTCTCCCCATAAGTCGTCGTGGTGTGTAACATCTTTTATGACCAAACCACTCCCAAACTATATTCCAAATATTTATCTTGGTTAAATTATAGTACATACCCTTTCCTTTTGTCATTTGTTTCCAAATATTTCTACTTTTAGAATGGTAATATTATTCTTTTATTTACATTTAACGTATTAAAAATGTATTTAGAGTCATCGGTGGAGCCACATAGTAGACAGAGACATGTGCCCCCTCGACTTATCGTATTTGCATTTTGATTATATATTTAAAGTAATATTAAACAATATTACTGTGAAATCGAGGAGCACAACAGATATGGAGAAAATATATTATAATAAAATATAAATATAATATAATATAATAATAAAATAAAAATAACTAAAATTATGGAAAATTAGTGAAAATTTGAAGTGGATTTCTCATCAATGTGTGATTTTAAGATCCACCAAATGCCACTATTTATAAACAAAGTGGCAAGTATGATATGGTTTTACATTGACACCAAGCATGAATAACTACAAAGCACATGGACAACATGAAAATTGACACATGACTTTTAGTAAACTAAGCAATGAGCAATTTTTTATTTTTATAATATTTATAATACTCCCCCTTATATCCCATATATATATATGTGTGTGTGTGTGTGTGTGTGTGAAATATGACTCGTTAAAACCTTACTAGAAAAAACCTAATGATATATACTCCTAAAAGAATACAATATATTTACTCCCCCTCAAGAAAACATCACTTACGATCTCTGAATCGCCACATTTCAATATTATGCACCAATTTTTCAAAAGTTTAGTTGGTAATGTCTTTGTAAATAAGTCTGCAAAGTTACCCTACGAACAAATTTTTTGTACAGTGATAATGTCACCATTTTCTTCAAGATCATGAGTATATAAAAGCATTGGTGAAATATGTATTGTACTATCTCCTTTAATATATCATCCTTTGATCTGAGCTATGCAAGTTGTATTGTCTTCGTAATAATATTGTTGGAAGATTTTTATTAGAAGATAAGCCACATGTTTCACGAATATGCTAAGTCATTGATCTTAGCTATACACATTCTTGACTAGCCTCGTGAATTGCAAGAATTTCAACATGATTTGAGAAAATGGCCGTTGTGGTCTGTTTCACCGTTCACCATGATATAGCAGTTCCTCCACATGTGAACAGATTACTTGTTTGCGATCTAACTTTGTGTGAGTCACATAAATATCTATAATCTGCATAACCAACTAGGTCAAATTTGATTTATTTGAATAAAATAAACTCATGTCGATTTTTCCTCAGAGATAATGGAGTATATGCTTAATTCCATTTCAATATCTTTTTGTAGGAGAAGAACTATATCTAGCTAATAAATTTATAAAAAATGCAATATCTTGTCTTGTATTATTAGCAAGATACATAAGTGTATCAATTGCACTAATATATGGTAATTCAGGACCAAGAAGTTCTTCATTATCGTCTCGAGGTCGAAATATATCTTTCTTTATATCCAATGAACGGACTTCCAATAGAATATTTAATGGATGTGCTTTGTCCATATAAAATCTTTTCAAAATTTTTCCTATATAAGTTGACTGATGAATAAATATTTCATATACTAAATGCTTAATTTGCAAACTAAGGAAAAATTTTGTTTTTCTAAGATCTTTCATCTCAAATTCCTTTTTAAGATATTTTATTGCTTTGAAAACTCTTCGGGAGTTCCAATTATATTCAATTCATCAACATATACAGTTAAAATAGCAAATCATAATTGTCTTTATAAAAACACACAGACATATTGGATTATTTTGATATCCCTCTTTCAATAAATATCCACTCAGGTGATTGTATCACATTCATCCTGATTGTTTCAATCCATATAGCAATCTCTGTAACTTTATTGAATACAATTCCCGGGATTTTGATGTATATGTTTTAGGTACCTTAAATCATTCTGGGATTCTCATATAAATATCATTATCAAGAGATCCATATAAATATGCTGTAACTACATCCATAAGATGCATATCAAGATTTTCATATACAGTCAGACCAATTAAATATCTTAGTGTAATTGCATCCACCACTGGAGAATATGTCTCTTTATAATCAATACCAGGTCTTTGTGAAAAGCATTGTGCAACTAGTCTTGCTTTGTATCTTGTGACCTTATTATTTTCATTTCTTTTTCTCACAAATACTCATATGTATCCCACAGGTTTGGCACCTTCTGGTATTCGGACTACTGGTCAAAAAATCCGCCATTTTGAAAGTGAGTTTAATTCTGCCTCGATTCTTCTTTCCACTGAAGCCAATCTTTTCTATGTCGAAATTCTTCAACAGATTTTAGTTCAGGATCCTCATTTTCAAATATAATATCAAGAGCAACATTATACGCAAAAATTTTGTCAATTACTACATTAGTTTGATTACATCTTTTCTCTGTCATGACATAGTTTATTGAAATCTCATTATTATCTTTAGGTATTTCACCTTCCTCACTAGTCATGTTGAGGATTTCTTCATGGATATTTACATCCTCAACCAAGTCTTTTTTACTATTAATTATTTTTTATTTTCGAGGATTTTTATCTTTGGAACCCACTGGTCAACCACGCTTCTAGCATGTTCCAGACTCATTAGTTACTACTTGTTGTGTTGGGATATCAATTTTTTATGGAACGTTTACAGCTGATATATGTGACTTAGTTCTTTCTTTGCATCTATAAATGCATATGATAATTGATTTGCTATATTTTTCAAATGAATTATTTTATGAAATTCAAGTTCATATTTGTTTGTACGAGGATCTAAAGAAGACAATAACAATGCATTCCATGTAATTTCTTCCAATTTCTTAATTCTCCTACTCTTGAAACCAACCCCCCCCCCCCCTCCCCTTTATCCAAAATTTGTCTCATTAAAATGACAATCAACAAATCGTCAGAAATAACATCACCCTTCAAGGTTCAAGATATTTAATAATTGATGAGGAATCATATCCAATATATATTCCTAACCTCCTTTAAGGATCTATCTTAGTGCATTGTGGTGGACCAATTTAGAACGTATACAGTACATCAAAAAATTCTCAGATGGAAAATATTTGACTCATGACCATAAACTAATTGTAATGCGAGTACTTATGATAAGCTACTGGCCTAATGCGTACAAGTGACGCTGCATGCAAAATAGCACGTCCTCATACAGATGAAGGAAGCTCACTCATAAGCAATGGTCTTGCAATTAATTGCAAATGTTTTATAAATGATTATGCTAAACCATTTTGTGTATGAACATGAGCTACAAGATATTCAAAACTTATCCCAATTGACATACAATAATTATCAAAAGCTTGGGATGTAAATTCACCAGCATTATCAAAATGAATGGTCTTAATTTTATAATCAGGAAATTGGGCTCTTAACTTAATTATTTGAGCAAGTAATCTTACAAATGCAAGATTTCGACTTGATAATAAGCATACGTGTGACCATCTATTGGATGCATCTAATAATACCATAAAATATCTAAATGGTCCACTTAGTGGGTTAATAGGTTTATATATATCACCATGAATTCGTACTAAAAATATAAGTGATTTAGTTCCCACTTTAGCTGATGATGGTTTAATTATTAATTTGCCTTGAGAGAAAACATCACATAGTAATCATTAGATTGAAGAATCTTCTAGCTCTTCAATGGGTGTCCACTTGAATTCTCAAAAATTCTTTTCGTCATTATAGACCCTGGATGACCCAATCTATCATACCAAATAGCAAATATATCTGGATTCATGAACATCAAGTTCATTGTTGCATATGTTTCAATTACTCGTATATGAGTATAATATAATCCAAAAGATAAAACATGCAACTTTTCCAATATATGTTTTTCATTTGAGATAGTAGAGATAATATATAAATATTCTACATTATGCTTACTATTAGTCTCAATATGATAACTATTGCGATGTATATCTTTAAAACTTAGAAGATTTCCTTTGACTGACTAGAGAACAATGCATTGTCAATTGTAAATTTTGTTCCTCTAGGCAAAATAATATTTTCTTTTCTAAAATCTTCAATCAAGCATGCAGAACCTGATATTGTATTTACTTTTGCTTTCAACACTGTCAATTTGGAAAAGTATTTTTTATTTGTAAGTATTGTGTGTGTAGTTGCACTGTCTGCTAGACATAGATCTTCTTTGCTCATTTCTGAATCACCCAACATGTGAAAATGATCCATGTTTCTTCATTAAAAGAAAATAATTACAATAAGAAAAAGAACACTTAAAATATACAAAAGTTACTAAAAAAACACGAAGATAGATAAAAGAAAATAACAACATCAAGTCTAGATATTCTCAAAATCAAAGTAAACACTTGAAGTTCCATCAATTGTGTCAATCTTCTCTTTCGTAGATTCGAAGAATTCCGCCACATCCAAAATTTTCATATGGGATGAGTCAAATATGTCATTATCCTGGTATGCAAAATTTGCTTCCATATTTTTCTCTTTTTCCTTCAGGGAGGCTTAATAGAAGTCAACTACGTGTTTTGACGTACGACAGGTACATGACCAATGCTCAGTCATTCCGCAACGGATGTATTTATTTTCAACAGTCTTTGAACACTTATCTTGTAGAGCTTTTCCTTTGTGATCATTTGTGTGGTTCTTTTTAAATTTGAATGATTAGAATGACCACCACGAAAATAATAATTATTTCTTCCTCTACCACGGTCAAGACTTCGACCACGACCACGACTACAACCTTGACCACGATTATTAACATTCATAGCATTCACTTCAAGGAATGATGTTGTTTCGATTGGTCGAGATTTGTGGTTTTTCATCAATAACTCGTTATTTTGTAGGGCTATGAGAAGACATGAAATTAGTTCAGAATATTATTTAAAACATTTCTTGATATTGTTGCTGCAGGAGCATATTCGATACATGAAATTTAGAAAATATCTTCTCTAACATATCAACATCAATAATTTTCTCTCTACATAACAACTATTTTGAACTGATTTTAAATAATGCGAAATTATAAACACTTACTGATTTAAAATCTTGTAGCCTTAAATGCATCCACTCATAACGAGCTTTATGAAGAATAACTGTTTTTTTATGATCATACCTTTCTTTCAAAATTTTCTACACAATACGGGGATCTTTTATTGTAAGATACTCCATTTTTAAACCTTCGTGGAGATGATGACGAAGGAAAATCATAGCTTTCGCTTTGTCCTGACTGGATGTCGTATTTCCTTCTTTAATTGTTTCTTCCAAGTTCATAGCATCCAGGAGAATTTCGGCATCGAGCACCCATGAAAAATAATTATTGCTATTAATATCAAGGGCTGCGAATTCTAATTTTGTAAGGTTTGTCATGAAAACAAGATTGCAAAATATTGTATTTGTTGTGTTTTAGGTCCTAAAACTCGTGATTTGTAAACAATAAACTCATTCTATAAATCGATAAAGTTGATATTGAATATATGAATTGCTTATTTCGTTTTAAAAATAAATCTAATAAATTAAGAGATCCATGACTATTACATGAGAACTTAAACTTTATGTGGAGACATAAGAGTGGATTAGATTCAAGTAAATAGTCAAAATGATATATAGTATACGAATAAGGTTGGGTGCCTTATTCTGATAACACTATTGGATGCGGCCCACTCTGTAGTTGTTACAAGGAATTGCAAAGTGCTACAAACGAAGTGATCGTGATTCCTTCATGTGGTGACATGAGGAGTGAGGGTGTCATGGGCAATGAGTTTGTATAAGATCAGACCAAGAAATAAGTCACTCTTACTTTATAACGTTGTTTACTGTTAAAGACTACCTATTTCAAAACGATGATCTAGATAACTTAACCTTAATCCTGAGCTAACTATGAACTCTTGTTTATTCGGGATTATCCTTAGATTTTCATAGATGATGGTTGATTCAACAGCGCCAACTCAATAAGCCTCTCATTTTAGGGGTAAGACCAGGTAGATAATTGGGGACATAGGGTGCAAGATGGAATTCACTCCTACCCACTTTTAAGGATAGTACAGAGGTTGTTCCCTTAAGTGTTAACTCCGAGTCTTGAATAAGGGGTCCCACCCACCCTATCATTGGCTCGAGAAGGAGTGGAACTTAAGGAACAAGAGGTAATCTCGAAGGTAAAACAGTCATTTGACCCAACCATTATTATGAACTACCTATGAAGGGTTAACTTACTAATTATGGCTATATCGAATGGACACAATATATCTACAGTGAGAGGAGTGTAACTACTGAGTTTTAGTGGAGTGACCCGGTAGTTAATGAATGGGGCTAATTCGGTGTAAAGAGTTTAGCCAATTAATCTCGGATCGTTGGAGCCCATGATCTATAGGTCCATTAGGTCCCCTACTAGCTCATAAACGAATGAGCCTTAGAATAACGTGATAAGTTGATTTGAAATGTTCAAATTCGAATTAAGGGAATTAATAATTATATGTGATATAATTACACATTTAATTTTGGAATTAAATGTAATTGGATAATCGATTAATATATAAATATGATTTAAATATTAATTTCATGAATAGGGATTCATGGTGATGGATTTGGTGACAATTTAGTTTAATATTTGATATTAAATTAATAGAATTAATTAAATTGTTTAATTAATAATTAATTATTAATTTTATTAAAAAATTGATTATTGAATTAATTTTTGTAAAATTAATAAAATTTCAATTTTAATTAAAGAATTAAAATTGGAAAAAGTTTTGATTCTAAAAATCAATTTCAAAATAAAAAAAAAAGAGAAATTGAAAAATGGAAAAATCCAAATGTGGAATTTTCCCACTTTCAAGCAAGAAGATTAGTCACCTTCTTACACATAATTCCACCACCAAATTCAAAGAGTAGCTGGAATCACTTCAAATGATCAGTTTGCATGAGAGCCATGTAATAAAACTACTCTTGATTGAGTGAAAAAACTGATGCAATTGCTGAATTGCTGAGTTTTTTTAAGGTTGAAGAACCTCTCATCCAATTGCTGAGTTTTTTGTTTTGAGTCCCACAACTCAACTTAAGGCTTCTAGAAAATAGTAGGGAAGCTCTAGTAGTGGTTCACAACAAGAATTGGAGAAGATTGCAGTTGTATTTCATTGAAGAAGAGGATCTTGAAAAGTATGTAATGAAACCCTCTTAATACCCCATGAACATGCTTAATTTGATGTCAAAATTAAGGACTTAGAATGCTCAATGATCCCGTTTTCTTCCGCTGCATGTTTCTGTAAACCAACAATATTTATATTAGAGATTTAATATGTACTAAATATGTAAAATAACATTTAATTTATTAATTATAATAAAGAGAAAAAACGACCTACCTTCAGCGATGGAAGCAACAGGGGCTCGTGCTGATAATGTGTTGTGAAATTGAGGAGCACAACGAATATGGAGAAATATATTATAATAAAATATAAATATAATAATGATATAATATAATAATAAAATAAAATAATTAAAATTATGAAAATTTAATAATATGAAACTTTAGTAGAAAGTTTAAGTGGATTTCTCACAAATGTGTGATTTTACCAAAATGTCGCTGTTTATAGGCAAACTGGCAAGTAGGATGTGTGTTGGGATTGGTGTCATAAATCTCTCTTGTATTCTCGTAGTTTGTAAACATTGTATAAATAAGTTGTTATTAATAAAATAATTATTATTTTATGAGCATATACTCAATCCAATAAATTAATATCCTAGGTTATTTTATGTAATTTAAACATATATGTAGAGACATACATGTGGATCATGTTCAAATGATAACCTAAATGATCTGTAATGGATAGATAAGGCTGGGTACCTTACTCCTAGTGACACTACGGATACGACTCACTTTGTAGATGTTACAAGTGTTGTAAAGTGCTACAAATGATCTGATCCTGATAATTCATATATAATGTCGAAATGATTAGTCTCATTATATAACGTCATTAATAGTAGAGACTTACATTTCACTAGGATGACCATGGGTGACATGACCTGAATTTTAAGTGAGTTTTGAACTCCTATTTATGAAGACGGTCATTTGATTTGCATGAGTGAGAATGGTTAGATCACCGACTCAATATAGCTACCATTTTGGGGATTCGTCTACTCCCTTAAGGACTGATTCTGGGGCTTAAATAGTGTGACCACACATGAGAGGGATTTGGTCATAGTTGAACTTTGACTTATTGTCCATTAGAGAGATCAGTAGTACTTAAGGAGGAGTTAGATGTAACTACAGGGGCAAAATGATAATTTTGGTCTAGTTATACTTACGAGCAATTTGTGAAGGGTCATTGCGCTGTTGACTGGTTGCAAATAGTGCAATTGTCGATTTTTAGTGAAGTGACCAACAATTAATGGATGTTGGGTAATTTAATTAAGGAGTTTAATTAATTATCTAAGTACCATTGGAGCTTTAAACTACAGATCCTCCTATATGTAGCTCAACAAGGATTATTGAGAATTAATTTTGGAATAATTTGAATTGTTCAAATTAATTGAGGGGGTTAATTATATATGATATAATTAATTAAATTAATTATATATGATATAATTAATATAATGTATTTGATACATTATAACATAAAGTTAAATAAATGTTTTAATATGATTCAAATATTAATTATATCGAATTAAATTGAGTATAAATGTGATTTATATTAAATATCATGGATAGTTGAGAGAAAATAAAATTATAGGTTATATTGTATTTGATACAATATAAATAGTTATTGGTTATATATATATATATATATATATATGATGAAAACGAAAGGATGAATTTTTTAAGTAGATAAGAAATTAAAGACTAGATTGTGACTAAACTTAAATCAATAAAATTAATTGAAACTTTTTAAAGCACGCGAATGGAACTAAAACTAAACTTTAAAAACAGATGATATATATTAGTAATTAAATTTTAGTATAATTATTTTTAGTAGGCTTAGATGTCAATACCGAATCAATAGCATAGTTTATAAAGTATATTCTCCCACTACACATTTGTGCATACTAAAATGGTTCCGTGAAGCTTTAGGAACTTCTTGATTCCATTTTCTAAAATTCCAACCTCTTAAATATTTTATTTAATTCTCAAACTTTTACCTTAAAATTTTATTCTTTCCAATAAATTTCTCATTAAAAGAAATTCATGAACACTGAAATGAAATCTTAGATTTAAAAATTTAGATGAGATAAAAGTGGTTCAAACACTTAAAAAAAAAAAAAAAACAGAAAAAGAAATCAACATATAGTTTAAAAATGATTTAAAGCACAAGGAATCCATTTACCTACCAACATCTTAAAAAATAATTTGTACCACCAAACAAGAAATTAGTTGCCTGGATTGTACCTAATTGTGCGGGATTTGATAGGTCGAGAGAGAAATTAAAATCATATTTTGTCAAATAATATTAAATTCTAAAAAAGTTGTGAGAGAGAAAAAGAAAGAAAGAAATAAAGAAGACCGTTGTTTAAGAAAATTTAAAAAAAAAAAAATAGAAAAAAAGAAAATGGAAAATAAATGAGAAAAATCGGAGTTCGTAATTGGCGGTAGCATGTTGATTGGGTAGAAAGCGATGCCACGTTGTGAAAGGGGGGGTGATGTTGAAGGTGGGGCCCAAAAAAATGATTTGGCATGATGGGCGATAGATTCTAAGGGATCATGAAAGTGATCGAGACTAAATCTAGCCTACAAATACAACTCCATCATAATGAAGCATGGGAAAAACATTATATATATATATATATATATATCTAGCATTGAGTCGAGTTTTGAAATAAGAAATCTATGTTTGAAGTGTAGAATTATAAAAATAAAATTTTTGGTAGATGTATAAATTTTATTACCATATTGAAGTTGTTAGAGTAAGATTATTTGTGGATGACCAAACATCCTTTAAGAGTTTCTCCCTTTCTTTCTCTTCTCCAAAGGGAACAAAATACGAAGATAAACATTAGGAATTGTTCTCATATAAACTCAAAATTGATCTAAAATGTATGATTTATTGGAAAATGGTCACTATTAGTAAACTATATGAGCATCGTTAGCCGATAATTCATAATCTTTATAATCTTTGAAGCGAGAAGTTCAAATTCATAGACTTCTAAATTCTACATTTGTACTAAAAAAAAATATTCATAATCTTCTAACATAGACAAAATAAGAATATTAAAAAACACAATCAGTAGAAAAATATCCGTTGGGCATAAATTGTTAAAAGAAAAAAAGAGTTCATTTAATTGAAAATAATAATTTACACTTAGTTACAAATTCAATACAACTAAAACCATAATATTGGTTGAATCATGTTCAAATTAACATACATGAATTTAAAATTGTTTTAAACACCTGTAAACAATATCAATAACCCTTATCATTTTGCCCAACATATATATGTGTTTATATATATATATATATATATATATATATATCAACTAGTTCAAGTATATATTTTCAATTAAGAGTGGATTATACCGAGTATAGTTCAATTGGTGTATGAGTGTATTAGTAATCATGAAGTTTGTGGTTTGAATCTCTCTCACCTTAGATTGTAAAATCATATTTTCAAATCGGATAGTAATGCAATTATAACAACTTTAGTGTATATGATTTGAAAACTTTTACCTAATACCTCCTAATTTCGGTCAATTTTCTATTGCATATCTATAGAATAAAGATGAACCAAAGGTGATAAATATTGTTAGTGTTTTGGTGTTGGCTATATTTTTGGTATGACTCATGGATGTTGGTAATCTTATTCTCCATCTTGTCCCATGTGATGTTCTACAGAATATATCACACAACATATTTTTTGTTCGAAATTTTTTTTCTTATAGAGAAAACTATGTATTTATCTTTAAGGATTTTTTCCTTTTCTCAGTTTTGGCTGGTTATTGTGACGGTTTGATTCCTTCCTTTTTGTTGTGCATCTATATGGGTATGTGTTTTCTTCGTTTAAGAGTTACCATCCTTTTAAAAGAAGAAATCATGTCACTCTTTGTGCGTTAGCTGTAAAAGCTACTATGTCAGTCCGAGTGATTGTGTTTTAAAGGCACTATTGCTCTTGGGTTGTTACTCTTGACTATCTTGAAACATTTTTTTTTTATATATGATAGGAATTCTCATACTTAGTAAGCCTAAGTTTCTCGAGTGAAGTGGTCTTCACTTGAAATAAAAAAATATCAAAATTATCATTGAAAAGGAATCTCACACTTAGGGGCAACCTAAGTATTCTTTCACTAAGTTAGGTTGTTCGTGTGTCAATATAGAAGTCTTGTATTTCAAACAAGTACAATATTATAATAACTTAACTGTTAATTAGTGAAATTATATTTTCCCTAACACACTGTCCTTAAGACTGTAGGTGAGATATTGCAATGATGATCTGGGTTACTAACCGTTATGTCTTTTCCTATATTCATTTTGTTTTATATTATTGAGATTGTCGTAAGATTGTGTGTGAGATAACCCGTCTTTCAAATATGGTTAGCAAAATTAAATTATTGGTTTTAATGATGGGGGAGAAAATGGGAATTAACGGAGAAGAGAAGGTGGTGTTTTGGTGATAAGGTTTTTTCAAATGTGTGTTGCGGTTTTTACGGGGAGCCGACCAGTGGGTGGGCACAGGCAGGTTTATTCTTATGCTCCTTGTTTGGGTTTCTCCCCATTTTGTTTCTCTTTTCCAATCATCTAAAACACATACTTTATTTTTGTCTCTTTTTTTAATAATTATTTTTTTTAAAAAAAAATAAAAATTTCAAAAAATAAAAATTACCCACTTTGCCCTGTCCATTTCCATTACGTAATTGCTTACATACTTCTCTAATTAATGCTTTTTGTTTGAATTTCTCACATCAAATTAGTCTTAACCAATTCCCAATCACCCATTTTTCTCCTCTCATATTCTTTTCTTTTCTCTCTCTTTTTAATAGTTGCATGTTGAAAATAATTGCACTCCATTTTTATGCCTACCCACGATAAGGATCAACACTTTGTTTCATTTTTTTCAAACCCTCAAATTATGTGTTTACAGATGTGATAATTAACTTTCTTTTTCATTCATCTCTTTTTTTGGTCAAGAAATTTTAAACTATCTTTTGTTTTTTTTATGAATCAAATTATTATGAAAAACACTGTTTGAATAACTAGTTTTTATTTAAAATCTTACCGTCCTTTTATAGATGACCTTTTTTAATAACAAATGAAAATTGTTTTTCCTTAATGGTGATCATTTCATTTTATACCAATTTTTATTTTTATTTTTCCAAAATTTCATAATGAAATCAACTTTGACGCACTTAAAATGAGTTTTGATGACATTTGTTCATTTTCATATTAAACATATTAGGAAGGTTAGGCTATTTTAAATTTGCGGTGGAAAGTCGATTAAAATTTAAATAATATATTTGATTGAATCTTAATTAGATGTCTATCACTTCGAATTTATAGTATTCATTTGATGCATGTTAGAGTTCTTTAAACTTAAACTAACAAAAAAAAAAGGAAAAAAGAAAAAGAAAGAGAGTTGTTAAATGAGGATATATTAGACAAAATCTAGGAACAACTATTTCACATGTAAACCATTACTAGCATTTTCAGTCTAATATTTAAAAAATAATTATAGTTTTGAAAAATGAAAGCGGTTGTGTACATTATTATATTATATTGTTTATAAAACATACACAAATATAGCAATTAAAATGCAATTTCTTGGTATTGCATTTAAAATTTTAAAAAATAATGTGTAGGTGATAATTTGATACTATATTAATTTAAATCTGTTACCATTCTTTTTTTTTTTTTTTAAAATTAAGTCTATAGACATTACTTTTACCTTCAAATTTCTTATTTTGTTATCTACTTTTCATTAATGGTTTAGAAAACAAAACCAGAATTTGAGAACTAAAATAAGTAGCTTTCAAAAATTGTTTTTGTTTTTTGACTTTGACTAAGAATTCAACTATTATACTTAAGAAAAATGCAAATCTTTGAAAAAAAAATTAGATGAAATACACTTAATTTTAGAAAAACAAAAACAAAGAATTAAATGATTATCAAACTGATCTTAAATAATATGAAAAACTCATAATTATTTTACACGGTACTGAAAAGAAAAATCAAAATACATTTTTGATTCCTTTTTCTATTAAGGTTTTAGTTCAAAGTTGAAATTTTATTTTGTGGTCTTTGAAAGGTTACTTGAAAAAATATCATACAATGAAAAAATAATATCCTTGCATATATCATATTTCATTTAACAAGTATGACATGGGCATAATATCCTTGTATATTTTTAGGATATAATGAAAAAATAATTATATTGATGATTGATGAGACCTACTAATTAGAATATAATTCAATTAGTTAAGGGTCATTAACTACAACATCAAATATTAAAAAATTTACCTGACATAATATTGAACTAAATATAATGATAATACAAAAGGTTCCAACGTGTATTTTTAAGTGTCTAAAAATTATGGTACCTGGCAAAAAATTCTTTTAAGAAATATTTAAATAAGCTAGAATAATAAGAAGTTCAAAATGTTAATTATGAAAATAGTATAATTAAAATTCAACTAAGATTTAAATATCATATAAAATTTAATGCTATGCAGGAAAGATTTTGAATTTTCAATGCTGTGGTTTTGTTTGTTTGTTTTTCAAACTGATTTTTTTTTTGAAGCACTCAAATTGAAGAGTTCAATTCATATAAAAAACAAAATTAACTAAAAACTTCATTTATATAACTTTTAAAATTTCAAAAGAAAAAAAAAAGAACAGATCATCAATATGAATACAATTATTTTATAATTGAAAAATATATCTTAATCTAGGAGGTTTATTAGAGTTTATTTTGATAGAGAATTTATGTTTTTAGATTTACTAAGTTGAATAAATTTGTATTTAGTAAATAACTTGATTTTATTTTTGAAAACTATTTTTAACTGTGAAAATTTTGAAAATAACATTTTTATGTTTTATTGTATCTAGATTTTGAGTTTTAAATCTTAAAATGTAGAATTATATTAAATAAAGAAAAAAACATTTCTCAACCTAAGAAATACAATATGTCATATAATAAACTAAATTCATTTTATAAAAAATATAGTATGTATCATGTAATGTATTATAAATTATATAATATTAATTATTAATATTATATAATTTTTTTAACATAAATCATGTTATAAATAAATAAATAATAGTTTATTGTTAACTAAATATTAGTAGGTAACTACAACTATTTATAAATATATAGTATCAAATACATTTTAAACAATTATTTAAATTAAAATTAAATTTCTAAATATGTTATCAAATAGATATTTGAAAACATGAAATACAATTATATTTTCAATGAATCACTTAATTTTAAATTATTTACCAAACAAATATTTATTTATTCGATGTTTTAACTTTAGAGTTGAAATTTTATTGGAGTCCATAAAGTTTTTTGTTTATTAGATTTATAACTTGTAGATTTTTTTTTATTCCATCTTACATTTTCCATAAAAAAAAATCAATTTTTTCTTCAATTTAATACTTCCAGTGATATATGTAAAAGAAAACACATTTCTTTTTTTTTTTAATAACACATGAAAAACAAATTTGATATAGACATTAAGTTTCATCCTTTAACTTATGACTTTGTGAGCATGTGACCTTTCGTTAGTTTCGAGAGAGTGATTGCCGATGGGATTATTCTACCTATGCAACAACCAACCAACCAACTTAATTTTCATAATAAATTAATCAAAGCTTTTCTCTGCCTTTTTAAAATTTTCTTTTTTAAAAAAGTTCAAAGCTTTTGTCTAACCCCCCAACTCTTGCAATAAATTTACACTAGAAAAGAAGTTAAATTGTCGGCATGACACCATTTAATAATAAATATCATTTTGCATAATAATTTAATGTTAGAATAATTATTCTAAATAAAAAAACTATTTAAAATATCTTTAAATATTACAAAATATCGTTATCTATTAATGATAGATGGTGATTAGACAATGATAAACATTAATAGATATATATTTGTGTCTATCACTCATATATAATGATATTTTTACTATATTTGTAATTAAATTTACTCATTTTACTATGTTTAAAAAGAACTCTTAATTTTATTAATAGTTTTAAATTGATGGATAATAATACGTTACTACTATTTTCTTTTGTGTATATATGTCTTAAGTCTATAATATTTGTTTTCTTTTTTATTCGGTCTCTAATTTTATAAGAGTTTTAATTTATCTCTTATGAACTAAATATTTTCTTTTTAATTAGAATTCTCATAACCACTAAAGGTACATGGATAACTATGTGTGTAATTAAAAGTAGACACTTTTTTTTAGCTGTATCACTCATTTATACACCATTTTAAAATTTCCCTTAACAGCAAGCAATTTTACATCAAAGTAAACTAATGTAAACTTTTTCTTAGTTCAACAATTATAGAGGATGTAAATAAGTCACCGAGTTTTTTAAGATTGGAATTGTAATGATCTGATTCTCTAAGATATCTCATAGAGTCGTTACAATTGATATCAGAGCCCATGTTTTGGGTTCTGTAGACTGAGTTCCTAGATAAGTCCTGATTGTCCCTTTTGGCCATCTACAAATTCTTTATCATCGATATGTATGTCCCTTAAGAAAAGGTTCCAAAATGTTATGTACTCTTATGTTGAGATTATAATCATGATTGACACATTTTACTGGTAAAGAAAGTTGTTAAAGATTGGTTACAAACGATTGCCAGAAAATGGTACGTGTTAGGGAAAGAGGTAGTCACAGGATTACCAGAAAGGGGCGAGATCCCGAAGGACAGAATTCGACGGTTCAGGATCAAAATCCAGTTCAAGATCAGGATCCACATGATGGGGATCCACAAATTCAAGCTTCACAAGTTCAGGACCCTCCAGTACCACAGGATTCCTTGCTACCTAGAGACCCTAGGGTCGAATAAGTTATATGCCAAATTTTCTAAATGTGAGTTTTAGATGAGGCAATTGTCCCTTCTAGGACATGTGGTATCTTAGGAAGGGGTATCAGTTGACCCTGCAAAGATTGAGGTGGTTACGAGTTGGTCTCGTCCAACTATAGTCAGTGAGGTATGCAGTTTCCTGGGGTTGGCAAGCTATTATCGCCGTTTTGTGATGGATTTTTCTTGCGTAACCGCTCCTTTGATTCAGTTGACCAGAAAAAAGCTTCCTTTGTCTGGAGTAAGACTTGTGAAGATAGTTTTCAAGATCTCAACTAGAAGTTGGTTTCTACTCTAGTTCTTATAGTACAAGATGGGTTGGGTAGTTTCGTTATTTACAGATGACGCCTCCAAGAAAGGATTGGGTTGCGTGCTGATGCAACAAAGCAAGGTAGTTGCTTATGCCTCTCGTCAATTGAAGAACCACGAACGAAACTATCCTACACATGACTTGGAGTTGGCAGCAATAGTTTTTTCCTTAAAGATTTGGAGACATTACTTATATGGAGAGAAAATACAAATTTTTACAGACCACAAGAGACATAAATACTTTTTCACACAAAAAGAGTTAAATATGAGGTAGTGCAGATGGCTGGAGTTAGTGAAGGATTATGATTGTGAGATTCTGTATCATCCAGAATTTAGTGGCAGATGCTCTAAGTAGGAAGACAGCCCATTCGATAGTCTTGATTACCAAACAAACTCATTTGTGCAAGGATCTTGAGCGGGTTGAGATAGTAGTAGTTATGGAGTCTGCACCTTTGGGACAGTCGACGATGCAACCATCCTTAAGACAGAAGATTATTGATGCTCGATGGGGTGATCCTTACCTTGTCGAGAAATTTTGCAAGGTGGAGTCAAGACAGGGTGGTGAGTTCTCAATGTCCGCAGATAATGGTCTTCTCTATCAATGACGCTTATACGTACCTGTAGACAGTGATCTTAAAAATGAACTATTTTCAGAAGCTCATAATTCTTCATTTTTGATATATCCTAGCAGTACCAAGATGTACCAAGACTTGAAACGTTGCTATTGGTAGAATATCATGAAAAGAGAGATAGCAGAATTTGTCGGTAATCCTTGGTGTATCAACAAATGAAAGCTTCGAGGTAGAAGTCAATAAGCTTGTTGTAGCCCTTAAGCGTACAAGAATGGAAGTGGGAGAATGTATCTATGGATTTCATCATAGGGTTACCCCAAACAACAAAGGGCTTTACTGTGATTTAGGTTGTAGTAGATAGACTCACTAAGTTAGTACATTTCATTCTCAGAAAGTTTACTTACTTGGTGAATAAGTCGGCATAATTATATAAGAAAGAGGTGGTGAGATTGCATGGGGTGCCAGTGTCTATCATGTCTGAGAGAGACCCTCGTTTCACATCTAGTTTTTGGAAGAGTCTCCAGTCAATGTTGGGTACCAGGTTAGATTTCAGCTCAACATTTTACCTACAGATAGATGGGTAGACAGAGCATTTGAATCAAACATTGGAAGGTATGTTACGTGCTTGTGCGTTGGAGTTTTCAGGGAGTTAGGACTCTCACTTACATCTAATAGAGTTTTCTTATAACAACAATTTTCAGGCTACTATTGGCATATCGCCATTTGATACCCTGTATGGAAAGGGTTGTAGATACCCTATTTATTGGGATGAGGTTGATGAACAAAAGTTGTTAGGGTCCAAACTAGTGCGAACTTTGAATGAAGAAATACAGAAGATTAGAGCTCGGATGCATATAACCCAGAGTATACAAAAGAGTTATGTTGATGTTCGGCATAAAGACCTTAAGTATGAAGTAGGTGATAAAATGTTCTTGAAGGTGGCACCCATGAAAGGTGTCTTATGATTTGGCAAGAAAGGGAAGCTAAGTTTTCGTTTCATTGGGCCATTTGAGATCTTAAAGCGAATTAGTCCTATGGCTTATCGGTTAGCTTTACCACCGTCTTTCTCTATAATTCATAACGTTTTTCACGTTTCTATATTGAGGAAGTATGTGGCAGATCCATCTCATGTAGTGGATTATGAGCCTTTACAGTTGAATAGGAACATGAGTTATGAGGAGAAACCTCTTCAAATTCTTGCAAGGGAAGTGAAAACTTTGCACAACAGGTAAATAACGTTAGTGAAAGTTTTATGGCAGAATCATCAGTTTGAGGAAGCAACATGGAAATGAGAAAACGAGATGAGGACTCAGTGCCCAGAGCTTTTTCAGGATTATAACTTTCAAGGACGAAAGTTTCTTACGAAGGGAAGAATGTGACATCCCGAGTTTTCAAAAAATTTAAGATAATTATCTCGAATTATGAATTTCAATTTCCTTTAATTTTAGAAATTCGGGATCAAATTGAGATAATTATAAAGCTTTAATGGTTAATTTGAATTTAATAGATTAAAGAATTGAATTATTTATTTTGGAATTTGGAAAGGATATGGTTCGTGGGTTTCGTCCAGCATTGTGCATCGTTCAGCACCGTCGGCTGACCCGTCGTTCTAGTTGGTTGATTTTGTTCGCTCATCACATGGCCGGATATGTGGTTCGCTGGTCAAGAATCGCTCACGACGATCTTCTTTCAGTTGTCGACGACCGTGCTCCAACTTCACTGTTCTGATGTCGTTCTTTTGGATTTTCACTAGAATTTTGGTTTAGGCATGTTGATCGTTTTGGATAGGTTTCTTTGGTTTTCTTGAAGATCTTGGTTGTCTATTATAAATTTTGGCCTAGTGGTTATTTTATTTTTGATTTAGGAGACTGAAGTTGAGGTTTGATGATTCAAATAGGCTGTCCAGCACCTGGAAGGGTGTTTTTGGTAAGATTTGGGGATCGGTGGAATGAGTCTTTTTTTTTTTTTTTTTTGGGAATTGGTCCCAAAAGTTGAAACTGAATGTTGTGTTTTGCATTAGGGACCTTGATCCAAGATTACTAAACCAAAAAGAAAATTTTTTGTCAATTATTTCAGCTTAAGCCTTGAGGTAAATGGTACTATTACTGGTGCTTTCATGTCAGACGCCTTAGTTTAAATTGATCTAGCTATTTAATGGACTCTAGAAGCATGTTTTGGAATATGTGATACAATTTTTGTTACATAAAAGTTATGAGTATTGTGAGCATGATTGAATTTATATGGTATGTCATGATTTGTGTTGTGGGATAATTAATGAAATTTATGTATATGATGCATGATTAGACCAACAGGGGCGATCTATCGTCTCGTCTCAACATATGTTTTATTTCAGAAGACACACAAGTTCAATTTCATGTTTTAACGGTATGCCTTCAGACCACTAAACATGCGTGAGTCGACAGGTTCATTTGCTTGTTACAATTCCATGAATCAATAGGTTCAGTGTCCATGTTTTTTCATGTTTTGACGGTGTGTCATCGGGCCATTAGACATGCGGGTCAAGGTGAGATAGGTTATCCCCTTAGTTTGCTATTCAGAAATAGTTACAGTTTGCTTGACCCATTAGCCCAAGCATTCACTGCATGTGAATGCATACTCTGATCCCGGTAATGGGATCACTTACTGAGTATTCTATACTCATCATTTATGTTTATATGTTTTTCAGGTAAAAGCAAGGATACTCAGTCCATTGACAAGAGGAATTCGTGACTATGTCAATGGGACTAGGAAACCCTTCCGAATTTGAGTTCATACGTTTTTTCATGTTTTACGATTTTCTTTCATGAACTTGATGTTGACAAAGTTTAGGTGTTAAAATTTTCTTCAGTTAGTTTTTCTTATTGATAAGTTTATGTTTTAGTGGTGCCTCGAGTCAAACATGTGAAGTCTTGAGTTGAAATTTTGTTGAATTTTTTATTTAATAAAATTGCCCAATTGTTCTTATTTTCAATGTAAGTATTTATGCATGCATGCGGTAACGATCCTAGGACGTATCTTAGAGAGTCGGGTCATTACGATAATAATGTCTCATCTATTAAAATATGCTTGGGAACAACTACATATTAAGTCATATGACGTATGAGTGAGATTTTAATTTTCTTGCTAAGTTAATTAGCGAGCATATTTTCTTGAACTAAAATTTTAGACAGATGTTTTTTAGTTCAAAAAACATGTTGGATTGGAGATTCGAATTCATGACTTTTTGGTCAATAATATATATCTCAACCAATTAAATTATGTTTAGGTTGACAAACATGTGACGTCGATTTAATTCAATTAAAAAAAGTTATTTTGACATTCTAGAACTATTTTGTGAATTAATTTTAACCTTACCTGTCAATAAGAATAGTAATAGAACAAAATATAGTACATTAGAGATGAAATTGAAATTATCATCAAAAGATTAGGGACCAAGCACCAAAAACCACTCAAATAGGAAGGACTAAACCATATATTTAGTAAAAATCTTATTATAACATGGGTTAAAAAAATCTTTAACACATGATCCTGATCTAAAAAAAGAAAGAAAAAAAAAAAAACATTGAAAAGTGTGAATTAACTCGTTTCAACTGAACTAACTAAATACTTGAGTTAGTTAATATAATGACAAAATAGCTTTTTAAAAAGATCTTGAACCATTGTTACGGACCACAGATTTGGCGGGGCGGCATTCTCTCTCTCTCTCTCTAATCATTTATTGAGAACATGATTGAGGTTCGTAGATTGTTGTAATGTTTCTTAATCTCAATTATTATATGTATCTGATCTCCAAATTATACTAGTCAGTAAATTTTTTTTATTTTTACCCACAGCTATTATTGTGTTATTTACCATGTTCTAGCAGTTAACTATGTATGTATAAATGATGAAAGAAATTTGAATATAATACCCACTCAAATATCATCATTTATTTAGAACAGATTAATTAATCTTTTTCAATTTGATAACTAACTGAAATCATTATTATATTAGCTAAACTTAATTACCCAAATACATTAAAGAAAACAAAAAAAAACTTTAAAGTTGTGGATGAAACTTGACTAATGATTTATAGGTGTATTTTAATTACAATAATGATGTACAAAACATGCATCACATTAAGAGAGATTGGACTTAGGTTGAAAACTCAATTATCGCATAGGTGTAGTATATAATAATAGTTTGAATTGAAGAGTGGAAATTATATAAAGAAATAAAATAAAAAGGCATAGAAGTGATGGTTTTATAATTATTATATGCTGAAAGAAGGCATATATAAGAGAGAGGAAAAAGGAGAAATTGTTCCCTAACGTCCATCCAAGTTGTGGCAGAGTAAAGAATAGAGTGCCTCTCATGAAGCAAAATAAATATTGAAGGAAAGTTATAATAAAAGCTTCCCCATGATATGACTCCATTACCATTCTCCATTGTCCCATTGCCCCTTCCTTCATTCATTTCTATTTTTTTTTTATTCTCTCTTCTTTTGACTATCCACTATCCTTTCTTCCATAAAAATCATTCTAAAAATACGGGATGAGAGATTAAACCTTAAACCTCTAAAGGACAAAGTAGGTGTCGATATCATTAAGACATGTTCATGTTAGACAATAATATTTATTAACTTCTACCGAGAGAATTCTTATTATTATTTAGTAAAATCCATGAGAGAATAATTATTAGTGGATAAAACAACCATCATCCTTTTTCGTAGATATATAGGTTTGGTCTCCACACAAAAAAGTTAATTATTGAAATCCAAAAGATAATAATTAAAAGAAAATTCTACACTTCAAAAGATTTATAATGGTAAAATTGATGTATTTCAATGGCTTGATCATTAAAAGTATTGAGAATCAAGTACAACAAAAGTCAAAATAACACCACTTTTAAAATTAGTTCACTTTAAAGACTTATTTAAGTAGGAAATTGTTTTTTCCCCTCAATAAGAAGTATACTGTTAGAGTTTTGATTGTGATTTCTTAATATAGAATTTTAAAAATATATTTTTAAAAAGAATTGTACGTATAAAGATTTGTAAAGAAAGTTTGTTTTGTAATTGTTCAAAATATAGAAATTCACTATTATTTTTCTTGAACAAATTATATATATAATGTTTGTTATGGAACTTATTTCAGTATTAAAATGAACTTTACTTTCATAAATTTTCTTCTAGATTCTTATTCTTATTCTCAAGGCATGTTTTTAAGTGATTGTACATTGTAAAAATAACTTTTTTAAAAAAAAAAAAAATCATTTTGAAACATATTTTAATCTTTTAAAATTATTTTTGATAATATGAAAGTTGCATTTGAAAGTTTAAAATTAAATATTAAATTAATTTTGAATGATTAGAAATATATTTGATAATTATTTTAAACATGATAAAATTTTTTAACAATTTCATAACCACTCATAAACATGCTCTTATTGTATTTTTTTTTAAAAAAATACTTTAAAAATTGTAATGGGTTTCAACTTTCACTTCACCGTTTTACAAATAATTACCTGCATATCATTATGTCATATTAGCATCACCATTACATATGAAAAGAAGATTTCTTTGACTTTCCAAAAAAAAAAAAAAACACTTTTTAACTCAATTTAAAAAGTACATTCATATCAAATTGGGCCCAATAGATGTCTAGTCCACGTGACACTAACTGTTCACACATTCAGGCCCAAACATTTGGGCCTTTTCCTATCAAATTAGGCCCAATACCTCAGTAAATCTAAAATTGGGCCCAATAGAGGTTCAGTAAATCTAAAATTGGGCCTAGTTTTTCAATCCCATCGATCTTCCCAGATGAAGCGATCTTTTTCCAACCCAAATCAAAAGGGGATTAGAAGTTTGAACTACTTGTTGTTGAACTATTTTTTTTTTTTTTTT